>NC_045962.1:8440267-8740267 GCF_010909765.2 Amblyraja radiata | reverse complement strand
CCTCCTGGCCGGACTCCCTGAGTCTATCGGCCGGACCGACTCCTGTTCTGCTTGCCTGCAGCCCGCTGTTTCCAGGTATACAGCTCGCGGTGCTGGGCTCAGCCTGCGCCGGTCGTACCCGGCTGTCGGCTGCCAGAACCTTCCTAGTTCCCCACAGCCTGCGGTCCTGGAGCCGCTGTTTGCCCATGGCTGTCGGCTGCCGGAACTTTCCCTAGTTCCCCGCGGCCTGCGGTCCTGGAGCCGCTGGTCGCCCATGGTTGTCGGTTGCCGGGACCCACGTGGTTCCCTGCAGCCTGCAGTCCAGGTCCGTTTTTTCTTCCCCTTGTCCAACGTGCTGTAACATAAAGCACAACAAGGGGAAGAAATACAACTTCAATATAATTTCCCTTACCTTGTAGGTCAGTTTCAATTTTGCCGCGGGAGTGCTCCATCCCCGCCCGTCGCTGTTGCAATGCGTGAGATGCTATGTCGCGCATGCGTGCTGGCGGTGTCTTCACGTAGTCACTCACGTGACTCCGAAGTAAAATTGTATTCTTTTCTATAAGATATCCTCTCATCCTTCCAAATTCCTGTGAATACAAGCCCAGTCTTTCCAATCTTTCCTCATAAGATAGTCCCGCCATCCCAGGGATTAACCTTGTGAACCTACGCTGCACTACCTCAATAGCAAGGATGTCCTTTCTCAAATTAGGAGACCAAAGCTGCACACAATACTCCAGGTGGGGTCTCACCAGGGCCTTGTACAACTGCAGTAGGACCTCTTTACTCCTATACTCAAATCTATACTAACCTGCTCATTTAAATGAAGTAGATCATTCCCTAAACAAAATAGGAAATTTCCCATTGTTCTGCCTGACATTCCTCACTGGAATAACAGCTCAATAATATGTGGCTGTATAAACAAGGAACTGCAGATGCTGGTTTATACAAAAGGACATAAAGTGCTAGAGTAACTCAGCGGGCCAGGCAGCATCTCTGGATGGAAGGAATGGGTGACGTTTCGGGTCGAGACTCTTCTTCAAACTGATAATTTGCTGCATTGCTCCTCAGAGCTGTGAAGATCTCTTTGGACACAACTTGCTTAAAACGCTCATCTTTTTAATAGTAATGACTACACTTGAAAGAAAACTCTTTGGCTTTGAAATCCTTCTGGTTACACCTTGGAGGAGGCCATGCATGTTATTTCTTTGTGAAAAAATTAACAGTCAACTGATTTGAGAAGGAGGTTTCATCTTACTTTGGTAAGAATATACATTAATTGTGCAACTACCATCGAATATCCAATATGTTAGACATGTTTCTGATTCAATACAGGCATCCCACATGCAATATGGTCAACATTTCTGAAAATAATTTCAATGTGTTGAAATAATATCTCTACTGCATTAAGTTAGCAGTTTTGAATATCAAATGTTTCTGATTTATGAAGTATAAAGGCGATTTCAAATGTTGGAATCACTTCATCAATTACAGTCTGGTTCAGCAGTTTAGACACTCACTCCCGTAATAAATTACAACGCATAGTTAACAAAGCATCCAAAATCATCAGCACTCCCCTTCCATCAATAGAATCACTCCATCACAAACGGTCTGTGTCAAGGGTGAAGAAAATCATCTCTGATCCCTCCCACCCAGCTCACCACATCTTCCACCTGCTGCCATCAGGAAGGCGCTACAGCTCACTGTCCGCCAAGACATCTCGATTTAAAAACAGTTTTTACCCACACGCAATCCGAATTCTGAACACACTATGATAACAGCACATATCCTCCCCATGCATGTACTGTATATTGTATGATGTTGTGTTTTATGTTATGTCTGACGGGAATCAGCCTACCTTGTAACATCCTGTACTGAACCTGAATTCCACCAGCTTGACTGTGTGGTCATTAAATAATCTAATCTAATCTAAGAAAAATCGTACAAAAGTGTTTAGTCCTTCTGCCTCCACAGATGCTGCTTGACCCGTTGAGTTCTTCCAGCGTTCTGCATTTAGTTTAATAAAGATAATAAAAGGGAACTGCTGATGCTGGTTCATACTAAAGATAAAGATAGAAAGAGGGTCCTGCCCCGAATTATCCATGTTCTCCAGAGAAGCTGTCTGACCCGCTGAGCTACTCCAGCACTTTGTGCCTCCCTTCTGTGCTTTTGAGGGAGTGCAGCGTAGGTTCACTAGGTTAATAACCGGGATGGCGGGACAGTCATATGTTGATAGAATGGAGTTGCTGGGCTTGTACACTGGAGTTTAGAAGGATGAGAGGGCATCTTATTGAAACATATAAGATTATTAAGGGTTTGGACACGCTAGAGGCAGGAAACATGTTCCTGATGTTGGGGGAGTCCAGAACCAGGGGCCACAGTTTAAGAATAAGGGGTAAGCCATTTAGAATGGAGATGAGGAAAACACTTTTTCACACAGAGAGTTGTGAGTCTGTGGAATTCTCTGCCTCATAGGGCAGTGGAGGCCAATTCTCTGGATGCTTTCAAGAGAGAGTTAGATACTCTTAAAGATAGCGGAGTCAGGGGATATGGGGAGAAGGCAGGAACGGGGTACTGATTGTGGATGATAAGCCATGATCAAAGTGAATGGCGGTGCTGGCTCGAAGGGCCGAATAGCCTACCCCTGCACCTATTGTCTATTGTCATAGTCAGACAGCGTGGAAACAGGCTCTTTGATCCAACGCCCACACAGACCAACATGTCTCATCTACACTAATCCCGTGTGCCCCTATCCCTCGAAACATCTTCTATCAATATGCATCCAAATTGTTCTTAAATGCTGTGATAGTCCCTGCCTCAACTACCGCCTCTGGCAGCTTGTTCCATACACCCACCACCCTTTGTGTAAAAATGTTGCAGTTTTTACACAAGAAAAAGTATCGTTTCTGGTTCAGTGCTTATTGTAACGTTCCCTGTACCTACAGGAGACTGATGCTGTAACGTTCCCCTGTGTCTACAGGAGACTGATGCTGTAACATTCCTGTACCTACAGGAGACTGATGCTGTAACATTCCTGTACCTACAGGAGACTGATGCTGTAACGTTCCCTGTACCTACAGGAGACTGAAGCTGTAACGTTCCCTGTACCTACAGGAGACTGATGCTGTAACATTCCTGTACCTACAGGAGACTGATGCTGTAACGTTCCTGTACCTACAGGAGACTGATGCTGTAACGTTCCTGTACCTACAGGAGACTGATGCTGTAACATTCCCCTGTGTCTATAGGTGACCCTTGATGGCCACGACATTCGCTCTCTGAACATCCAGTGGCTGCGTTCGCTGATTGGCATCGTTGAGCAGGAGCCCGTCCTGTTTTCCACCACCATTGAGGAGAACATCCGCTACGGGCGGGAGGGACTGACGAAGAACGATATTGTCCAGGCAGCCAAGGAGGCCAACGCGTACGACTTCATCATGGACCTGCCCGAGGTGCCAATTATCATTCGGTTGTGTAACGGGAATAGGCAATGGTCGCACAGCACGATGCTCCGGTGCCACAGATATATCCACTGGCGGGAGAGTCTAGGAAGGGTAGGGTTAACATATGATGAGCGTTTGACGGCACTGGGCCTGTACTCGCTGGAGTTTCGAAGGATGAGGGAGAACCTCATTGAAACTTATCGAATAGTGAAAGGCCTGGATAGAGTGGATGTGGAGAGGATGTTTCAACTGGTGGAAGAGTCTAGGACCAGCTGCCATAGCCTCAGAATAAAAGGACGGACCTTTAGAAAGGAGATGAGGACAAATTTGTTTAGTCAGAGGGCGGTGAATCTGTGTAATTCATTGCCACAAATGGCTGTGGAGGCCGTCCATGGATATTTTAAAGGTGGAGATAGATAGGTTCTTGATTCTTGATTCACAACATGTTCCTAGTTTAGACTTTAGAGATACAGCAAGGAAACGGGCCCTATGGTCCACGCTGGCCAGCAATCATCCCATACACTAGCACTACCCAACACACACCAGGGGCTATTTTTACAATTTACCAAAGCCAATTAACCGACAAACCTGCACATCTTTGCAGTGTGGGAGGAAACTGGAGCACCCGGAGAAAACCCACGCAATCACGGGGAGAACATGCAAACTCCATACAGACAGCACCCGAGGTCAGGATCGAACCTGGGTCTCTGGTGCTGTACGGCATGAATAACCCTGTACTACCCATTGACAGAGGTCAAATTGTAAATTGTCCCTCGTGTGTAGGATAGCGCTAATGTACAGGGTGATCTGTGGTCAGTGCCGGACTCATGGGCCGAAGGGCCACTTTCTGCCTGTATCTCTAATCTAGTGACTGTATGCATCGGTATTGGCATCTCTAACATCTTCACAACAAGACTCACACATTTATAGGATTCGCATGTTTTTATACTTCTTCGTTATAATTTATTAAATTAGTAGTTGTCTGGTCACAAAATCAATACAGGAGGGTATATTAATGGAAAACGATAGATGTTAAATGGAGCTGGGCTTTTTTCCCAAAAATAAACTTTATTCAGAATAAGAAATATATCCAAAACTGTGTAAAATGTCTTCCAACATTCTCAGCGGCTATACATACATTCGTTAACGTTGTATTTGGTAGTGTTCACAAAACTATCATTGTACCACTCTTAGAAACATAGAAGATCGGTGCAGGAGTGGGCCATTCGGCCCTTCGAGCCAGCGCCTCCATTCAATATGATCACGGCTGATCATCCAAAATCAGCACCCCGTTCCTGCTTTCTCCCCAAGTCCCTTGATTCCGTTAGCCCTAAGAGCTAAATCTCTTGAAAACATCCAGTGAATTGGCCTCCACTGCCTTCTGTGGCAGAGAATTCCACTCATGTGGCCCCCTGGGGTGAGATTCCCTCGTTTGAGGGAGATCTCCACTGGACTCTGCCCCTCAATGTCTAGCAGTTGGAAGGACCTTAGAGTTGATTTTTCATTGAGACACGTACCCGGTGATTTAGTTTAGTTTAGTTGAGAGACACAGCATGGAAATAGGCTCTTCATCCCATCGAGTCCGCACCGACCACTAGCACTATCTTGCACACAATGGACAATTTACAATCTTTACAATGGAATTCCTACTTATTCAGTTTATATTTTTAGTTTAGTTTAGTTTAGAGGATGTACAGGACAAAGTTAGCAAGTTTGCAGATTAGTTTAGTTAGTTTAGAGATACAGTGCAGAAACAGGCCCTTCAGCCCACCGAGTCCATACCGACCAGTGATCCCCGCACACTAACACTTGTCCGGCACACACTAGGGCCAATTTACATTTATACCAATCCCATTAACCTACAAACCTGCACGTCTTTAGAGTGTGGGAAGAAAAGGAAGATCTCGGCGAAAACCTACGCAGGACACGGGGAGAACGTACGAACCCCGTACAGACAGCGCCCGCAGTCAGGATTGAACCCAGGGTCTCTGGCGCTGTGAGGCCACATTTGTCTTTTGTCGACAAGTAAGGCACTGCTGACTGATCGCTGACTTTTTCAGAAATTCAACACCCTTGTGGGCGAGGGTGGAGGACAGATGAGTGGAGGGCAAAAGCAACGTATCGCCATCGCACGAGCTCTGGTGAGGAATCCCAAAATCCTGCTGCTGGACATGGCGACATCAGCCCTGGACAACGAGAGTGAGGCCATCGTTCAAGGGGCCCTCGACAAGGTTGGTTTCATTAGAGACGTTCCTTCATCAGATGTCAGGGGCTAAGGGGACAATGACGTTAGGAGGGAGAGATAGATCAGCCATGATTGAATGGCGGAGTGGACCTGGTGGGCCGAATGGCCTAATTCTGCTCCTATCACTTCTGACCATATGTCCTAACTCACAAAGACATGGCAGCCATTGATGTTTCCTTCAACTTTGAAACTCCCTGGGTTCTGCTTTCTGGTGAGTTTGATCTTTAGAGTCATAGACTGCAATGCATCAGGCCCTTCAGCCCAACTTGCCCATGCTGACCAAAATGACCCATCTAAGCTAGTCCCGTTTAGTTTAGTTTAGTTTAGATAAGAGATACACAGCGCAGAAACAGGCTCTTCGGCCCATTGAGTCCGCACCGACCAGCGATCCCCGCACACCAACATTATGCTACACACACTAGGGACAATTTTACATTCATACCAAGCCAATTAATCTACAAATCGGTACGTCTTTGGAGTGTGGGAGGAATCCGAAGATCTTGAAGCACTCAGAGAAAACACATGCGGTCACAGGTAGAATGTGCAAACTCCGTATAGGCAGTACCCATAGCCAGAATCGAACCTGGTTCTCTGGCGCTGTAAGGCAGCAACTCTACCACTATGCCACTGATTGTATTGATTGCATTGAGAATCTTGATTGTGGGAATGTATTGTATTATCTGATCTATTTGGATGGCATGCGGAACAAAGCTTTTTGCTGTACCTCAATACATGTGACAATATTAAATCCAAGCTATTTTTGTCCTAACTGATTAAATTAGGTTTTAGTGGCAGAATTAGGCCATTTGGCCCATTAAGTGTACTCCGCCATTCAGTCATGGCTGATCTATCTTTCCCTCCCTCCTAACCCCATTCTCCTGCCTCCTCCCCATAACTCCAGACACCCGTACCAATCAATCTCCACCTTAAAAATACCCATTGACCTGGCCTCCACAGCCATCCGTGGCAATGAATTACACAGATTCACCACCCACTGACTAAAGAAATTCCTCCTCATCTCCTTTCTAAAGGTACGTCCCTATAATCTGAGGCTATGGCCTCTGGTCCGAGACTCTCCCACTAGTGGAAACATCCTCTCCACATTCACTCTACCCAGGTCTTTCACAATTTGGTAAGTTTCAATGACGTCCCCCACGCATTCTAAACTCCAGCGAGTACAGGCCCAGTGGCGTTAAAAGCTCATCGTATGTTAACCCAATCATTCCCGGGATCATTCTCTGAAACCTCCTCTGGGCCCTCTCCAGCGCCAGCACATCCTTCCTCAGATACGGGGCCCAAAACTGCTCACAATACTCCAAATCTTCACCGTTGCTCCACCTATTGTGGTTGAGTTTGGCTTGATTGTATTTATATACTGTATATCTGATCTGTTTAGACAGTGTGCAGAAACAAAGGTTGTGGCTGTACCTCAGCACATGCGACAATATTAAACCTAAACCTAAACCAAAGCTATTTTGGCCCTGACTGATGAAATTATTGATGTAAGATAAAAAGCAGAAGGTGTGCAAAAACAAAGTATTGATTTTGTGCAAAGGTTCGGTTTGGTCGAACAACCATCTCCATCGCACATCGGCTGTCCACTGTAAGGAACGTTGATGTGATCATTGGCTTTGAACATGGGAGAGCGGTGGAGAGGGGGAGGCACGCAGAGCTACTGGAGAGGAAAGGGATTTACTTCACGTTGGTTACACTGCAGACCCAGGGAGAACAGGCTCTCCACGAGAAGGCTCGGCAAGGTAAGCCAGTTCGCCAATCATTTTGTGAAATAGCTCATATTTAGTAAAATAATTTATTCCAGTTTAGTGATAGCGAGATACAGCGCGGAAACAGGCCCTTCGGCACGTCGACTAGCGATCACACAATACACCAGTTCGTTCAGTCTGAAGAAGGGTCCCGACCCAAAACCTTGCCCTTTCCTTCTCTCCAGACATGCTGCCTGACCCGCTGAGTTTCTCCAGCATTTTGTGTCTACCTAGTTCTATCCTACACACACTAGGGACAATTTACAATTTTACCGAAGCCAATTAACCTACAATCCTGCACGTCTTTGGAGTGTGGGAGGAAACCGGAGCAACCGGAGAAAACCCACGCAGGTCACGGGGAGAGCGTGCAAACCCAGTACAGATAGCACCCGTAGTCAGGATCGAACCCGGGACTCTGGCGCCGTAAGGCAGCAACTCTACCGCTGCGCCACCTTGCCGCCCATTAATAGTTAATAGCAAAGCCTCTCAGATTGATTTCATATCAAGGTTCAGAAACGTCGCTCACTCACACTGTCCGAATTTCTCACTGACAGTGAACGGTGCGATCGAGGATGGAACGAGTGAGAAACGGCAGCTGATCAGGCGTGGGAGCAGCCGTACCAGTGTGCGGTAGGATGCAAACGTTCACGCACTCACACCTTCAACCTGTCTCCAGTTTAGTTTAGTTTCTTACTAACAACCAGGGTTAATGGTGGTGTAAACCAGCGTCTGCAGGTGGTCTCCACCCAAAACGTCACCCATTCCTGCTCTCATGAGATGCCGCCTGAGTTACTCCGGCTGTTTGTGTCTATCTGTAGTTCCTGGTTTCCATTGGTGAGTTGTTCCACATTGAGGGAGTGTTGCTGTTGCTTTAAGGACCCACTCTCGTCTCTCCGGAATGAGTTCATGCACAAAGCAATCCGACTTGTAATGCAGACTGCATCGCTTCTGTCTGGACTAGCGCTCACTCAGAATTAAGTGAGGATGGGCCAGTTCAGCACCATACCAAGGATTGGTCCCACCAGGTCCTTAAGGGCCTGTCCCACTTTCACAACCTAATTCAGGACCTCTGCCGAGTTTGCCCTTGACTCATACTCGCAGCATGGTCGTCACGAGATCGTAGGAGGTCGTAGGTAGGTCGTGGGAGGTCGTGACGCTGGTCGTAGGTACACGTGGCATCAAGTAGGTCGGGGCGTTTTTCTAGCCTGATGAAAAATGTCCACGAGTAAAAAAGGTCGTGAATTAGGTCGTGAAAGTGGGGCATCCACACTTTGCAATAACATAAACACACAACTCTCATTTAATTATGCCTCAATAATAATGTTATCCAGTGCTTTATGTGTGATGGCAGCAATGGGAACTGGTAGTTTAGTTTCTAGTTTAGTTTAGTTAGAGATATAGAGCAGAAACAGGCCCTTCAGCCACCGGGTCCGCGCCGACCAGCGATCACCCGTACATTAAAACTATCCTACACACACTAAGGACAATTTACAATTTTACATAAGCCAATTGGCTTTCAAAACTGCACGTCTTTGGAGTGTGGGAGGAAACCGGAGCACCCGGAGAAAACCCACGCAGGTCACGGGAAGAACGTACAAACTCCATGCAGACAGCACCCATTGTCAGGATTGAACCTGGGTCTCTGGCACCGTGAGGCAGCAACTCTGCCGCTGCGCCACCGTGCCACCCTAAAAAATACAAATAAGGTACAATTAAACCCTTGGGTAAAATTATTTAGAGGTGCCAGTATTCTGTTCCTGTACCTCTAAATCATTTTTACTGTATATTAGAGTCATAGAGTGATACAGCGTGGAAACACGCACTTCGACCCAACTTTCCCACACCGGCCAACATGTCCCATCTACATTAGTCCCACCTGCCTGTGTTTGGCCCATATCCTTCTAAACTTATCCTATCCATGTACCTGTCTAAAAGTTTCTTAAACGTTGCAATAGTCCCTGCCAACTACCTCCTCCGGCAGCTCGTTACATACACCTACCACCTTTTGCATGAAATAGATACCCCTCAGATTCCTATTACATCTTCTACCCCCCCACCCCCATCCCCCCCCCCCCCCAACTCCACCACCACCCCCCCCCACCAATGTCCTCCGGTTTGCGATTCCCTAAAGCCCCTGTCCCACTGTACAAGGTAATTCAAGAGTTCTCCTGAGTTTTCCCCTGATTCGAACTCGGAGAATGTCCGTAGGAGTTGATGGATGTCTCGTAGTGGCTCGTACGAGTAAAAAGTAACAATTTTTTTCATCACGAGTATTTTTTTCGTCACGGATATTTTTTACATGGATGAAAAAACATCACGAGTTTACCAGAATTTCCCGCGTACCTACCGTTAGCATTAAGAGCCGCTACGAGACATCCACGAACTCCTACGGACCCGCTACGGACATTCTCCGAGTTCGAATCAGGGGAAAACTCGGGAGAACTCTTGAATTACCTCGTACAGTGGGACAGGGGCTTTCCTCTGGGCACAGGACTGTGCGTCTACTCGTTCTATTCCTCTCATGATTTTCTACACCAATCTCATCCTCCTGTGCTCCAAGGAATAGAGTCCTACTCTGTTCAACCTCCGCCTATAGCTCAGGCCCTCAAGTCCTGGCAACATATTCATGAATCTTTTCTGTACCCTTTCCAGCTTGACAACATGTATCCTGTAACATAGAGATCTAAACTGAACTCACCAACGTCTTATACAACTGCAACATGACCTCCCAACATCTATACGTAATACTCTTTGATAGCCTTTTTGACCACCCTATCTACCTATCTATTGTTTTAATAATATCTTTAATAATTAACATGTAAATCTTATACTTCTTTAGTTATTAGTTTAGTAAGTTAGAAGTTGATTGGTCACAAAATCAAAACAGAAGAGTGGAGACAAGAAAGACACAAGGAACTGCAGATGCTGGAACCTTGAGGAAAACCCAAAGTGCTGGAGGAACGCAGCAGGTCGGGCAGCATCAGTGGAGGGAATGGACAGACAAAGTCTTGGGTTGGGGCCCTTCTTCAGACCTCAGAAGAGGGGGTTTACTGTTGGACAAATATTGTGGAGAAAATTAGTTTCATTTTTAATTTTGTCCAAAAAAACACAAGTTTTACCCACATACATATTTTCCTTTAATCCTTGTGATCATTGGAACACGTTTTTTAATTTGTTATAGAGCAGTATGGTGGTGCAGTGGTAGAGCTGCTGCCCCTTACTGCCAGAGACGCGGGTTCGATCCTGACCACGGGTGCGGTCCGCGTGGAATTTGCATGTTCTCCCTGTGACCACGTGGGTTTTCTCCGGGTGCTCCGTTATCCTAACACAGCACAAAGATGTGCAGGTTTGGAGGATAATTTCCCCTAGTGTGTAGGGAGTGGACGAGAAAGTGGGATAACATGTAGTATGTACAGGTGATCGATGGTCAGCATGGACTTGGTGGGCTCTAGAGCCTATTTCCATGTAGTATCTGTAGACTAAAACTGTATTCTTTTTATTTAATTTTCATGACTAACTACTTCATCTGATAAAATTCTGCTGTTAAGTTTCAATATTAGGTTTCAATATAATGTGAGCGGCACGGTGGCGCAGCGGTAGAGTTGCTGCCTTTCAGCGCTTACAGCATCGGAGACCCTGGTTCGATCCCAACTACGGGTGCTGGCTGTACAGAGTTTGTACGTTCTCCCCGTAGGTTTTCTCCGAGATCTTCGGTTTCCTCCCACACTCCAGAGACGTACAGGTTTGTAGGTTAATTGGCTTGGTATAAATGTGAATTGTCCCTAGTGTGTGTGCAGGGATCGCTGGTCGGTGTGGACTTGGTGGGCCGAAGGGCCTATTTCCACACTGTATTTCTAAACTAAACTAAACTAAACAAGAGGAAGTAAAGAGAACCAATGTTGTTATTAGTTTAAAAGAGCAAAAGGACACAGATTGCTGGAGTAATTCAGCGGGTCAGGCAGCATCTCTGGAGAACATGGATAGGTGACGTTTCACAGAGTGCTGGAGTAACTCAGCGAGTCAGGCAGCATCTCTGGAGAACATGGATAGGTGACGTTTCACAGAGTGCTGGAGTAACTCAGCGGGTCAGGCAGTATCTGCAAAGAACATGGATAGGTAATGTTTCGGGTGAGGACCCTTCTTCAGTGATTGTAGGGGATGTGGGGCGGGACAAGCTGGGAGGGAGGAGAGCCAGAACAAAGCCTAGTGGGGCATAGTTGGACACAGGCAAGGGGGGTTGTTGATGGGCAGATGTTAGCGACAAAGGCCAGAGATTAAAACAGGATGGAAGAGTTGTGAATTGTGAAGCCAGAGGAAGGAATGGGGGGGGGGGGGGGGGGGGGGGGGGGGGGGGGGGGGGGGGGGGAGAAATAGGTGCAAGTGCACTTGGGGCATGAGGTGAGTGGGGGGTGGGGGGCGTGAAGGATGGGGTGGGGGGTACACTCTGGAGTTTAGAAGGATGAGAGGAGATCTTATTGAAACATATAAGATTGTTAAGGGTTTGGACACGCTGGAGGCAGGAACCAGGGGCCACAGTTTAAGAATAATGGGTAAACCATTTAGAACGGAGACGAGGAAACACATTTTCTCACAGAGAATGGCGAGTCTGTGGAATTCTCCGCCTCAGAGGGCGATGGAGGCAGGTTCTCTGGATGCTTTCAAGAGAGAGCTAGATAGGGCTCTTAAAGATAGCGGAGTCTGGGGATATGGGAAAAAGGCAGGAACGGGGTACTGATTGGGGATGATCAGCCATGATCACATTGAATGGCGGTGCTGGCTCAAAGGGCCGAATGGACTACTGCACCTATTGTCTATTGTCTATTGTTGGACCGCAAGACCGCAAGAGATTGCGGAGAATTGTGGACGCAGCCCAGACCATCACACAAACCAACTTCCCTTCCACTGACTCCATATGCACCTCACGTTGCCTCGGCACAGCCAGCAACATAATGCAGGACCAGTTTCACCCCGCTCGACCCCTCTGGTCCCCTCTCCCATCGGGCAAGAGGTACAGAAGTGTGAAAACGCACACCTCCAGATTCAGAGACAGCTTCTTCCCAGCTGTTATCAGGCAGCTGAACCATCCTACTAACAACCAGAGAGCAGTCCTGAACTACTACCTATCTCATCGCAGACCCTCGCACTATCCTTGATCGGACTTTACTGGGCATTATTCGCATTATTCCCTTTATCCTGTATCTGTATACTGTGGACGGCTTGATTGTAATCATGTATTGAGTTCCGCCGACATTACCTCGGTACAAGTGACAATAAACTAAACTCAAACTAACCTAAACTGGTGGTTAACTAGAATTGGAAACTCAATGTTCAGTCAATGTTGTTAGTTGAGAATAAATCAACGTGGGTTTTGAGAATCATATTGAGAGGTACATGAGAAGCATTGATAGGTGTGTGTTTTCAGATCCACGAGGCACCAGCGCTCCAGGTCTCAGGTGTCTGAAGTACTTAGCGATCTGTCTGGGCCGGGAGATGTGGCTTCAGCTGTCCGCACACCCTCCATATCCCTCGGGGATGAGGACAAGGTCCGACGTTTGAATCATTTATTAGTAAATCAAACATTACCACTGAACACCTGCCACAGCTGCGTTTACATGTATGCATTTGTAGAGTCACGGAGTCACACTGCACAAAACAGGCCCCTTCGGCCCAATTTGCCCACACCGACCAACATGCCCCATTTACACTAGTCTCACCTGCCTGCGTTTGGCCCATCATCATATCGATACTTATAAAACTCTGATCTTGGATGTGTTTGTGTGTCTGTTTGTGTATAATCACATCTTCTCGAAAAATCTACGCGGTAACGATAACATTTTCACATATTCCGGTAGATATTTATCCCGTGGAGTCCAAGATCACCTTATCTGAAAATTTCATGCTTTATTTCTTATTACTGAAAATGTTCAAAAATCAGACCAAACTTTGAAATAAAAACGACTGTCTTTCGCTGATGACGTCACAATGGGTCTGCTTGCTGCTGTCTTGTTCACGCTGCGAGTGACGTCACCCCCCACCACCTCTCCCTCCACCCCCCCATTATTCAAAAAACGCTGACGTAGATGAAGTCGCCAAACTCGCAGTCCTTTGGTTGCCGGCCACGCCCCCCCACCTCGCTCAGGGTCCCCGGTTCAGCGCATGGTGGGGAGGTTGTTCCTGCAGATTGGACCTGGGCTGGAGCAGATCCTAGAGCTGGAGTGAGGGAGTACTGCGTTTGGGAACCAGTCCTGCCCTGTGACGCCACGCGCCATCTTTCTGTACCTCTGCCCTCTGTCCCACTCCCCCGGGCCGCTCTCCCACCCCCCACTCTTTCTCCCCCCTCTCTCTCTCCCTCTCTTTCCCCCCTCTCTCCCCCCACCTCTCTCTCTCCACCTCTCTCCCCCCTCTCTCCCCCCACCTCTCTCTCTCCCCCTCTCTCTCCCCCTCTCTCCACCCCTCCACCCCTCTCTCCACTCTCCTCACTTCCTCCCCCCTCTCTCGGTCTGCCCCTCTCTCTCTCTGCCCCTCGCTCTCTGTCTCTGCCTCTCTCTCTCTGTCTCTGCCCCTTCTCTCTACCCCCTCCCTCTCCCTCTCTAGATGCGCCTGCGAGTTGGGGGCTATGCATGAGTGGATAGGGCGGGGGATAGGGTAAAAAGGACCGATTGAATAATATTGATATAACCCAAGGGGGGTGGTTAGTGTGTGTGTGTGTGGGGGGGGGGGGTCGTTAGTGTGTGTGCGTGTGTGTGGGGGGGGGGGGGGTTGTAGGTGGGCAGGCCACCCTCCCCCCACAACTGCTCGTTGAGAGGACGGGACCCAACGGGTCCCACTTGGTCTAGTATCCATCTAAACCTCTTCCATCCATGTACCTGTCTAGGCCTGTCCCACTTAGGCGACTGTTTGGGCCACTGCCAGGTACTAGTTTTATTGGAATTCACCTACGACACCTGGTGACAACCTACGACAGCAGAAATTGTCGCCACTGTCACCGAAAAATTTTCAACATGTGAAAAATTTGTGGCAGTCGCCTGTAGTCGCCCATAAAATTGCCTAAGTGGGACAGGGCAGGCCCATGCTGTTATAGTCCCTGCCTCTCTCCCTCCTTGTTCCATTGACCCACCATCCTCTGTGTAAAAAAGTTCCTATGAAATCTTCCCTCTCTCACTTTATATCCTCTGGTTCTTGATTCCCCTACTCTGGGTAAAAGACTGTGCGTTCATTCACCCTATCTATTCCCCTCATGGTTTTAGACACCTGCTTAAGATCACCACCTCAGCATGTGGGTTTTTAAAAGGCATTTATACAGCGCGGAAGCAGGCCTTTCGGCCCACGGAGTCATAGAACACATAGCGTTCAGATAACGCATGTAGCATTGTACAGGAACAGCGGCTAGGTCAGCATCTCTGGCCATCGAGCTTTAGCAATTTGTTTTAACCGATCTCCATTCACAAAACACAGGGTGCTGGAGTAACTCAGCAGGCCAGGCAGCATCTCTGGGACATGGATAGGCGACGCTTCAGGTGGGGGCCCTTCCATTCCCTTCACAGACGCTGCCTGACCCGCTGTGTTCCTCCAGCACTTTGTGTTCCAGGCAGGACTCCAGCGTCTGCAGTTCCTTGTGTCCGCCCTTCATTCAAATGTGAAGGGCAGCAAAGTAATAACACATTCAGGTGAGGTTTGATTAAATTTACGGCCACATTCGGCTAATTCGTTTTTTTAATATTGCGGGCACAGAACTCAATCACTTAATCACATTATAACATTTAATTATCTTATCTGCTGTCTAATAT
Source organism: Amblyraja radiata (assembly GCF_010909765.2). NCBI lineage: Eukaryota > Metazoa > Chordata > Chondrichthyes > Rajiformes > Rajidae > Amblyraja > Amblyraja radiata. The sequence goes on along the minus strand of NC_045962.1, from coordinate 8,725,050 downwards.
ATCGTCTACCCATTCATTCTGAATTAATTGAATAATGGGGCAGCCCAGCGGCATGAATATTGATTTCTCTAACTTCAAGCAACACTTTCACCCCCCCCCCCCATCTCTCTAGTCATTGTACTAGTTTCACTGTCGTCCAGCTGAGTTTCATTGTTTGTATCACTACTTATCACCGAACCAACACCAACAATGGACTCTTGTGGGCTCCACCTTATCTTGATTATCATTGCTGGCTTTGATCCGCCTTGTTGCATATCTTTCATACTATCTACCTTTCATATCTCTTGGTTCCCTCTCCCTGACTATCAGTCTGAAGTAGGGTCTCAACTCGATACATTACCCATTCCTTTTCATAAGGTCATATCATAAGTGATAGGAGCAGAATTAGGCCATTTGAACCGTCTAGTCTACTCTGCCATTCAATCATGGCTGACCCATCTTTCCCGCCTAACCCCATTCTCCTGCCTTCTCCCCATAACCCCCTGACACCCGCCCTAATCTCCAGAGATGCTGCCTGACCCGCTGAGTTACTGCAGTTTTTGTGTCTGTCTAATGGTCTGAAGAAGATTGATTTCACCCTCAGGATGTGGAGGAAGAGGAAGAGAGTATTGAGCCGGCTCCTGTGTCCAGAATCCTGAAATACAACGTGTCCGAGTGGCCCTACATGTTGTTTGGTTCTCTCGGGGCTGCTGTCAATGGTGGCGTCAATCCGATCTATGCTCTCCTCTTCAGTCAGATCCTGGGGGTATGAAGCCTTCCCTTTCCCCCCCCTCCCCTCCTCTTCCCCTCCCCTCCCCTCACTTCCCACCCCTCCCCTCCTTCCCCTCCCCTCCCTTCCCCACCCCTTCCCTCTCTTTCCCCTCCCCTCCCCTCCCCCTCCCCTCCCCTCTCCTCCCCTCTCCTCCCCTTTCCTCTCCCCTCCCCTCCCCACCCCCTCCCCTCCTCTCCCTTCCCCACCCCTCCCCTCTCTTCCCCACCACTCTCTTCCCCTCCCCTCCCCACCCCTCCCCTCCTCCCCTTCCCCACCCCACCCCTCCCCTCCCCTCCCCACCCCAATCCTTCCCTACCCCCCCTCTCCTCACCCTCCTTCCTCCCTTCCCCTCCCCACATCTTCCCCATCCTCCCCTCCCTTCCCCTCCTTCCCACCCTCTACCCTCCCCTCCCCTCTCCTCCCCTCCCCTCCCCACCCCTCCACTTCCCTCCCCTCCCCTCTCCTCCCCTCCCCACCCCTCCACTTCCTACCATCACACCCTCCCCTCCCCAACATTTCTATTTGGATCATCTATTTTATCTAAGTTAACATCTATGTATCTCGTTGCTCCAGACATTTTCGCTGCAAAACGAAGAAGAGAAAATAAACCAAATAAACGCAATCTGTTTGTTTTTTGTTGTCGTTGGACTCGTCTCATTCCTAACACAGTTCCTTCAGGTAAACTCAACCAAATACTAATTGCACTGAATCATTGTTTTTTGGTCATAGTCATAGTCATATAGTGATACAGTGTGTAAACGGGCCCTTCGGCCCAACTTGCCCACACTGGCCAACATGTCCCAGCTACACTAGTCCCACCTACCTGCATTTGGCCCATACCCCTCTAAACCTGTCCTATCCATATACTTGTCCAAATGTTTCTTAAACGTTGCGATAGTCCCTGCCTCAACTACCCCCCTCAGACAGCTCGTTCCATACACCACCCAAACGTTGTGTAAGAAAAGTTACCCCTCAGGTTCCTATTGAATCTTTCTCCCTTCACCTTAAACCCACGTCCTCTGGTTCTCGATTCCCCTACTATTGGCGAGAGACTGTGCGCTGTCTAATCTATTCCTCTGATGATTTTATACATCTCCATTAGATCACCCCAGCATCTTCCTGCACTCCAAGGAATAAAGTCCCAGTCTGTCCAACTTCTCCCCATAGCTTTTCCTGTTTCCACCCACACCCCAAAAGACATGCATGTTTGTGGGTTAATTGGCTTGGTATAATTGTAAATTGTCCCTAGTGGGTGTAGGATAGTGTTAGTGTACGGGGATCGCTAGTCGGTGTGGACTCGGTGGGCCGAAGGGCCTGTTTCCGCGCTGTATCTCTAAACTAAACTAAACTAAATTTACATTACACAATGCTATTGTACGTAATTTCATGCTGTCATAAACAGGCTTTATCTTTCCGCTTTCCCAGAGCTATTTCTTCGCCAAGTCTGGTGAGTTGCTGACTCGAAGATTGAGAAAGCTGGGCTTCCAGGCCATGTTGGGACAAGAGATTGGTTGGTTTGACGATCGGAAGAACAGCCCCGGCACATTAACAACCCGGCTGGCCACTGATGCCTCGCAGGTGCAAGGGGTAAGTGGACGTGGCCAGAGTGTACAGGGTAAAATGGTAACCAGTGTCAGAACAAGGGATTAGTGGTGACTCGTGTCTATACAAGGTAACTAATGGGAATACAAGGGGTTCGTAAGCTCACAACTTCTAGGTGCAGGATTTGGCCATCAATCTAGGTATGTTACAAAACTTACCTTCAGCGGCGCTGCAATTCTGCCACTGGCCGTGTGCTCGATTTTGGCGCATTTGAGGGGGGCGGGGTTAAAACAGGGGTTTTTTCCGACCTGGTCCTGAATTATATTTTGTTGGAGTGCAAGATGTTGCTAAAGAATCGTTCCTACGGCCGTTCTGTGTGTTTTTAAAAAAAATTCACCCGACAAGTTAATCGCTGGAATGATTTTAAAATCAGCTTCTGAAGCCGTCAATGCCGAAAACGGGGACGGATTTTATGGAGGACCAGGTAAAAGAAAGTAGTTTATTTTTATGTATAAAAGTGTTTCTTAAGATGAATTTAATTCACATTTTAAGTTGCGAAACGGTGATTTAGTCCCCGAACGAACCGGCAGTGTATTTGCTGCCGATATGTGGGACTAAATTCACCGCAACCTGAACGTTCCAAATGGTCCTGTTCCAGAAAATCCCACTCGCAAGCTGATTTAAATGGCCATTAATTTACAGGTATTAAACATTAAATTCCTTCCATTTGGCCTATAAACCCATGACAATGAGATTTAAAAATTATGTTATATTCTGAATTCTTGTGTGTATGTTATTTGGACACTTAGGCTATTTAAAAATGTTAATCTATTCTTATGAAATGGATAGATGTTTAGATCTAGTAATTGAATTTTGTAATTAGCTACAATTAGGTAACTAACTAATTATATGCTTTAATATCAAGTCATCTAAGTAAGATTGTTTCATATTTGTTTCAGAATGCTTCAATCTACAATAACTGATAATTTCTTTCAGTTCTCTTAAATTTTAAGAAAGTTATCGGCCTTTAAATGTTCTCGATCACAGCTTTTGTGTTAAGTCAATGAAAAAGCAATAGGGAACAAGATGCCAATTTCCGAGTATGAAAATGGCCATAACCTTTTTAATACTGAAGATATGAAAGTGAATTAGGTGCCAAATTAAATTTATTTTTATGCTTTATCTGATGGGATAAATTAAAGACTTAATTTTTAAAATCTCAAAATTTTGTTACATTGCTAATCAATCTAAGGAAGTCACTCTGGAGTCAAATAACACCATCAGACCATAAGTCATAGGAGTAGAATTAGGCCATTCAGCCCATCAGGTCTACTCCGCCATTCAATCATGGCTGAGATATCTTTCCCTCTTCTCTTCGGCCCACTGAGTCCACGCTGACCATCGATCACCCCTTCACACTAGTTCTATGTTATCCCACTCTCTCATCCACTCCCTACACACTAGCGGGAAATTTACAGAGGGCCAATTAATTTACACACCTGCACGTCTTTGGGATGTGGGAGGAAGCCGGAGCGCCCGGTGGAAACCCACGCTGTCACAAGGAGAACGTACAAACTCCACGTAGACAGCACCGGAGGTCAGGATCAAACTGGGTCTCTGGCGCTGTAAAAGGCAGCAGCTCTGACCACCGGGTGTGGAAAGTGCAGACCGTCGATGTGATCGACAACGAAGATCGACACAAAATGCTGGAGTAACTCTGCAGGACAGGCGGCATCTCTGGGGAGAAGGAATTGGTGACGTTTCGGGTCGAGACCCTTCTTTAGAAATCTGAAGAAGATGGCTGAAGAAGGGTGTCGACTGGAAACGTCACCCGTTCCTTCTCTCCAGAGATGCTGCCTGTCCCGCTGAGTTACTCCAGCATTTTGTGTCTATCTTCACTGTAACACCAGCATCAGCAGTTCCTCCCTACACATTTGATCCACAATCAACATCAGGGGAGACCACAAGATGGCAGAAGTTTGTAGACTTTCACACAAACTCTACACATTGTATTCTTGTGAGCCAGAGGTGTTGAGTGGAAGAGTGCTGGCACTGCAGTGATTATATTGGGCACGTACTCAGCAAGAATGATCAACTATTCTTTATATTCCTTAAGGCTTTATAGCTTTTGGAAATCCAAATGGATTGTTAGCCATTAAATCTGTTTTATGTTGCAAAAACTATTCTTCAGCATTGCAGTGCTAAGGATAATGAATGGAAAGCAGTTTGAATGATGCTTGATTAGCTTTTAGAGATACAGCGTGGAAGCAGGCCCTTCGGCCCATCCAGTCCGCACCACTCTTGCACGAGTTCTACCCTACACTCTAGTTCACTGCAGCTCGACGTAATCCCACTCTCTACACACTAGGGGGCATTTTACAGAGGCCAATAACCTACAAAAACCTGCATATCATTGGAGTTTGGGAGGAAACCGGAGCACCCGGAGAAAACCCACGCAGGTCATGGGGAGAAAGTGCAAACTCCGCACCTGAGGTCAGGATCGAGCTTGGGCCTCTGGGGCAGCAAGTCTACCGCTGCTCCACCGTGCCGCCATGAACGTGAGTGAACGGTGCCCACAGTGTGTTTAGTCGCAGTTCCTAGCATTTATTTTGCATTTACCTCCCCTCAGGCTACGGGGACCCAGATTGGGATGATTGTCAACTCGATCACCAACATCGGCGTCTCCCTCATCATCGCCTTCTACTTCAGCTGGAAGCTGACGTTGGTCATTCTCTGCTTCCTGCCCTTCCTGGCCCTCACCGGTGCCCTGCAAGCTCGCATGTTGACCGGCTTCGCCAACCAGGACAAGGATGCCCTGGAGGCTGCTGGCCAGGTACTTCATCCCACCGTCCCACCATCACATGTCCCCACGAGACACTTGTACTAGACACTGATGAGGCCACATTCGCCAACCAGGTATCTCTCCGACCTCACATTCCCCCATGAAACTGTTGTACAATAGACAATAGACAATAGGTGCAGGAGTAGCCCATTTGGCCCTTCGAGCCAGCACCGCCATTCAATGTGATCATGGCTGATCATCCATAATAATAGTAATAATAATGGATGGGATTTATATAGCGCCTTTCTAATACTCAAGGCGCTTTACATCGCATTATTCATTCACTCCTCAGTCACACTCGGTGGTGGTAAGCTACTTCTGTAGCCACAGCTGCCCTGGGGCAGACTGACGGAAGCGTGGCTGCCATTCTGCGCCTACGGCCCCTCCGACCACCACCAATCACTCACACACATTCACACACATTCACACACAGGCAAAGGTGGGTGAAGTGTCTTGCCCAAGGACACAACGACAGTATGCACTCCAAGCGGGATTCGAACCGGCCACCTTCCGGTCGCCAGCCGAACACTTAGCCCATTGTGCCATCTGTCGTCCCGCCATCAGTACCCCCCGTTCCTGCCTTCTCCCGATATTTCCTGACTCCGCTATCTTTAAGACCCCTATCTATCTCTCTCTTGAAAGTATCCGGAGAACCTGCCTCCACCGCCCTCTGAGGCAGAGAATTCCACAGACGACGCTGGTGAGGTCACACTTGGAGCATTGTGTTCAGATATGGTGGCGCCGCTAGTTTAATGTACTTTTTGTTTATGGTCGCGTGTAGGAAGCTTTCAGATAAAGTCCGTCGCATTGCACGCGGCGTGTTGCTGAGTCAAGTTCTGCGGCCAGCAAGTTTTATCAATTTCGTTTCAACCACTTGTCGTTCATAAAACACAGAGTGCTGGAGTAACTCAGCGGGCCAGGCAGCACCTCTGGAGGACATGGATTCGGGGCGGATCCTTCAAAACATCACACATCCATGTTCTCCACAGATGCTGCCTGACCCATTGAGTTACTCCAGCAACCTGTGTCTATCTTTGCAATAAACCAGCATCTGCAGTTCACTGTTGGTGCAGTGGAAAGCTTTTTTGTTGCGTACTTTCTAATCAGCGGAAAGACTGTACATGATTACAACCAAGTCGTCCACAGTGCACAGATACAGGATAAAGGGAACAATATTCAGATAAAGTCCAGTAAAGTCCAGCGTAGGTTTACGAGGTTAATTCCCGGGATGACGGGACTGTCATATGCTGAGAGAATGGAGCGACTGGGCTTGTACACTCTGGAGTTTAGAAGGATGAGAGGGTATCTCATTGAGACATATAAGATTGCTAAGGGCTTGGACACACTAGAGGCAGGAAACATGTTCCCGATGTTGGGAGAGTCCAGAACCAGGGGCCACAGTTTAAAAATAAGGAGTAAAACCCCTGTCCCACCGTACAAGTTCATTCCAAGAGCTCTCCCGAGTTTGCCCTGATTCGAACTTGGAGATTTACGGTAATGGCCACTCGTCGATACTCGGGGCTCTCGTGGACATTTTTCAACATGTTGAAAAATCTTCACGAGTCTTCCCGTGCTTACCTGCCGTTAGCGCAAAGAGACGTCCCCGAGCTCCGATGTACCCGTTACATTCATTCTCCGTGCTTACCACGAGTTTGATTTTTTTTTAACTCGGGAGAGCTCTCGGAATGAACTCGCACCGTGGGACAGGGCTTTAAACAATTTAGAACTTGAAGACGAGGAAATACTTTTTCTCACAGAAAGTGTTGAGTCTGTGGAATTCTCTGCCTCAGAGGGCTGTGGAGGCAGGTTCTCTGGATACTTTCAAGAGAGAGCGAGATAGGGGTCTTAAAAATAGCGGAGTCAGGGGATATGGGGAGAAGGCAGGATTGTGGATGATCAGCCATGATCACATTGAATGGCGGTGCAGGCTCGAAGGGCCGAATGGCCTACTCCTGCACCTATTGTCTATTGTCCGATTGAAGATTGAGGATTATCAATGAGGCAGATGGGAAGTCAGAACCACTCTCGAGTTGGCGATAGGATGGTTCAATTGCCTGATAACAGCTGGGAAGAAACTGTCCCTGAATCTGGAGGTGTGTGTGGGTTTTCACACTTCTGTACCTTTTGCCCGATGGGAGAGGGGAGAAGAGGGAGTGGCCAGGGCGAGACTGGTCCTTGATTGTGCTGCTGGCCTTGCTGAGGCAGCGTGAGGTGTAGATGGCGACAATGGAAGGGAGGTTGGTATAGGAAGGATGTCATTAAGCTAAAATGTGCACACAGAAGATGTACGAGGATGTTGCCAGGACTCCAGGGCCTGAGCTATAGGGAGAGGTTGGGCAGACGAGGACTTGGAGGATGAGGGGTAATCCAATAGACGTGTATATGATCACGAGGGGAATAGATAGGGTGAATGCACAGTATTTTACCCCATAAATAGGGAAATCAAGGGACATAGGTTTGAGGTGAGAGGAGATAAACTTTATAGGAAATTGAGGGGTAATGTTTTTACACAAAGGGTGGTGGGTATATGGAATTAGCTGCTGGAGGAGGCAGGAACTATAACAACATTTAAAAGATATTTAGACAGGTACATGGACCGGCAAGGTTTAGAGGGATATGGGCCAAACGTGGGCAGGTGGGACTATTGTAGTTGGGGCATCTTTGTTTTTTAAATCAAAAATATTTATTAAAGTATTAATACATGATATATAACACAATAAAACCAAAACAGAACCCACCACCATAATACAAGACAAATGAATATATTAAATAAACTGCTATACAACTATGTTACAATCCTTGTCAAGGATCACGCATTCCACCCCCCGCGGTGCCCAGCGGTCCCGGAAATCCCCCAGGGTGCCCGTGGACAGGGCCTAGTCCCTCTCTAACACCGCCCGGGATAGTTGGTGGGCATTGACGATGTGGGCCGAAGGGCCCGTTTCCACGCTGTACGACTCTGTGCCTCCGTGAACCAGCTCCCATTTGCCATTGTTGTTCCTCAGATATCCAGTGAGGCCCTGAGTAATATCCGGACCGTCGCTGGGCTGGCCAAAGAGAAGATGTTTGTGCAGTTGTTCGAGGCGCAGCTTGAAGCCCCGTACAAAGCGGCGATAAAAAAGGCCAACGTCTATGGTTTGTGCTTCGGCTTTGCCCAGTCCGTCATCTTCCTCGCCAACGCCGCGTCGTACCGCTTTGGTGGTTACCTTGTGGTGGCCGAGAACCTACACTTCAGCATCGTATTCAGGTAAGGTCAGAGGGGCACAATACAGAACCAGGACAGGAATAGATCAGGCAGATGCACCAGAGCAGGGGTCGGCCAGCTACGGCCCAGGGCCGGATCCGGCCACAAACCCGAATTCATCCGGCCCGCGGGCGTATATCTTTTATGAGGACTTCCGTCATCTAAAATCCTAGAACAAACGCAGACAGTGAGGGCGGCAAAACTACGATTAGCTGTGGCGGAAACCGAGTCTGGATAGACTCGGCTTGTACTCGCTAGAATTTAGAAGATTGAGGGGGGATCTTATAGAAACGTACTAAATTCTTAAGGGGTTGGACAGGCTAGATGCAGGAAGATTGATCCCGATGTTGGAGAAGTCCAGAATAAGGGGTCACAGTTTAAGGATAAAGGGGAAATCTTTTAGGGCCGAGATGAGAAAAACATTTTTCACACAGAGAGTGGTGAATCTCTGGAACTCTCGTCCACAGAAGGTAGTTGGGGCCACAGTTCATTGGCTATATTTAAGAGGGAGTTAGATGTGGCCCTTGTGGCTAAAGGGATCAGGGGGTATGGAGAGATAGCAGGTACGGGATACTGAGTTGGATGATCAGCCATGATCATATTGAATGGCGGTGCAGGCTTGAAGTGCCGAATGGCCTACTCCTGCACCTAATTTCTATGTTTCTATGTTTCTAAGGTGGATGCTGAGTGCCGAGTCTTCCAAGACACTTGCACAGAAAAGTACTTCTTCATACAGTACTTTGGCACACCCACATGCCTTATAGAAACATAGAAACATAGAAAATAGGTGCAGGAGGAGGCCATTCGGCCCTTCAAACCAGCACCGCCATTCATTGTGATCATGGCTGATTGTCCCCAATCAATAACCCATGCCTGCCTTCTCCTCATATCCATTGATTCCACTAGCCCCTAGAGCTCTATCTAACTCTCTCTTAAATCCATCCAGTGATTTGGCCTCCACTGCCCTCTGTGGCAGGGAATTCCACAAATTCACAACTCTCTGGGTGAAAAAGTTTTTTCTCACCTCAGTCTTTAATGGCCTCTAAGACTGTGGCCCCTGGTTCTGGACTCGCCCAACATTGGGAACATTTTTCCTGCATCTAGCTTGTCCAGTCCTTTTATAATTTTATATGTTTCTATAAAATATCCCCTCATCCTTCCAAACTCCACACTAACTCCATACATGCCATGCAAGTGTTAGTGTGAACAAGGAGTTCAACAAAGTTTAGTTAGTATGTATTATTATTACCTCCATTTATTCACCATGGCGATAGATGTGACCTGCCATCTACTCACAGACATGTCTCCTGGCCCCTATGCAGAACAAGCTTGCCGACCACTGCACTAGAGGGTGTGAGCTATAGGGAGAGGTTGAGTAGGCTGGGACTCTATTCCTTGAAACACAGGAGGATGAAGGTTGATCTTATAGAGGTGTATAAAATCATGAGAGGGATAGATCAGGTAGATGCACATTGTCTCTTGCCCAGAGCATGGGAATCAAGGACCAGAGGACATAGGTTCAAGGTGAAGGTGAAAAAGATTTCATAGGAACCTGCGAGGCAACTTTTTCACACAAAGGGTGGTGGGTGTATGGAACGAGCTGTCGAAGGAGGTAATTGTAGCAATATCAGGCAACATTTCTGGAGAACATGGGTAGGCACATGAACATGGTACTATCACAATGTTTAAGAAGCATTTAGACAGGTGCATGGATAGGAATGGTTTAGGGGTATATGGGCCAAACGCAAGCAGGTGGGGCTAGTGTAGATGGGATATGTTGGCCGGTGTGGGCAAGTTGGGCCGCAGGGCCTGTTTTTATGCTGTATCACTCTGACTCTATAACATGTAATCAGGCCCTTCGGCCCAACTCCTCCATGCCCACCAACATGCCCCAGCTAACATAGTCCCATTTGGCCACATTTGCCCCATATCCCTCTAAACCTTAGAAAAAGACACACCATGCTGGATTAACTCAGCGGGTCAGGCAGCATCTCTGGAGAACATGGAAAGGTGATCTTTCACAGAGTGCTGGAGTAACTCAGCGGGTCAGGCAGCAAAAAATATACCCACCACCCTCTGAGCAAAAAAGTTGCCCCTCAGGTTCCATCAGTCCATCAAGTCTACTCTGCCTTGGCTGATCTTTCTTTCTCCACACACCTTAATGTCCTTTTGTTTTGGATTCCCGTACCCTGGGGGTAAAAGAATCTGTGCATTCACCCTATCTATTCCTCTCGTGATTTTGGACACCTCTATAAGATCACCCCTCATCCTCCTGTGCTCCAAGGAATGGAGTCCCAACCTGTCCAACCTCTCCCTGTAGCTCAGGCCATCGAGTACTGGCAACATCTTCATAAATCACCCTTGTAAAAAGGGGGAGAGATAGATCAGCCATGATTGAATGGCGGAGTAGACTGGATGGGGTGAATGAACCTGAGGGGCAACTTTTTCGCTCAGAGGATGGTGGGTATATGGAACTGCCAGAGGAGGTAGTTGAGGCAGGTATTATAACAACGTTTAAAATACAAAAGACTTGACGGGGTGAATGGCCTAATTCAGCTCCGATGACTCCCGGTCTAACGGTGTTATTTTACTCCAGGGTGATTTCTGCGATAGTGACAAGCGGCACGGCGCTGGGACGAGCATCTTCGTACACTCCAGACTATGCCAAGGCCAAAATAGCGGCCGCACGCTTCTTCCAACTGATCGATCGGGTCCCCAAGATCAACATCGACAGCAACGAAGGAGAAAAATGGGTATTGTGGCAGCCTTTCTTTGGTGGTAGGCTGGGCCTTAGTGACAGCACGAGTGTTGCTCTTGTGAACAATGAATTCAGTAACTCTCTATGTGGGAAGGAACTTTGGCCCAACTTGTCCACACCGACCGACATGTCCCAGCTACACTAGTCCCTCTAATAATAATAATAACACATTTTATTTGCGGGCACCTTTCAAAGTCTCAAGGACACCTTACAGAAATTAACAAGAGAGAAAAAACATATAGTCGGAGTAAAATAAATAATAAGGACATCACCAATACACAAATTAAAGACAGAATTCGCTCCAAAGACAAAAAATCAAAAACACAATGTGAAGAGAGAGCAGCGGCAGCTAAACCGCGCCAGCGTCCACTCTCCCTTCCGACAGCCATCTTGGACACAGACTAACATATTCACATTACACACAAAAAAATCATCCCCCCACAATGGTTACCACTGTGGGGGAAGGCACAATGTCCAGTCCCCATCCCCAGTTCTCCCAAAGTCAGGCCTATTGAGGCCTCCTCTATTGCCTCTACGGAGGCCCGATGTTCCTGGCCCTTCTGGCCGGGTGCTGTTGCCCCAGCGTCGGGAGAGTCCTTTCAGCGGCTGGGCCACCTGGAACGGCCGCTTCCTAACTGGGGACCGCGGCTTCCGAAGCCGACAAGGCCGCGCCGACCCATCTAAACCCATCCTGCCGATGTACCTGTCTAAATATTTCTTAGAAAGACACAAAAAGCTGGAATAACTCAGCGGGTCAGGCAGCATCTTTGGAGAGAAGGAATAGGCCAACTCCAAGGGTAACTCCATCAGTGGTAAGAGTTACGTCGATCAACAAAAGGCAAAAGAGACTTCAGATGCCTCAATGGAAACAAGAATAAAGCTTTTCACTGCAGCTCAGTTCACGTGACAATAAGCTCAAGTAAACAATCTAGAATGCAAAATGGAACGCCGGAAGTGTTGGCTGGGTTGAGTACCTGGAATGTTATTAAACAAGATATGTTTCCACTAGCGGGACCAGGAGAGTCTAGGACCAGAGGGCACAGCCTCAGAATTAAAGGACGTACCTTAAGAAAGGAGATGAGGAGGAACTTCTTTAGCCAGAGGGTGGTGAATCTGTGGAATTCTTTGCCACAGACGGCTGTGGAGGCCAAGTCATTGGATATTTCTAAGGCAGAGATAGATAGATTCTGGATTAGTACGGGTGTCAGGGGTTATGGGGAGAAGGCTGGAGATTGGGGTTAGGAGGGAGAGATAGATCAGCTGTGATTGAATGGCCTAATTTGCTTTGGCAGCATATCTGGACTGAATGTCTATAACTTATGAACAAGAGTAATGCAGCGGGTCAGGCAGCATCTGTGGAGAACATGGATAGGTGACGTTTCACAGAGTGCTGGAGTAACTCAGCGGGTCAGGCAGCAACTCTGGAGAACATGGATAGGTGACGTTTCACAGAGTGCTGGAGTAACTCAGCGGGTCAGGCAGCATCTCTGGAGAACATGGATAGGTGATGTTTCAGGTCAGGACCCTTCTTCAGACTGATTGTGGGGGGAGGGAAGCTAGAAGAGAGGTGGGGGCAGGACAAAGCGTGACAGGTGATGGGTAGACACAGTGAAGGGGTTGTTAGTGCAGCCCCCTTCGTTAAGGTGGGCAGGACCAGAAGAGAGTGGAAGCTTCCAGAATACCCAACATTAAAGCAGCACACCCATTCCTCACCCCTCCAGATAACTCCCTCCTCCATGTTCCTGCACATGACTCTGTTCTGACAAGTCTTTAGTTTAGTTTAGTTTAGAGATACAGCGCGGAAACAAGCCCTTCGGCCCACCGAAGATATACGCCGGTTTAAACCGAAGATAGACACAAAATACTGGAGTAATTCAACGGGACAGGCAGCATCACTGGAGAGAAGGAATGGGTGACGTTTCGGGTTGAGATTCTTCTTCAGACTGGTTAGGGAAAAGGGAAACGAGAGATATAGACGGTGATGTAGAGAGATAAACAACAAGGAATGGAAGATATGCAGTAAAGTAATGATGATGAAGGAAGCAGGCTGCTTCTGTCCACCGAGTCCGCGCCGACCAGCGATCCCCGCACACTAACACTATCCTACACACTAGTTTAAACGTATACCAAAGCCAATTCACCTACAAACCTGTACGTCTTTGGAGAGTGGGAGGAAACCAGAGATCCCGGGGAAAACCCACGCAAGTTACGGGGAGAACGTACAAACTCCGTACAGACAGTGCCTGCAGTCAATCACAGGTGTCTGGCTCTGTGAGGCAGCAACTGTGTCGCCCCTGTGGTCTCGAAGTGGTGTCGTTCTGCAGGAAGAACCATTCCTCTCTCCACAGATGTCGCCTTCGTGTTGCCAGCATGTTCTGCCTTTATTGCAGGTTTCCAGCAGCTGCAGCTCTTGGCTGCCAGATGTATCCTGGATCTGAACCATTATTTGTCCCTCTCAGCACCAAACATGCTGCCTGGGCCTGCTCGGTCCCACCACCCCTGTGTGATGCTTCCATCATCTGCAGTATTTTAATGTAATGTAAGCACAAAGGTATTTCTTGGAAACGAGGAAGTGCAGATGCCGGTTTACAAAAAAAAAAGTGCTGGCGTAACTCAGCAGGTCAGGCAGCATCTCTGAAGAATTTATGTGGCATGGTGGCGCAGCGGTAGAGTTGCTTCCTTACAGCGCCAGAGACCCGGGTTTGACAATAGACAAAAGGTGCAGGAGTAGGCCATTCGGCCCTTCGAGCCAGCACCGCCATTCAATGTGATCATGGCTGATCATCCCCAATCAGTATCCCGTTCCTGCCTTCTCCCCATATCCCCTGACTCCGCTATTTTTAAGAGCCCTATCTAGCTCTCTCTTGAAAGCATCCAGTGAACCTGCCTCCACCGCCCTCTGAGGCAGAGAATTCCACAGGCTCACAACTCTCTGTGAGAAAAAGTGTTTCCTCGTCTACGTTCTAAATGGCTTACTCCTTATTCTTAAACTGTGGCCCCTGGTTCTGGACTCCCCCAACATCGGGAACATGTTTCCTGCCTCTAGCGTGTCCAAGCCGTTAACAATCTTATATGTTTCAATGAGATCTCCTCTCATCCTTCTAAACTCCAGAGTGTACAAGCCCAGCCGCTCCATTCTCTCAGCATATGACAGTCCCGCCATCCCGGGTATTAACCTTGTAAACCTACGCTGCACTCCCTCAATAGCACAAATGTCCTTCCTCAAATTAGGGGACCAAAACTGCACACATACTCCAGGTGTGGTCTCACTAGGGCTCTGTACAACTGCAGAAGGACTTATTTGCTCCTATATTCGATTCCTCTTGTTATGAAGGCCAACATGCCATTCGCTTTCTTCACTGCCTGCTGCTTACTTTCATAGACTGATGTACAAGGACCCCCAGATCCCGTTGTACTTCCCCTTTTCCCAACTTGACGCCATTTAGATAGTAATCTGCCTTCCTGTTTTTGCTACCAAAGTGGATAACCTCACTTTATCCACATTAAACTTCATCTGCCATGCATCTGCCCAATCCCCCAACCTGTCCAAGTCATCCTGCATTCTCATAGCATCCTCCTCACAGTTCACACTGCCACCCAGCTTTGTTTGATCCTGACTACGGGTGCTGTCTGTGCAGAGTTTGTACATTCTCCCCGTGATCTGCGTGGGTTTTCTCCAGGTGCTCTGCTTTCCTCCCACACTCCAAAGACGTACAGGTTTGTGGGTTAATTGTCTTGGTAAAATTGTAAATAGTCGCCAGTGTGCAGGATAGTGCTAGTGCTCGCTGGTTGGTGCGGCCTCAGTGGGCCGAAGAGCCTGTACCCACACTGTATCTCTAAAGTCTAAATGGATAGCATGCATAACTAAGCTTTTCACTGTACCTCGGTACAAGTGACAATTATAAATTGACAAAAATAACTTTCTGCCTTCTTTCACCAGAGCAACTTCAGAGGAGACATTAAGTTTGTGGAGTGCACGTTCACCTACCCCACTCGGCCAGATTTCCAGGTACTGAACGGGCTCTCGGTGTCTGTGATGCCCGGACAGACCCTGGCCTTTGTCGGCAGCAGCGGCTGTGGGAAGAGCACCAGTGTGCAGTTACTGGAGCGCTTCTACGACCCGAACCAGGGACGAGTGGTGAGTGGTCCGTCCCCTGCCCCACACCCCTCCTCCCATGCCCCACACCCCTCCCCCTCCTCCCCTGCCCCACACCCCTCCTCCTCTGCCCCACACCCCTCCCCCCCTGCCCCACACCCCCTCCCCCTCCTCCCCTGCCCCACACCCCTCCTCCCCTGCCCCACACCCCTCCCCCTCCTCCCATGCCCCACACCCCTCCTCCCCATACCACCAACCCCCCCTCGTCCCACTCATAAATACTCCCTTACTCCCCTAACCCCACCACCCCTCCCCACGTGTAAATACTCGCACAAACCCCCTTCCGCCACCACAATCTCGTAGTTTAATGTTATTGGCACGTGTATCGAGGTACAGTGAAAAGTTTTCTGTTGCGTGCTATCCAGTCATCGGAAAGATTGCACATGGCTACAACCGAGCCGTCCACAGTGTACAGATACAGGATAAAAGGAATATGGTTTAGTGCAATATAAAGTCCAGTAAAGTCCGATTGTAGATAGTCCAAGGGTCACCAATGAGGTGGATAGGTGGTCAGGACTGTTCGCTAGTTGGTGATAGTACAGTTCAGTTGCCTGATCTTTCTTCCCAGCTGTTATCAGGTAACTGAACCATCCTATCACCAACTAGAGAGCGGTCCTGACCTTCCATCTACCTCATTGGTGACCCTTGCACTATCTTTAATCGATGGTAATCATGTATAGTCTATCCACTGACTGGCTGGCAGGCAAACACAAGCTTTTCATTGAACATTGGTACACGTGACAATAAACTAAACTAAACTGCACTAAACCAAACTAAACTAAACTTAACTGCAATAAACTAAACTAAACTAAACTAATCTAAGCTAAACTGCAATAAACTGCAATAAACTAAGCTAAACCAAACTAAACTAAACTGCAATAAACTAAACCAAACCAAACCAAACCGAACTGCACTAAACTACACCAAACTAAACTAAACTAAACTAAACTGCGCTAAACCAAACTAAACTAAACTGTGCTAAACCAAACTAAACCAAGCCAAACTGCACTAAACTAAGCTGCACTAAACTAAACTAAACTAAACCAAACTGCACTAAAACCAAACTAAACTAAACTAAACTAAACTAAAGTAAACTAAAGTAAACTCAACTAAACTAAATTGCACTAATCTAAATTGCACTAAACTGCACTAAATTAAAACTCTTTTCTGTTGTATTAATTCCAGATCATCGATGGCCGCAGCACAAAAAACATAAACACGGCGTTCTTGCGATCGAAGATTGGGATTGTTTCTCAGGAGCCGGTGTTGTTTGACAGCAGCATCGAGGAGAATATTAAATACGGTGACAACAGCCGGCAGGTCAGCATGGACGAGGTGATCGCTGCAGCAAAGAAGGCTCAGCTCCACGACTTTGTCATGTCCCTGCCAGAGGTATGGCTACTTCCATTCCACACCTCAACGGGGAAGCAGGAAATACTTTATTATCTTGCAAGTTGCAAAGGCAGCTGAAAATCTTGGGAGTTTGTACGTTCTCCCCGTGACCTGCGTGGGTTTTCCCCGGGTGCTCTGGTTTCCTCCCACACTCCAAAGACGCATAGGTTTGTAGGTTAATTGGCTTCTGTAAATTGTCCCTGGTGTGTCGGATATGCTAGAGTATGGGGTGATCGCTGGTCGGCGTGGACTCAGTGGGCTGTTGTATCTTTAAAGTCTAAAGTCAAAAGGGAAGGTATTGGTACTGCAATAAAAAAAGGAACTGCAGATGGAAGTTTACACCATTGACACAAAATGCAGGGGTAACTCAGCGGGTCAAGCAGCATCTCTGGAGAACATGGATGGAATCTGAAGAAAGTCGAGAGAAGCCACCCCAGCCACTGAGTTACTTCAGAACTTTGTGTCTATTACTGCAAGTAGCTTACGGCATTTTTGCTGCATGGTTATAGTCATAGAGTGATACAGTGTGGAAACAGGCCCAACTTACCCACACCGGCCAACATGTCCCAGCTATACTTGGCCCACCTGCCTGTTAGTACACCAATGTTAAGCGTGGCACAGTGGTGCAGTGGGGAGAGCTGTTGTCTTGCAGTGCGAGGGACCCAGGTTCGATCCTGATGTGTGTG
The DNA here is from genome assembly GCF_010909765.2 of Amblyraja radiata. Lineage (NCBI taxonomy): Eukaryota > Metazoa > Chordata > Chondrichthyes > Rajiformes > Rajidae > Amblyraja > Amblyraja radiata. The sequence continues at coordinate 8,707,679 of NC_045962.1, read as the reverse complement.
GAGTTTGTATGTTCTCTCTGTGACCGCGTGGTTTCCTCCCACATCCCAAAGACGGGCAGGTTTGTAGGATAATTGGCCCTCTCTAAATTACCCCTAGTGTGTAGGGAGTGGATGAGAAAGTGGGATAACATAGAACTAGTGTGAACGGGTGATCGATGGTTGGCGAGGGTTTGGTGGGCCGAAGAGCCTGTGTGTTTAGTTTTGATTACTGCCACGTACAGAGGTGCAGCGAAAAGCTCTGTATTTCTAAACTAAACTAAACTAAACTAAACCAACCCGAACTAAACTAAGGTCTCGAACCAAAACGTCACACATTCCTTCTCTCCAGAGATGATGTCTGTCCCGCTGAGTTACACCAGCATTTTGTGTTTATCTTTGATTTTAACCTAAACTAATCTAAACTAAACTCATCTAAACTAAACTAAACTAAACCCAAGCCAACTAAACTAACCCAAACTAACCCAAACTAAACTAAATTAAATAAATAAATGTACCTACCCCAATAAGAAGGCTGTGGATTGAATTGACTTTAATGAGCAGACGGGATTTTCTTTCCACTCCCAACCGAGAAACAGTGCCGCCATCCTCAGTGGGAGTTGGTCGGGAATTCTGTGCCCTTGTCTCTGGGACCGCATTCAGGGACCAGAGTGTAGACAACTGATCCAGGCCGTACTTACATTACAGAGCAATGATGCGCCTCAGTGATTCTGAACTAACATAATTCTGCTCCTATCATAAGTGATAGGAGCAGAATTAGGCCATTCGGCCCATCAAATCGCCTGCCAACTCCTAACCGTTTCAGAAAGGAGCATATTTCACTGATGTAACACCTCCACAAGTTTCAGATCACATCGGTACGCCCTTGTGAATTTGTGTTGTCGCTTTTACAATAATCTTCCATTACTTGATGCACCAGGCTCGTGTTAATATACACACATTTCATATGTTCATAAGTCATAGGAGCAGAATTAGGCCATTCCATCGAGTCTACTCTGCCATTCAATCATGGCTGATCTATCTTTCCCTCTCAAGCCCATTCTCCTGCCTTCTACACATAAACTCCTGACACCCGTATTAATCAAGAATCCGTCAATCTCCACTTTAAAAATACCCAATGACTTGGCCTCCAGCGCCATCTGTGGCAATGAATTCCACAGATTCACCACCCTCTGGCTAAAGAAATTCCTCCTCACCTATTTCCAAAGTTACGCCCTTTTATTCTGAGGCTGTGTGCCCTCTGGTTATTGTTGAACTCAGTGAAATGTACTTGTGTGGCAACATGTAGAAGCAAGGAATTGCAGGTGTTGGTTTACACAAAAGGACACAAAGCGTTGGAGTAACTCAGCGGGTCAGACAAACCTGTTCGGGTCTTGGGCTGGAATGGACTCAGGCTCATCTATTGCGCATCGGAGAGCAATTCATAGTCAATGGTTGGGTCTACTTCAACACAAAGTACTGGAAGGAGTCAACAAGTCAGGCAGCATCAGTGGAGCGAATGGACAAGTGACTTTGAAGTGCTCCCCCTCTCTTTAACAGCTCCCATTTCCCTCTTATCCCACGTCTTTCCCCTCTACCCTCTGTCCCCATCCACCCACATCCCTCCCTCCGGCTTTACCTTTCACTCCTCCTCTTCTCTCCTTACCTGACACCATTTTGTCTCCTTTTCACCTCCAGCCTTTGTCACTTACTCCACCGATCACCTGTATCCACCCATCACTCGCCAGGCTTTGTCCCGCCCCCACCTCTCATTTCCTGCTTTCTCCCCCCTACTCAGTACTCTTCCAGTCTGAAGAAGGGTCCAGACCTGAACCGCCACCTGTCCATTCCCTCCACAGATGCTGCCTGACCTGCCGGGTTCCTCCTTCTATGTGGAGTTTGCATGTTCATTGTGTTTTGCTGACCATGAGGTTCTGTCGTCCTCTCTCTCTCTCTCTTAGAAATACGGCACCAGGGTTGGGGCCCAGGGCTCGCAGTTGTCCCGTGGGCAGAAGCAGCGTATTGCCATCGCACGAGCCATCGTCCGTGACCCAAAGATCCTGCTCCTGGATGAGGCCACGTCTGCGCTCGATACAGAGAGTGAAAAGGTACTGGCAAACAAAGTAGCGAGTTGGTTGGGTAAAGGGTTCCCCTTTTACCCAGGGTAGGGGCATCAAAAACAAAAGGACAACCAGTCATTGAAAGTAGGCATGCAGGTGCAGCAGGCAGTGAAGAAAGCGAATGGTATGTTAGCATTCATAGCAAAAGGATTTGATTATAGGTGCAGGGAGGTTCTACTGCAGTTGTACAGGGTCTTGGTGAGACCAGACCTGGAGTATTGCGTACAGTTTTGGTCTCCTAATCTGAGGAAGGACATTCTTGCCATAGAGGGAGTACAGAGAAGGTTCACCAGACTGATTCCTGGGATGGCAGGACTTTCATCTGAAGAAAGACTGGATAGACTCGGCTTGTACTCGCTAGAATTTAGAAGGTTGAGGGGGGATCTTATAGAAACTAACTAAATTCTTAAGGGGTTGGACATGCTAGATGCAGGAAGATTGTTCCCGATGTTGGGGAAGTCCAGAACAAGGGGTCACAGTTTAAGGATAAAGGGGAAGTCTTTTAGGACTGAGATGAGAAAAACATTTTTCACACAGAGAGTGGTGAATCTCTGGAATTCTCTGCCACAGAATGCAGTTGAGGCCAGTTCATTGGCTATATTTAAGAGGGAGTTAGATGTGGCCCTTGTGGCTAAAGAGATCAGGGGGTATGGAGAGAAGGCAGGTTCAGGATATTGTGTTGGATGATCAGCCATGATCATATTGAATGGCGGTGCAGGCTCGAAGGGCCGAATGGCCTACTCCTGCACCTATTTTCTATGTTTCTATGTGTTTAATGTGAGAGGGGCAAGATTCACTAGGGTTGAAACTATCAGGCAATATACCACAAGGACCAAGGTAACAATATGTACAAAAGAACGAAGAGTTATATGATTTGGAACGGCACGGTGACCTAGCGGTAGAGTTGCTGCCTCCCAGAGGCAAAGATCTGGGTTCAATCCTGACTACAGGTGCTGTCTGTACAGAGTTTGTACATTCTCCCCGTGACCCGCGTGGGTTTTCTCCGGGTGTTCTGGTTTCCTCCCACATTCCAAAACGTACAGATTTGTAGGTTAATTGGCTTCAGTAAAGATTGTAAATTGTCCCTAGTGTTCGTAGGACAGTGTTAGTGTGCGGGGATCTCAAGTTGGCGCAGACTTGGTGGGCCGCAGGGCCCTATTTCCGCGCTGTATCTCTAAACTGATCAAAAACTATAACTATGGTAGACACAAATGCTGGAGGAACTCAGCGGGTGAGGCAGCATCTATGGAGAGAAGGAGCAGGCATCTCGGGTCGAGACCCTTCTTCAGTATAATGGGTCTATAAAACTCTAACTACATCTTTTATCTTTAAACCATCTATCGTCGAAAATACGTTCCTCGAAATGTGATCTTCTCCACACTCACACCTTTTGACCATTTAATTTTCATTCTCCTTGTGTGACTCCCCTTTCCTGGGACCCCTACTGTAAATACACATTGCTTGGTGCAGAGTTAGAGTCACCCTTCTGCAGAGTTAGAGTTGGCCCCACTCCTCCATGATACCCCATCTAACCCTGTCGCATTTGCCCGCAGTTATAGACAATAGACAATAGACAATAGGTGCAGGAGTAGGCCATTTGGCCCTTCGAGCCAGCACCGCCATTCAATGTGATCATGGCTGATCATCCCCAATCAGTACCCCGTTCCTGCCTTCTCCCCATATCCCCTGACTCCGCTATTTTTAAGAGCCCTATCTAGCTCTCTCTTGAAAGCATCCAGAGAACCTGCCTCCACCGCCCTCTGAGGCAGAGAATTCCACAGACTCACCACTCTCTGTGAAAAAAAGTGTTTCCTCGTCTCCGTTCTAAATGGCTTATTCCTTATTCTTAAACTGTGGCCCCTGGTTCTGGACTCCCCCAACATTGGGAACATGTTTCCTGCCTCTAGCGTGTCCAAGTCCTTAACAATCTTATATGTTTCAATGAGATATCCTCTCATCCTTCTAAACTCCAGTGTACAAGCCCAGCTGCTCCATTCTCTCAGCATATGACAGTCCCGCCATCCCGGGAATTGACCTTGTGAACCTACGCTGCACTCCCTCAATAGCAAGAATGTCCTTCCTCAAATTAGGGGACCAAAACTGCACACAATACTCCAGGTGTGGTCTCACTAGGGCCCTGTACAACTGCAGAAGGACCTAAATTCCCTAAAAAAATAGCCTAAATTCCTCTAAACCAATCCTTCAAAATCATTAAATGTTGTTATAGTTCCAGCCTCAACTACCTCCTCTGGCAGCACATTCCATACACCTTCTGTGTGAAAACGTTACCCCTCGGGTTCCTATTAAATCTCATTCCCGCTCGCCTTAAACCTATGTTCCCTGGTTCTTGGTAAACTTTGACAGCCTTCCTCACAGTCGGCGAACCCAGCAATCTTTGTGTCATCTGCAAACTTACTAACCAACCCCGACTGTGTTTTTGTGCGAGTTATTAATATATATTACAAATGGTAGAGATCCCAGCACAGATCCCTGCAGAGCTTGACTTTATTGAAAGTTGGCGTGCAGGTACAGCAGGCAGTGAAGAAAGCTAATGGAATGTGGGCCTTCATAACAAGAGGATTTCAGTATAGGAGTAGAGAGGTTCTTCTGCAGTTGTAAAGGGCTCTGGTAAGACCACATCTGGAGTATTGTGTACAGTTTTAGTCTCCGAATTTGAGGAAGGACATCCTTGCTATGAGGCAGTGCAGCGTAGGTTCACGAGATTGACCCCTGGGTTGGCGGGACTGTCATATGAGGAAAGATTGAAAAGACTAGGCTTGTATTCACTGGAGTTTAGAAGGTGAGGGGGGATTTTATAGAAACATATAAAATTATAGAAGGACTGGACAAGCTAGATGCAGGAGAAATGTTCCCAATGTTGGGCGAGTCCAGAACCAGGGGCCACAGTCTTAGAATAAAGGGGAGGCCATTTAAGACTGAGGTGAGAAAAAACGTTTTCACCCACAGTTGTGAATTTGTGAAATTCCCTGCCACAGAGGGCAGTGGAGGACAAGTCACTGGATGGATTTAAGAGAGAGTTAGATAGAGCTATAAGGGCTAGTGGAGTCAAGGGATATGGGGAGAAGGCAGGCAAGGGTTATTGTTAGGGGACGATCAGCCATGATCACAATGAATGGCGGCGCTGGCTCGAAGGGCCGAATGGCCTCCTCCTGCACCTATTGTCTATGTGTCCATCTATGTAACTCCACTGGTCACAGCCCTCCCCCAGTATAACATCCTTCCACCACGGCCTTCTCTGCCTTTGTCAGCAATGCACAGCGTTGTATTGCCAACTAAGGTACAAAAGTGAATTATTTTAACGTGTAATATTTAATATTTTAATCATACTGCATGGAAACAGGCCCTTCGGCCCAACTCGCCCATGCCAAGCATGATGCCCCATCTATGCTAGTCCCATTTGCCAGCGTTCGGCCCATATCCCTCTAAATCCTAGATAGACACGAAAAGCTGGAGTAACTCAGCAGGTCAGGCAGCATCGCTGGAAAAAAGGAATTCAGACGTCTGAAGAAGGGTCTCGACCCAAAACGTCACCCTTTCCTTCTTTCCAGAGATGCTGCCTGGCCCGCTGAGTTACTCCAGCTTTTTGTGTCTATCTTCGGTTCAAACCAGATGTGCAGTTCCTTCCCACTCACAAGGTGCAAAGGTTGTCTGTGAAAAGTTGAATGTGTTCTCTTGAGTTTAGATTGTCCAGGATGCTCTAGATGAAGCCAGGAAAGGACGGACTTGTATTGTCATCGCGCACCGGCTGTCGACTATTCAGAACTCGGATATCATTGCAGTCATGTCTCGAGGAATCGTTATTGAACAAGGATCTCACGGGAATCTCATGGCGGCTAAAGGGGCTTACTATAAACTTGTCACGACTGGAGCCCCCATCAGCTAAATAACGTCAAAGCAAATCCACAATCTTTATTCAACCACTTCATAAGACCATAAGTGACGGGGGCAGAATTAGGCCATTCGGCCCATCAAGTCTACTCTGCCATTCAATCATGGCTGATCTATCTCTCCTTCCTAACCCCATTCTCCCACTCAAATGCACCTTGCTCAAATGCCCTTTCAAATCTTGTCACTACTCCAGTTTTCTTCTCCATAAAGTCCATGGATGTTAAATGCTGCAACATATGTTGTACATTTTTTTTAATGTCTGTTTATCTTTAAGTAGAATTGCTTTGTACATTGTGTCAGAACTTTAAAAATCTAGCAACACAATAAATGAGTTCTGCTCGCATGAGTCAGTAAAATACAGTTTTGTTTCTCTATAACTAACGCTTTCTAACTTAACTGGAATTAAATATAAGACAGTTGATAATTGTTTGAAGCATTTCAATGACACAGAACAAATTACAAACATACCTCAAGTAATACCTCAAATAATGACAGTTTTGTCAAAGTTTTATGAATCTAAAATAAAAAACAGTAGACCATTGTCCAAACTTGCCGAGTTGTCAGTGTTTATGTCTCTGATTTTATGACTATCCCACCTTTTGCCAAAGGTTTATGCAGTCTTGGGCCGGATACAATATTTGCGGCACAGTGGCAGAGTTGCTTCCCCACACACTGGGTTTGATCCTAACTACAGAGGCTGTCTGTGTGTGGAGTTTGCACGTTCTCCCAGTGACCTCGTGGGTTTCCTCCTGGTGCTCCGGTTTCTTCACACGTCCCAAAGACGTGCGGGTTTGTAGGTTAATTGGCCCTCTGTAAATTGCCCATCAGTGTGTAGAGAGTGGAATGGGTGATCGATGGTCGGCATGGACTCGGTGGGCCGCAGGGCCTGTTTCTGTGCTGTATCTCTAAATAACAAAACAACACTAATAATAATAATAATAATACATTTTATTTATGGGCGCCTTTCAAGAGTCTCAAGGACACCTTACAAAAATTTAGCAAGTAGAGGAAAAACATGTAAGGGGAATGAAATAAATAGTAGAGACATGACTAGTACACAAATTAAAGACAGAATTCAATTCAAAACACAATATGAGGCAATTCATGCACAGATGAAAAGGGAGGGGGACGTGGGGCTAAGGATAGGCAGAGGTGAAGAGATGGGTCTTGAGGCGGGACTGGAAGATGGTGAGGGACACGGAATTGCGGATCAGTTGGGGGATGGAGTTCCAGAGCCTGGGAGCTGCCCTGGAGAAGGCTCTGTCCCCAAAACTGCGGAGGTTGGATTTGTGGATGGAGAGGAGACCGGCTGATGTGGATCTGAGGGACCGTGAGGGTTGGTAGGGGGAGAGGAAGTCAGTGAGATATGGGGGGGCCAGATGGTGGAGGGCTTTGTAGGTGAGGATCAGGATTTTGTAGGTGATCCGGTGGGAGATGGGAAGCCAGTGAAGTTGTTTGAGGACTGGAGTGATGTGATGCCAGGATTTGGTGTGGGTGATGAGTCGGGCGGCTGCGTTCTGGTCCAGTTGGAGTCGGTTGATGTAGGTGGAGCTGATGCCAAGGAGAAGTGAGCTGCAATAGTCCAGTCGGGAGGAGATGAAGGCATGGATGAGTCTTTCAGCAGCGGGAGGTGTGAGAGAGGGTCTGAGTTTGGCGATGTTGCGGAGATGAAAGAAGGAGGTTTTAATGACATGGCGGATGTGAGGCTCAAGGGAGAGGGTGGAATCAAAGATCACCACTTCCATGGTCCCCACAGGTTCAATCCCAGGCACTCTCCTCTTATAGAGTCTTATAACTTGGTCACAGGGCCTTCAGCCCAACCTGACTATGCCAACCAAGATGCCCCAATCTACACTAGTCCCACCTACCTGTGTTTGGCTCGTAGCCCTCTCAGCCGATCCTACCCATGCATCTGTCTAAATGTTTTTAAAGCCTTGTGATAGTACCTGCCTCTTCCTCATCCCGATCCTCCTCTGTGTTCTGTCACCTGGAGCCAAGAGGCAAGAGAGTTTAGTGACCAGATGTGAAGGCAATAGTACAGAGATTCTTACTTGCTGCAGTTTAACAGGCCCATAAACGTAATAAATGCACTGATAAATATACAATCAAGAATTCATTAATTAATTCATCATCGTTGAAAGTATTAGCGACGCAGTGGTGCTAGTTTCACACCGGGAACGGTGACAGACACACCACACATCTCCGTCCTCCAGTTCCTGCGGACATCCGCCGCTGGAAGTATCGGATTTTAGTGTGTGTGCTTCATCATCATTAACAACCATATAACAATTACAGCACGGAAACAGGCCATTCGGCCCTTCAAGTCCGTGCCATCATTCCTTACAATGCTGTGTACGACAGTGATCGCAACTTCTACTGAAGTGTGGATGGCCGTTGGCTCGCTAGGAGCTCATCCGCCCTTTGACAGGTCTTGTTTTTGGCGGGTGTGGACGTGGCGCCGACGGACGAGAAACCGAAGCAAAGAAGTGGAAGCCAAATATCCGACTGGAAATGAAACCGTACTAAGCAACTAAGCAAAAGGTGGGACGCCTAAAAGCAAACTAACCGAAAGGCTGTGTCGCCTAAAAGCAAACTCACCGAATGGCCGCTCTGCCGAAACGCCAACTACCCAAAAGGAAGGAGATTGAGAAGCTCGTGTCGTGGTGTCGAGACAACAACCTTTCTCTCAGCATGACAAAGGAGATAGTGATGGACTTCAGGAAGTCGGAACATATACCCCAGTCTACATTGACAGCACCATAGTAGAGATGGTTGAAAACTTCAAGTTACTAGAAGTAGATATCACCAGTAACTTATCCTGGACTATCCACATGTGTATTTTTACAATACTACACACAATAATGTGACAAAGGGGTCCAATTCCAAATTCCTTCAAAAAAGTTGACAAGTATTTTATTGGGTTCATGACTAACATAGTATCAACAAAAAATATAAGAAAAGATAGCATATTGAAGGCAGGTTTCCGAAAATGGCATCAGAATACACTTTGTGTAACAGTTGTAGCGTGGTGTCCACCAGTGACAACTGGGATTAGAGCGGCCTTTCCTGGAGACCGGCCCAGAGCTTCAGCAGCAGGCGCGGACTTCCATCGTGGAGCCAGAAGAAAGGCTCCGACCGCCGGCCTGCTGATTTTAACATCGTGAAGCCACGGTCTGCGGAGCTTCTAGCTGCGGGTGTGGAGCGGACTTTACCAGCCAGGGATCCCTTGCCGGGGATCGCCGGAGAAGAGCTCCGACTGCTAGCCTTCCTGTGGCCTATAACATCGAGAAGCCGCGGTATCCAGTAAGAAAGTGGCCGATTCGAGCACTCCAAGTGTGTTCCATCCATCCCGACGTCGGAGCTTCGATCATCCCGACGAGAGGGCCTGTACATCGGGCCGTCCATAGTGGCGACTACGGAGGGTCAAGGCCCCAAATACGGGAGAACAAAAGGAGGACTGACTGAACTTTATTGCCTTCCATCACAGTGATCACTCTGGTGGATGTCTATGTTAAGTTCTATCGTTTTTTTGTTGTGTTGCGTTCTTTTAATTATATGGTTGCATAGTAACTTACATATCACTGTACCTTAATTGGTGCATGTGACAATAAATGTGAATCTGAATCTGATTCTGAATCTGAATCTGAATACCACATGGAACATTAAAATTGCAAACACCGTTTCCACTTCATTCACCTGATCATGTAGTAGAATACTGCATCTGTCTGAGTGGATACCGCAACGTGCGTTACACATCATGCACACAAACGTACGTTGCGGTGGACACTAAAAGGTTTGGTGTCCCAGAAAACGAACGTTACATTATTAACGAAATCCAAACATTTTCACCAAAGTGATCTAAATGGTACATTACCTTCTGGATTTGAGCAATATCGATGGCCGATGATTCGTCAGAACGTTTGATTTGGGCTGATTTTTTAGTAAGTAAAATGTCTCCGTAACGGTCGTTGCGGAGCTTCCCGAAGTTGATACGAAGGAATGAAGTTAGCGACTTGGTCCGTACGAAAGGTAAACGAGAGACAGTGTGTTGCCAAATTGAAGATTGGCTCGGTTTCTTCGTTTTGATGACCAATTTATGTCCCAACAATTTTTTTTAAATTGGTTTATAAAAGTCGGAAAATATCTCGTAAACGGTCGTTACGTTATTGACACCACCATGTTTTTAATATATTAAATTGGAAAATAAGAAAAAATAATTAACTCGCCCAAAAATCGCTACTACCATAGGATACATCATTGGGGTTTGGGAAAAGCATTAGAGGTTTGGAGCCTCCGTAGTTTAACTTACGGACGTACAGACCCCGATAATGGTCGTTGTGACAATGGACATCAAGCACAACGACCGTTACGGGATCTGTACTACCTTTATGTTACTGTATTTATCTCCTGGTATTGATGAAGATATTTCATAGAAAATATAGAAAATAGGTGCAGGAGGCCATTCAGCCCTTTGAGCCAACACCGATCATTATCAAACTCGATCATTATCAAACTCGATCATCTTTCCCTCGATCATTATCAAAATGTATATGTATGAGGGGCCATATGAAGTTTATTTATGAATTAAATATTCATGATTAAATGTGGCAGCGTTTTTATGTCACATTTTTGGTGTCCTAATTGGTGTTTAAAATGATGAAGTTTTGTCTGTCATGAAAAAAGTTTTTGACTTTTGGTCTTGAAGTTATCTAATTTATATCTGTTATTTATGAAAGCATCCAGAGAACCTGCCTCCACCGCCCTCTGAGGCAGAGAATTCTACAGACTCACCACTCTCTGTGAAACAAAGTGTTTCCTCGTCTCCGTTCTAAATGGCTTACTCCTTATTCTTAAACTGTGGCCCCTGGTTCTGGACTCCCCCAACATTGGGAACATGTTTCCTGCCTCTAGCGTGTCCAAGTCCTTAACAATCTTATATGTTTCAAAGAGATCTCCTCTCATCCTTCTAAACTCCAGAGTGTACAAGCCCAGCTGCTCCATTCTCTCAGCATATGACAGTCCCGCCATCCCGGGAATTGACCTTGTGAACCTACGCTGCACTCCCTCAATAGCAAGAATGTCCTTCCTCAAATTAGGGGACCAAACCTGCACACAATACTCCAGGTGTGGTCTCACTAGGGCCCTGTACAATTGAAGAAGGACCTAAATTCCCTAAAAAAATGGCCTAAATTCCTCTAAACCAATCTTTCAAAATAGTCCCAGCCTCAACTACCTCTTCTGGCAGCACATTCCATACACCCACCACCTTCTGTGTGAAAACGTTACCCCTCGGGTTCCTATTAAATCTCATTCCCGCTCACCTTAAACCTATGTTCCCTGGTTCTTGGTAAACTTTGACAGCCTTCCTCACAGTCGGCGAACCCAGCAATCTTTGTGTCATCTGCAAACTTACTAACCAACCCCGACTGTGTTTTTGTGCGAGTTATTAATATATATTACAAATGGTAGAGATCTCAGCACAGATCCCTGCAGAGCTTGGCTTTATTGAAAGTTGGCGTGCAGGTACAGCAGGCAGTGAAGAAAGCTAATGGAATGTGGGCCTTCATAACAAGAGGATTTCAGTATAGGAGTAGAGAGGTTCTTCTGCAGTTGTATAGGGCTCTGGTAAGACCACATCTGGAGTATTGTGTACAGTTTTAGTCTCCGAATTTGAGGAAGGACATCCTTGCTATGAGGCAGTGCAGCGTAGGTTCACGAGATTGATCCCTGGGTTGGCGGGACTGTCATATGAGGAAAGATTGAAAAGACGAGGCTTGTATTCACTGGAGTTTAGAAGGTGAGGGGGGATTTTATAGAAACATATAAAATGTTGGGCGAGTCCAGAACCAGGGGTCACAGTCTTAGAATAAAGGGGAGGCCATTTAAGACTGAGGTGAGAAAAAAACGTTTTCACCCAGAGAGTTGTGAATTTGTGAAATTCCCTGCCACAGAGGGCAGTGGAGGACAAGTCGCTGGATGGATTTAAGAGAGAGTTAGATAGAGCTATAAGGGCTAGTGGAGTCAAGGGATATGGGGAGAAGGCAGGCACGGGTTATTGATAGGGGACGATCAGCCATGATCACAATGAATGGCGGTGCTGGCTCGAAGGGCCGAATGGCCTCCTCCTGCACCTATTGTCTATGTGTCTATCTATGTAACTCCACTGGTCACAGCCCTCCCCCAGTATAACATCCTTCCACCACGGCCTTCTCTGCTTTTGTCAGCAATGCGCAGCGTTGTTTTGCCAACTAAGGTACAAAAGTGAATTATTTTAATGTGTAATATTTAATATTTTAATTATACTGCATGGAAACAGGCCCTTCGGCCCAACTCGCCCATGCCAAGCATGATGCCCCACCTATGCTAGTCTCATTTGCCAGCGTTCGGCCCATATCCCTCTAAATCCTAGATAGACACGAAAAGCTGAAGTAACTCAGCAGGTCAGGCAGCATCGCTAAAAAAAAGGAATTCAGACGTCTGAAGAAGGGTCTCGACCCAAAACGTCACCCTTTCCTTCTTTCCAGAGATGCTGCCTGGCCCGCTGAGTTACTCCAGCTTTTTGTGTCTATCTTCGGTTCAAACCAGATGTGCAGTTCCTTCCCACTCACAAGGTGCAAAGGTTGTCTGTGAAAAGTTGAATGTGTTCTCTTGAGTTTAGATTGTCCAGGATGCTCTAGATGAAGCCAGGAAAGGACGGACTTGTATTGTCATCGCGCACCGGCTGTCGACTATTCAGAACTCGGATATCATTGCGGTCATGTCTCGAGGAATCATTATTGAACAAGGATCTCACGGGAATCTCATGGCGGCTAAAGGGGCTTACTATAAACTTGTCACGACTGGAGCCCCCATCAGCTAAATAACGTCAAAGCAAATCCACAATCTTTATTCAACCACTTCATAAGGCCATAAGTGACGGGGGCAGAATTAGGCCATTCGGCCCATCAAGTCTACTCTGCCATTCAATCATGGCTGATCTATCTCTCCTTCCTAACCCCATTCTCCCACTCAAATGCACCTTGCTCAAATGCCCTTTCAAATCTTGTCACTACTCCAGTTTTCTTCTCCATAAAGTCCATGGATGTTAAATGCTGCAACATATGTTGTACATTTTTTTTAATGTCTGTTTATCTTTAAGTAGAATTGCTTTGTACATTGTGTCAGAACTTTAAAAATCTAGCAACACAATAAATGAGTTCTGCTCGCATGAGTCAGTAAAATACAGTTTTGTTTCTCTATAACTAACGCTTTCTAACTTAACTGGAATTAAATATAAGACAGTTGATAATTGTTTGAAGCATTTCAATGACACAGAACAAATTACAAACATACCTCAAGTAATACCTCAAATAATGACAGTTTTGTCAAAGTTTTATGAATCTAAAATAAAAAACAGTAGACCATTGTCCAAACTTGCCGAGTTGTCAGTGTTTATTTCTCTGATTTTATGACTATCCCACCTTTTGCCAAAGGTTTATGCAGTCTTGGGCCGGATACAATATTTGCGGCACAGTGGCAGAGTTGCTGCCCCACACACTGGGTTTGATCCTAACTACAGAGGCTGTCTGTGTGTGGAGTTTGCACGTTCTCCCAGTGACCTCGTGGGTTTCCTCCTGGTGCTCCGGTTTCTTCACACGTCCCAAAGACGTGCGGGTTTGTAGGTTAATTGGCCCTCTGTAAATTGCCCATCAGTGTTTAGAGAGTGGAATGGGTGATCGATGGTCGGCGTGGACTCGGTGGGCCGCAGGGCCTGTTTCTGTGCTGTATCTCTAAATTACAAAACAACACTAATAATAATAATAATAATAATAATACATTTTATTTATGGGCGCCTTTCAAGAGTCTCAAGGATACCTTACAAAAATTTAGCAAGTAGAGGAAAAACATGTAAGGGGAATGAAATAAATAGTAGAGACATGACTAGTACACAAATTAAAGACAGAATTCAAATCAAAACACAATATGAGGCAATTCATGCACAGATGAAAAGGGACGGGGACGTGGGGCTAAGGATAGGCAGAGGTGAAGAGATGGGTCTTGAGGCGGGACTGGAAGATGGTGAGGGACACGGAATTGCGGATCAGTTGGGGGAGGGAGTTCCAGAGCCTGGGAGCTGCCCTGGAGAAGGCTCTGTCCCCAAAACTGCGGAGGTTGGACTTGTGGATGGAGAGGAGACCGGCTGATGTGGATCTGAGGGACCGTGAGGGTTGGTAGGGGGAGAGGAGGTCAGTGAGATATGGGGGGGGGGGGGGCAGATGGTGGAGGGCTTTGTAGGTGAGGACCAGGGTTTTGTAGGTGATCCGGTGGGAGATGGGAAGCCAGTGAAGTTGTTTGAGGACTGGAGTGATGTGATGCCAGGATTTGGTGTGGGTTATGAGTCGGGCGGCTGCGTTCTGGTCCAGTTGGAGTCGGTTGATGTAGGTGGAGCTGATGCCAAGGAGAAGTGAGTTGCAATAGTCCAGTCGGGAGGAGATAAAGGCATGGATGAGTCTTTCAGCAGCGGGAGGTGTGAGAGAGGGTCTGAGTTTGGCGATGTTGCGGAGATGAAAGAAGGAGGTTTTAATGACATGGCGGATGTGAGGCTCAAGGGAGAGGGTGGAATCAAAGATCACCACTTCCATGGTCCCCACAGGTTCAATCCCAGGCACTCTCCTCTTATAGAGTCTTATAACTTGGTCACAGGGCCTTCAGCCCAACCTGACTATGCCAACCAAGATGCCCCAATCTACACTAGTCCCACCTACCTGTGTTTGGCTCGTAGCCCTCTCAGCCTATCCTACCCATGCATCTGTCTAAATGTTTTTAAAGCCTTGTGATAGTACCTGCCTCTTCTTCATCCCGATCCTCCTCTGTGTTCTGTCACCTGGAGCCAAGAGGCAAGAGTGGCCAGATGTGAAGGCAATAGTACAGAGATTCTTACTTGCTGCAGTTTAACAGGCCCATAAATGCAATAAATGCACTGATAAATATACAATCAAGAATTCATTAATTAATTCATCATCGTTGAAAGTATTAGCGACGCAGTGGTGCCAGTTTCCAACGGGAACGGTGACGGACGCACCACACATCTCAGTCCTCCAGATCCTGCGGACATCCGCCGCTGGAAGTATCGGATTTTGGTGTGTGTGTGCTTCATCATCATTAACAACCATATAACCAAATAACAATTACAGCACGGAAACAGGCCATCTCGGCCCTTCAAGTCCGTGCCATCATTCCTTGCAATGCTGTGTACGACAGTGATCGCAACTTCTACTGAAGTGCGGACGGCCGTTGGCTCGCTAGGAGCTCATCCGCCCTTTGACAGGTCTTGTTTTTGGCGTGTGTGGACGTGGCGCCGACGGACGAGAAACCGAAGCAAAGAAGTGGAAGCCAAATATCCGACTGGAAACGAAGCCGTACTAAGCAACTAAGCAAAAGGTGGGACGCCTAAAAGCAAACTAACCGAAAGGCTGTGTCGCCTAAAAGCAAACTCACCAAATGGCCGCTCTGCCGAAACGCCACCTACCCAAAAGGAAGGAGATTGAGAAGCTCGTGTCGTGGTGTCGAGACAACAACCTTTCTCTCAATGTCAGCAAGACAGAGGAGATAGTGATGAGCTTCAGGAAGTCGGAACATATACCCCAGTCTGCATTGACAGCACCATAGTAGAGATGGTTGAAAACTTCAAGTTACTAGAAGTAGATATCACCAGTAACATATCCCGGACTATCCATGTGTGTCTTTTTACAATACTACACACAATAATGTGACAAAGGGGTCCAATTCCAAATTCCTTCAAAAAAAGTTGACAAGTATTTTATTGGGTTCATGACTAACATAGTATCAACAAAAAATATAAGAAAAGATAGCATATTGAAGGCAGGTTTCCGAAAATGGCATCAGAATACACTTTGTGTAACAGTTGTAGCGTGGTGAAAAGACACATATCGACGCAATGGCCAAGAGAGAACACCAATGCCTCTACTTCCTCAGAAGGCTTAGTCGGATTGGCATGTCCCCAACAACTTCTACAGATTTGCCCTAGAAAACATTTTATCAGGATGCATCACAACTTGGTTTGGGAACAGCTCCATCCAAGATGGCATGAAATTGCTGAGTTTTGCCCGCAGCCCAGACCATCACACAAACCAAACTCCCTTCCATTGACTCCATCTACACCTCACGCTGCCTCTGCAAGGCCAGCAGCATAATCAAGGACGAGTCGCACCCCGGTCACTCCCTCTTCTCCCCTCTCCCATCGGACAAGAGGTACAGAAGTGTGAACACGCACACCTCCAGATTCAGGGACATTTCCTTCCCGGGTGTTATCAGGCAACTGAGCCATCCTACCACAACCAGAGAGCGGTGCTGAACTACTATCTACCTCATCGGAGATCCTCGGACTATCTTTAATCATAAATTCTAGGTGCAGAAACTACTCTGCCATTAAATCAATCTATACCTCCCTACTAACCCTATTCTCCTGCCTTCTCCCCATAACCCATGACATCTGTACTGATCATGAATCTATCTATCTTTACATTATAAATATCCATTCCCGGCCTCCACAGCGCCGCTCCCGGGAGGCCGCGGTGCTGCAGTTGCTGGGGTAGAGGACAGCGCCGCCCCAGGGGTCCCGCGGTGCTGCAGTCAGTGGTGGGGGGGAGACAGTGCCGCCCCCGGGGGTCCCGCGGTACTGCAGTCAGTGGTGGGGGGGTGATAGCGCCGCCCCCGGGGGAGCACGGTACTGCAGTCGCTGGGGTAGAGGACAGCGCCGCCCCCGGGGGTCCCGCGGTACTGCAGTCGGGCTGGGGACAGCATGGCCACCGGATGAGCTTACAGCCGGCTCGGGGGAGGGGGAGCCCGGGTTACCTGCAGCCGCCTCGTGCACCAAACCCGCTGGCAGCGAGCAGGCCCGTTATACGTGGCAGCAAGAGTACACAGGCGGGGGTTGGTGTGAGCGGGACGGGAGGGCGGCGCGGTGGGTGCTCACGGAGCCGGTGGTCAGGGCCCGTCCTCCCCTCCCCCGGGCATGGCGGCGCCCGGGCGCCATCTTGTGCAGTGGCGGCGGGAGAAAGAGAGAGAGACAGAGAGGGACCGGGAGACTGACTGAGGGAGAGAGACGGTGGAAGGGACCGGGGGACTGGGAGAGAGGGGGCCCGGCCCGGCCCCACCCCACCTGGGGGAGCTGGGCTCACTCTGGTCAGTGGGGACAGGGTTGAGGTAATAGGCTGGAGGGGGAGTAACCCACCTGGGTGACCCCTCTGCCCTGGGTGACCCCTCTGCCCTGGGTGACCCCTCTGCCCTGGGTGACCCCTCTGCCCTGGGTGACCCCTCTGCCCTGGGTGACCCCTCTGCCCTGGGTGACCCCTCTGCCCTGGGTGCTCCAGGTTCTCCCTGTCTGCCCAGTGTCCCGCCTCCCTCAATGTGGGGGGGGGGAGGCTCTGGCTGTGACTGGGGCTGGAGGGGTGATCTTATGGAGGTGTATAAAACCATGAGGGGAATAGATGGAGAGAATGCACAGTATCTTTCACCCCAGAGTAGGGGAATCAAGAACCAGAGCTCAGGTCAAGTCAAGAGAGTTTATTGTCATGTGTCGTGTCCCGGATAGGACAACGAAATTCTTGTTTCAAGAAGTGGGGAAAGATTTAATAGGAACTTGTGGGGAAACTCTTTTACGTGGTGGGTATATGGTACACGCCGCCAGAGGAGGTTAATGGACAGGAAAGGTTTAGAGGGATATGGGCCAAACGTGGGCAGGTGGGATTAGTGTATCATGTGCAAGTAGATGGGGGCATCTTGATCGGAATGGAATAGGTTGAAGGGCCAGTTTCCATGCTGTTTGACTGACTACTCCATTAGAGTCTGAAGAAGGGTCCCAACGTGAAACATTGTCCACTCACTGCCTCCACTGATGCTGCCTGACCCGCAGTGTTCCTGCAACACTCTGTGTTTTACTGTTAACAGTGGGTTTTCCCCGGCAAGGCCACGTGTGGTGAGATGGTTCTGTCGTGGAGCAGTGAAGGAAAATACCCTGCCTGAACAACCTTCAGCAGTCCAAGTCCTGCTAAATTACGTGGAGAGTTTAAAATTAGTAAGGTCAGTGGCAATATTGTTAACAGTGCAATTATTAGTTTTTGCTTGACTGATATAATTTTCTGGGAGATAAATGTTTTTCACATTATCTTTGAAGTATCAGCATAGCAATGTGGCTGACCTGTGACTGTCTATCATGTTAAGGATCAGTTAGGAATAGTAAATGCTTGACCATTCAGAGTGTCCATATCGGTTTGAACTTGAGGCAGTCCAGACCCCGACCAACACGGGTGAACAAAGGAGGAAGATGACTGAACTTTATTGCCTTCCATCACAGTGAGGAATGTGGATTCCACTGTGGTGGATGTTTATGTTAAAATTATTGTGTTGTGTTCTTTTTTTTTACTTGTATGGCTATATGGTAACTCAAATATCACTGTACCTTAATTGGTGCATGTGACAATAAATGTGAACTAATCACACATTTGTAGTTGAGAGTGTTTAATTATCATATGTACCAACAGCGGAACAATGACATTCCTTCTTGCTGCAGCTTAACCGGCCATTTCATGTACTATATTTCATGTACTTGGACTGCTGAAGGTTGTTCAGGCAGGGTATTTTCCTTCGCTGCTCCACGGTATGGGGTTGGTATTTATGGCACTGCCCTGAGCTGGTTCATCTCCTACCTCAAAGGTAGGAGTTTCTCGACTAACATAGGCAACTCATTCTCCTCCCCAGCTAATCTCTGCTGTGGGGTTCCACAAGGTTCCATCCTTGGCCCCATTCTCTTCTCCCTGTATATGCTCCCCTTAGGCCAAGTCAAAAGGCACGGCATTTCCTTCCATTGCTACGCAGACGATACCCAACTCGATCTCCCTCTGAAGCCCAAAAACCAATCAAGTCTGTTTAACCTTACCCACTGCCTCGAGGATATAAAGTGTTGGATGGCCCAGAACTTCCTCCAACTAAACGAGAGTAAGTCTGAGGTCATCCTTCTCGGCCCCTCGGATTCAATCAAAATGATAGCAGGCAGCCTTGGAAGCCTTACCCCACTACTCAAACCTCACGTCAAAAACCTTGGCGTGATATTTGACTCAGCACTGAAATTTGACAAACAAGTCAATGCCGAGGTAAAAGCTAGCTTCTTTCAGCTTCGGACGATAGCTAAAATAAAACAATTCCTCCAGTTTGATGACCTGGAAAAGATCATCCACACATTCATCTCCTCCCGCCTAGATTACTGCAACTCCCTTTACACTGGCATCAGCCAATCTTCCCTGTCCCGCCTGCAACTGGTCCAAAACGCCGCAGCGAGACTCCTGACGGGCACCCAAAAAAGGGACCACATCACCCAGATCCTGGCCTCTCTCCACTGGCTCCCTGTGTGGTTCCGTACAAACTTCAAGATCCTCCTTCATGTCTACAAAGCCCTCAATGGGCTTGCCCCCACCTACATAAAAAGTCTTCTCACCCACCACTCCACCTCCAGGCCCCTCAGATCGGCCGACTTGGGGTTGCTGAATATCCCACGGTCTAGGCATAAGCTCAGGGGCGACCGCGCCTTTGCGGTTGCAGCCCCTAGACTGTGGAACAGCATCCCCTTTCCCATCAGAACTGCCCCCTCCATCGACTCTTTTAAGTCAAGACTAAAGACTTATCTATACGCCCAAGCCTTTCCTGACGTCCTCTGAGTGAGGGCTACATGTATATATGTATGTTGTTTGTTTTGTTGTGCTATTCTTATAACAAATGTAAAGCACTTTGGCCAACGAGAGTTGTTTTTTAAATGTGCTATATAAATAAATGTGACTTGACTTGACTACTATTTGTAAAACTGTTTTGTAAGGCGGGATAAACATTAACTAGTCTTTGCATTTCCCTCTGTATACCCACTTATTTGGTGCAAATGCTTTCCGTTTGTCTAATAACAGGTAATAATGCACAGATACTATTAAATATTCTAGAATTCTCTTGCTATTGAGGGAGTGCAGCGTAGATTCACAAGGTTAATTCCCGGGATGACGGGACTGTCGTATGCTGAGAGAATGGAGCAGCATACATTCTGGAGCTTGTACATTCTGGAGTTTAGAAGGATGAGAGGAGATCTCATTGAAACATATAAGATTGTTAAGGGTTTGGACACGCTAGAGGCAGGAAACATGTTCCCGATGTTGGGGGAGTCCAGAACCAGGGGCCACAGTTTAAGAATAAGGGGTAAGCCATTTAGAACGGAGATGAAACACTTTTTCTCACAGAGAGTGGTGAGTCTGTGGAATTCTCTGCCTCAGAGGGCGGTGGAGGCAGGTTCTCTGGATGCTTTCAAGAGAGAGCTAGATAGGGCTCTTAAAAAATAGCGGAGTCAGGGGACATGGGGAGAAGGCAGGAACGGGGTACTGATTGGGGATGATCAGCCATGATCACATTGAATGGCGGTGCTGGCTCAAAGGGCTGAATGGCCTACTCCTGCACCTATTGCCTATTGTCTATAATACAGTAAATTAATAACTATAATTAGGCAGGTAGACAAAAAAGCTGGGGAAACTCAGCGGGAGAGGCAGCATCTATGGAGCGACGTTTCAGGTCGAGACCCGTCTTAGGCAGTGTGGGATACTAGGTGTGGATGGTGACAGACATTGCTGTCTTGGTCCATTCATGGACAACTGTTGTTATTTTAAAATGTTACCAGAAAGATCCCAAATGTGCATTACATAGCTTGGTTACTCAGCAGTAAAATACGAGCAATTTGCTTGAATGACATAAAATAGCATTTTAGTTTAGTTTGGGTGGCACGGTGGCGTAGCAGTAGAGCTACTGCCTTACAGCGTCAGAGACCCGGCTTTGATCCTGACCAGGGGTGTTTGTCTGTATGGAGTTTGTACGTTCTCCCTGGACACTGGGTTTGAAGTATCAAAGTTTGAGTCCCAACATGCCTCATGCCTGCTTCACTAGTCAATTAGATCATTGCTAATGTTTTACATCGGCACCACTCTCCTCAACGACATTCATATCCCTTGATACCTTTTATGTCAAAAAGTTGTTAGATGCAGAATTGAAATATCATGAGCTGGGTAAAGTTGTCTCTTGCGAATGAAACGGATATCAAAACAGAAAATGGTGGAAGAAGAACTGGTGAGATCAGGCAACAGCCATGGAAAGAGACTGGTTAACGTTCCAGGTCATGGACCCTTGATCAGAGCTGAGGTCTGATCAAGGGTCTAAGAACTGCTCCACCTCTGGGCTGCCTCCAGCCTGAAACAATATCTTTCTTTTTCCACAGATTCTGCCAGACTTGCTGAGTTCTTCCAGCATTTTCAGTATTTATGTCAGATTCTTGTTTAAATTTTTTTATGATATTCAATTCACAGTTGAATAAAAGGTTCTTCTGTGATTTATAAATTTTCCAGTTCATGTTTACTTTTTCTGTTTGAAGTATAGTTAGGGAGAGGGCTGTGATGGATGGGGGGGGGGGATTATTTGTGGAGAGGGAGGAGCCTGGTTTTTCGTAAGAGTAGTGATTTGAATATTTTAAGTTATTAGTGCATGTTACGCACCTGCAACTCTCTCGTCCGCAATAACCTACCTGACCTCCCGGTGGCTCAGCACTTCAACTCCCCCTCCCATTCCCAATCCGACCTCTCTGTCCTGGGTCTCCTCCATTGCCAGAGTGAGCAACAGCGGAAATTGGAGGAACAGCACCTCATATTCCGTCTGGGGTCCTTGCGTCCCTTTGGCATCAACATTGAATTCTCCCAATTTGGCTAGCCCGTGCTGTCTCCTCCCCTTCCTTCACCCTCTAGCTGTCTCCTCCCACCCTCCCATCCGCCCGCCCTCAGGCTCCTCCTCCTCCTCCCTTTGTCCTTCTTTCTTTCCCCACCCCCTATCAGTCTGAAGAAGGGTTTCGGCCCGAAACGTCGCCTATTTCCTTCGCTCCATAGATGCTGCTGCACCCGCTGAGTTTCCCCAGCAATTTTGTGTACCCTCTCGTACAATGTTGACTTGTGAATGTTACAGAAGTCCGCGTCTTACAATGGAGGGAAGAGCAAAGCGGAAGTTATCTACGACTGGCCGTGATTTGCTCCGTTCACTGGCTGGTATACATCAATTCCAACAACTTTGGGTTTGAAGCACTGAGATTTTACTTTGCGGCCATTTAAAGTTTTGGAATTGTTCCGACTTTTTAATATCTATTTTTCTAGCTCTTTGGAAGCTGCATTTGTAAAGTGATGATCTGGCTTTGTGAAAAGGGCTTCCTCCAGTAATACAACTAAAGCTCTGGTAAGATGCCTTCTGTTTTCCACAACGGATCTGATCTTGAATAAGAGTTGAATCAAACAAAGAATGTATACCTCGTATTGCATATTAACTATTATCTTGCTTTGTGACGATGTTGCAGTGTGAGTTATTTAAGAATTGAAGCAATTTGGTGTTTTAACACCCTCCCACAAAGGCATGCTTGTATTGTTTTGGTTGCAAGCTTGTAAGAAATGGAGGTATATTAACTGAAAAGATGCTTTCACAATGGACTATATTTTGTAAATAGTTCATCCTAGCGTATATTCACACATTTAGATATAGCTGCTCCTCGACCTACGATGGGGTTCCGTTCCGATAAACCCATCGTAAACCGAAAATATCACGAGTTGAAGATGCATTGCGATATATTGTGATCACGTGACCGGACGTGACGTGCGGCTTGCTGCCACTGCCGAGCGTTTGCCGATCGTAAAGTGGAAATATCGCAAGTCGAAGCATCGTAAATTGGGGAGTACCTGTATGTGCTGAACAATGTATAACATGAGTACTCTTATATTTTACAGGTGTTGGGCTATGCGCTTCAGCGATGTGGCAATGGACGTCTTTTTGTGTAGGTAAATTTTAGCGTGAATTTGGAGACAGCAAGACAATGATTTTATCTTGAAGGAGTATAGTTTTTTATATTTTGAAATGAATTATTTTAAAATTGCATCCTGATTTTATTTATAAAAAAGTTTTGTTAGATGAGATAATAATAACATGGACTTTGCCGTTGATGCACTTGTCAAATTGCTTGATGCAAATGCTTTCTCTTTTAGTGTAATGACAGTCTGCAGATTTTTCTAATTTAGGCTTTATATTCATTTAAAATATTGTCCACTTGAGGAAAAATCTTTAGGCGTTGTTTGGTCTTCACTCCCTCTGTGTAAAGAAATGTTTTCCCTCAGCCCTGGATAGTGAGCATCTTGATTTGAGAGTGTCCCTGCCTTGACCACCTCAGGCCAGGGATATCTCTTATCCCTTATCCCTAACCAGTCTGAAGAAGGGTCTTGACCCGAAACGTCACCCATTCCTTCTCTCTAGAGATGCTTCCCGTCCCGCTGAATTACGCCAGCCTTTTGTGTCTATCTTTAGCATCTGCAGTTCCTCTTCCCTGCATTATTATGTTGAATCGAATCGGTAATTTGAATTTCACTGTACCTTAATTGGTGCATGTGACAATAAACTGACCTTGAATCAGATGTGAATTTTGCATTTCAATGAAATTGCCCCATAATCTTCAAACATTCTGTGTAATCTCTCCCCGTGGAACAACTTTAACCCACCATCACCAACCCAAGTGAATGTATTGATCGTGCTAAGGGTGGGACAGAATATTCATGCTCATGCTCATATTCATTTGTGGTAGAATGTGCAAGAATTTAAAAAACTAGCTTGAAGCCCAGTAAGCCTGTATTAATGTGTAGGAAGGAACTGCAGATGCTGGATTAAACTGAAGATAGACAGAAAAAGCTGGAGTAACTCAGCGGGACAGGCAGCATCTCTTGAGAGATTCTCTCCAGAGATGCTGCCTGTCCCGCTGAGTTACTGCAGCTTTTTGTGTCTAGGCCTGTATTTATTGTCTGGACAAACAAGGTAAGAATTCTTTTCAGCTATACATCAGGAAGGTTACACCCCAAAATATGCACGTTTTGCATATTGTAAACAATATAGTGTCAGATTGCATATTAACTATTATCTTGCTTTGTGACGGTGTTGCAGTGTGAGTTATTTAAGAATTGAAGCAATTTGGTGTTTTAACACCCTCCCACAAAGGCATGCTTGTATTGTTTTGGTTGCAAGCTTGTAAGAAATGGAGGTATATTAACTGAAAAGATGCTTTCACAATGGACTATATTTTGTAAATAGTTCATCCTAGTGTATATTCACACATTTATATATAGCTGCTCCTCGACCTACGATGGGGTTCCGTTCCGATAAACCCATCGTAAACCGAAAATATCACGAGTCGAAGATGCATTGCGATATATTGTGATCACTTGATCGGACGTGACGTGCGGCTTGCTGCCACTGCCGAGCATTTGCCGATCGTAAAGTGGAAATATCGCAATCGAAGCATCGTAAATTGGGGAGTACCTGTATGTGCAAAGAGTAGGAGTAAACGGATCCTTTTCACAATGGCAGGCAGTGACTAGTGGGGTACCGCAAGGCTCAGTGCTGGGACCCCAGCTATTTACAATATATATTAATGATCTGGATGAGGGAATTGAAGGCAATATCTCCAAGTTTGCGGATGACACTAAGCTGGGGGGGCAGGGTTAGCTGTGAGGAGGATGCTAGGAGACTGCAAGGTGACTTGGTTAGGCTGGGTGAGTGGGCAAATGTTTGGCTGATGCAGTACAATGTGGATAAATGTGAGGTTATCCATTTTGGTGGCAAAAACAGGAAAGCAGACTATTATCTAAATGGTGGCCGACTAGGAAAAGGGGAGATGCAGCGAGACCTGGGTGTCATGGTACACCAGTCATTGAAAGTAGGCATGCAGGTGCAGCAGGCAGTGAAGAAAGCGAATGGTATGTTAGCTTTCATAGCAAAAGGATTTGAGTATAGGAGCAGGGAGGTTCTATTGCAGTTGTACAGGGTCTTGGTGAGACCACACCTGGAGTATTGCGTACAGTTTTGGTCTCCAAATCTGAGGAAGGACATTATTGCCATAGAGGGAGTGCAGAGAAGGTTCACCAGACTGATTCCTGGGATGTCAGGACTGTCTTATGAAGAAAGACTGGATAGACTTGGTTTATACTCTCTAGAATTTAAGAGATTGAGAGGGGATCTTATAGAAACTTACAAAATTCTTAAGGGGTTGGACAGGCTAGATGCAGGAAGATTGCTCCCGATGTTGGGGAAGTCCAGGACAAGGGGTCACAGCTTAAGGATAAGGGGGAAATCCTTTAAAACCGAGATGAGAAGAACTTTTTTTCACACAGAGAGTGGTGAATCTCTGGAACTCTCTGCCACAGAGGGTAGTCGAGGCCAGTTCATTGGCTATATTTAAGAGGGAGTTAGATGTGGCCCTTGTGGCTAAGGGGATCAGAGGGTATGGAGAGAAGGCAGGTACGGGATACTGAGTTGGATGATCAGCCATGATCATATTGAATGGCGGTGCAGGCTCGAATGGCTGAATGGCCTACTCCTGCACCTAATTTCTCTGTGTCTATGTTTCTATAACACTGGCCCATATACCATTTAATATTTATATATCTTTTAAGTTTTAACTATCAAAGATTGAATCATGGAATGTGTTATTTTTGTACTGAAACCGCAGATAAATGTTCAAAAAATAGAAAATGAAATTAATCGATGGAATGAAGCCTCAGAAAAATGTGATATCAGAAAATTTGGTTGTTAAGTTGAGGAAACATGACAGGAAATTTGTACTTTTCTATGATTTTGAGAGACTAACAGAGCTGCCAAGTAGTACGGATTTTCCGTATTTTGTACCGAAATGTGATCAGAATACAGATGTATGGATTTGCTTTGTAAAATACAGATTTTTTTTAAATCAGCCCGACTTCCTGTTTCATCTTGCTGCTTAAAAAATGCAAGGATATAAAAAGTCATTTAGCTCTAAAAATTATAGCAGATTAATAAGTCTATTGGTATTTTAAACTTCAAGATCTGCAAGATTATTTTTGTAAGCTTTTATCTGCCTGGCCCGCTACAGGTTTAAACAGCGCTGTCAGTTTAGCGCTATGGGTGTTCTGAAAATAGCGCTCCCGGCTGGAGCACTATTGCCTTTACACATAGCGCTATGGGTCACAGACTGTTAGGGGAGGAGAAGGAGAGAGGGAGTGGGAGGGAGGGAGGAGATAAAAGGAGGAAGAAAGAGGGAGGGAGGGTGGGAGGGAAAGAGAATGAAAAGAGAGAGGGAGGGTGGGAGGGAGGGAAGAGCAAAGCGGAAGTTATCTATGACTGGCTGTGATTTGCTCCGTTCACCGGCCGGTATACATCAATTCCAACACATTTGGGTTTGAAGCAGTGAGATTGTATTTTGCAGCCATCTTAGTGTTTTGGAATTGTTCAGACTTTTTAATATTTATTTTTCTAGCTCTTTGGAAGCTGCATTTGTAAAGTGATGTCCTGGCTTTGTGAAAAGGGCTTCCTCCAGAAATACAACTAAAGCTCTGGTAAGATGCCTTCTGTTTTCCACAACGGATCCGATCTTGCACAAGAGTTGAATCAAACAAAAAATGTATATCTCGTATTGCATATTAACTATTATCTTGCTTTGTGACGGTGTTGCAGTGTGTTATTTAAGAATTGAAGCAATTTGGTGTTTTAACACCCTTAGGCTGTGGGCCGAGCTTCAAAAATGTGTCTAGAAATCAGTTTTCGTGACCCAAGTCACCAAACTACATGAAATTTTCCACAGATTTAGATGAAATATAATTGAGAAGGATGTCATAACTCGTCATTGCCAAACGTTGCACATTAATTAATTAAACTAATTAGAAAATGAGATTGGGAAAATAAGCGCCATCTAGTGGCCAATGCCCGTATTACATCATGGGCAGCCTATGTCCGTGTTGCAGTCCATTTAAACTATATATTATTATTATTATAATAATAATAATAATAAATTTTATTTTCGGGTGCCTTTCAAATCTCAAAGATTAAACAGAAGAGAAAAAAAACATTTAGTTGGAGAAAAATAAATAATAAGGACATCATCAATACACAAATTAAAGATAGAAATCGCTCCAAAGACACAAAATCAAAAAATCAAAAAAATATATATATATTATACCAATATATATATATATCCTGTAAATATGAATGTAGTCATATTTTGTGTGGACAGGCTCTGAAGAGTGGAGGGGCAGAAGCTGCAGAAAAAAAAATCTCATATTACTTAGGTCTGCATGGACTTCAATTCATAAAATGTCAATCTCTTCTTAATGTCAATGAGACTGACACTGTAATTTACTACAATTGATAAGCTATTTCAAGAGGCTACAGAAATAAAATCTCATAGTCATTAAGTCTGCATGGACGTCAATTCATAAAATTTCAACCTCTTCTTAATGTTAATAAATTTTGTTAATTAATAATAATTAATAAATTAATTAATAATTGTTAATAAATAATGTTAATTAATCTTAATAAAATTCCACCTCCAGTTTAAATCCCATTTGGAATATTTTGGAGGTCCAAGAAACCAAGAAGAATGTTAATGAGAATAACAATAGGTTACTACCATAGAAAAACTAGTTCAAGTTCACATATCACCAATTCATTTCTACAGAAACATTAACCATTTCTGACCTTCGCACTGCAATGGAAACCTATAAAGTGCGATCGATATCCCTCCGTTTTTCTCCCGTTGTCGGTGCCTGAAAACGGCCGCTACAGATGGCACTATGTACAGCCTCCCCTCCCCCCACTCCGCGTTCGCGAATCGGCCGCTTATTAATTGAGACCGCGGCTTCACTTTACCGCGGGTACCTAGGCCCCGCGATCGGAGCACTTTTTCCCGGTAAGTTATCGCAGGCAGCTCCGAGATTAGCTGTTAAAGACTTATTACTCTACAACAAGCTGGCATTAGTGACAATGTTTAATTGACTGTGTTATGGAAACATAGTTTAGGCCCTCAACTTCATGAATGAATGAATGAATGAATGAATGAATGAATGAATGAATGAATGAATGAATGAATGAATGAATGAATGAATGAATGAATGAATGAATGAATGAATGAATGGAGTAAGTGAATGAATGAATTTATTCACATTATAAAAGGGTGCAATTAAATTAATTAAAGTCCATACAGATAGATTTTCATAAATTCAGACTTTAGATCTTACCTTTCAGTTAGAGTTGATTCCTGGCTGTCTTAATCTTTGTGTTCCAGCACCTCAGCAGCGACTTTGCTTTCAAGGCTTTCTTGCACTTCCATCCACTTAGCAGCACTTTCTTCAGCCTTTTTAATGCTTTTCTCACTAAATTCAATTACCTGCTGCAACTTTCCACGACATGTATTCCACAGAACAACAAATCGGAATCTCCAGTAAAACAGGCATCTGTTAAGCCCCCTCAGCCATTTTGTGTGCTAGCCTGAAGCAAAGCGCGTGATTGGCCAACTGGCAGACTACTCAATGTTAAACGTGCTTTGATTGGACTAAAAATTACCCGGAATTTTTCCGGTTTTTCTCTAATTTAATTTAAAAATGTGCAAGTCTTGTTCATGACTAGTTTCAGGGGTGATTTATATGATTGTTTTACACAATATGTGAAAATTTCATGTAGTTTGGTGACTTGGGTCACGAAACTGCAGAATAAAGCTCCTCGGCCCACAGCCTACCTCCCACAAAGGCATGCTTGTATTGTTTTGGTTGCAAGCTTGTAAGAAATGGAGGTATATTAACTGAAAAGATGCTTTCACAGTGGAC
This sequence comes from Amblyraja radiata, assembly GCF_010909765.2. Taxonomy (NCBI): domain Eukaryota; kingdom Metazoa; phylum Chordata; class Chondrichthyes; order Rajiformes; family Rajidae; genus Amblyraja; species Amblyraja radiata. Next base: position 8,678,950 of record NC_045962.1, on the reverse strand, counting down.
TATATTTTGTAAATAGTTCATCCTAGCGTATATTCACACATTTATATATAGCTGCTCCTCGACCTACGATGGGGTTCCGTTCCGATAAACCCATCGTAAACCGAAAATATCACGAGTCGAAGATGCATTGCGATATATTGTGATCACTTGACCGGACGTGACGTGCGGCTTGCTGCCACTGCCGAGCGTTTGCCGATCGTAAAGTGGAAATATCGCAAGTCGAAGCATTGTAAATTGGGGAGTACCTGTATGTGCTGAACAATGTATAACATGAGTACTCTTATATTTTACAGGTGTTGGGCTGTGCGCTTCAGCGATGTGGCAATGGAGATCTTTTTGTGTAGGTAAATTTTAGCGTGATTTTGGAGACAGCAAGCCAAATGATTTTATCTTGAAGGTGTATAGTTTTTTATATTTTGAAATGAATTATTTTAAAATTGCATCCTGATTTTATTTGTAAAATTGTTTTGTTAGATGAGATAATAATAAAATGGACTTTGCCGTTGATGCAGCTTTAACCCACAACCACCAACCCACGTGAATGTATTGCTAGTGCTAAGGGTGGGACAGAATATTCATGATCCATTTGTGGTAGAATGTGCAAGAACTAAGAAAGTATTAACGTGTAGGAAGGAACTGCAGATGCTGGTTTAAACCGAAGATAGACACAAAAAGCTGGAAACTCAGCAGGACAGGCAGCATCTCTGGAGAGATTCTAGAGATGTTGCCTGTCCCGCTGAGTTACTCCAGCTTGATGTGTCTAGGTCTGTATTTATTGTCTGGACAAACAAGGTAAGAATTCTTTTCAGCTATACATCAGGAAGGTTAGACCCCAAAATATGCACGTTTTGCAAATTGTAAACAATGAAGTGTCAGATAACACTGGCCCATATACCATTTAATATTTACATTTTTTAAAGTTTGAATCATGGAATGTGTTATTTTTGTACTGAAACCACAGATAAATGTTCAAAAAATAGAAAATGAAATTAATCGATGGAATGAAGCCTCAGAAAAATGTGATATCAGAAAATTTGGTTGTTGTTGAGGAAACATGACAGGAAATTTGTACTTTTCTATGATTTTGAGAGACACACAGAGCTGCCAAGTAGTACGGATTTTCCGTATTTTGTACCGAAATGTGATCAGAATACAGATGTATGGATTTGCTTTGTAAAATACAGATTTTTTAAAAATCAGCCCGACTTCCTGTTTCATCTTGCTGCTTAAAAAATGCAAGGATATAAATAGTCATTTAGCTCTAAAAATTATAGCAGATTAATAAGTCTATTGGTATTTTAAACTTCAAGATCTGCATGGTTATTTTTGTAAGCTTTTATCTGCCTGTCCCGCTACAGGTTTAAACAGCGCTGTCAGTTTAGCGCTCTGGGTGGTCTGAAAATAGCGCTCCCGGCTGGAGCACTATTGCCTTTACACATAGCGCTATGGGTCACAGACTGTTAGGGGAGGAGAAGGTGGGAGGGAGGGAGGAGATAAAGGGAGGAAGAGAGGGAGGGAGGGTGGGAGGGAAAGAGAGAGGGAGGGTGGGAGGGAAACAATGGAGGGAAGAGCAAAGCGGAAGTTATCTACGACTGGCTGTGATTTGCTCCGTTCACCGGCCGGTATACATCAATTCCAACAAATATGGGTTTGAATACAATACAATACAATTCAATTTATTGTCATTTGGACCCCGTGAGGTCCAAACGAAATGCCGTTTCTGCAGCCATACATTACAACAAATAGAAGCACTGAGATTGTATTTTGCGGCCATCTTAGAGTTTTGGAAATGTTCAGATTTTTTAATATCTATTTTTCTAGCTCTTTGGAAGCTGCATTTGTAAAGTGATGACCTGGCTTTGTGAAAAGGGCTTCCTCCAGAAATACAACTAAAGTTCTGATAAGATGCCTTCTGTTTTCCACAACGGATCTGATCTTGAATAAGAGTTGAATCAAACAAAGAATGTATACCTCGTATTGCATATTAACTATTATCTTGCTTTGTGACGGTGTTGCAGTGTGAGTTATTTAAGAATTGAAGCAATTTGGTGTTTTAACACCCTCCCACAAAGGCATGCTTGTATTGTTTTGGTTGCAAGCTTGTAAGAAATGGAGGTATATTAACTGAAAAGATGCTTTCACAGTGGACTATATTTTGTAAATAGTTCATCCTAGCGTATATTCACACATTTATATATAGCTGCTCCTCGACCTACGATGGGGTTCCGTTCCGATAAACCCATCGTAAACCGAAAATATCACGAGTCGAAGATGCATTGCGATATATTGTGATCACGTGACCGGACGTGACGTGCAGCTTGCTGCCGCTGCCGAGCGTTTGCCGATCGTAAAGTGGAAATATCGCAAGTCGAAGCATCGTAAATTGGGGAGTACCTGTATGTGCTGAACAATGTATAACATGAGTACTCTTATATTTTACAGGTGTTGGGCTATGCGCTTCAGCGATGTGGCAATGGAGATCTTTTTGTGTAGGTGAATTTTAGCATGAATTTGGAGACAGCAAGACAATGATTTTATCTTGAAGATGTATAGTTTTTTATATTTTGAAATTAATTATTTTAAAATTGCATCCTGATTTTATTTGTAAAATTGTTTTGTTAGATGAGATAATAATAAAATGGACTTTGCCGTTGATGCAGCTTTAACCCACAACCACCAACCCACGTGAATGTATTGCTAGTGCTAAGGGTGGGACAGAATATTCATGATCCATTTGTGGTAGAATGTGCAAGAATTAAGAAAGTATTAACGTGTAGGAAGGAACTGCAGATGCTGGTTTAAACCGAAGATAGACACAAAAAGCTGGAATAACTCAGCAGGACAGGCAGCATCTCTGGAGAGATTCTAGAGATGTTGCCTGTCCCGCTGAGTTACTCCAGCTTGATTTGTCTAGGTCTGTATTTATTGTCTGGATAAACAAGGTAAGAATTCTTTTCAGCTATACATCAGGAAGGTTAGACCCCAAAATATGCACGTTTTGCAAATTGTAAACAATGAAGTGTCAGATAACACTGGCCCATATACCATTTAATATTTACATTTTTTAAAGTTTGAATTATGGAATGTGTTATTTTTGTACTGAAACCACAGATAAATGTTCAAAAAATAGAAAATGAAATTAATCGATGGAATGAAGCCTCAGAAAAATGTGATATCAGAAAATTTGGTTGTTAAGTTGAGGAAACATGACAGGAAATCTGTACTTTTCTATGATTTTGAGAGATTAACAGAGATGCAAGTAGTACGGATTTTCTGTATTTTGTACCGAAATGTGATCAGAATACAGATGTATGGATTTGCTTTGTAAAATACAGATTTTTTTTAAATCAGCCCGACTTCCTGTTTCATCTTGCTGCTTAAAAAATGCAAGGATATAAAAAGTCATTTAGCTCTAAAAATTATAGCAGATTAATAAGTCTATTGGTATTTTAAACTTCAAGATCTGCATGGTTATTTTTGTAAGCTTTTATCTGCCTGTCCCGCTACAGGTTTAAACAGCGCTGTCAGTTTAGCGCTCTGGGTGTTCTGAAAATAGCGCTCCCGGCTGGAGCACTATTGCCTTTACACATAGCGCTATGGGTCACAGACTGTTAGGGGAGGAGAAGGTGGGATGGAGGGAGGAGATAAAGGGAGGAAGAGAGAGGGAGGGAGGGTGGGAGGGAAAGAGAGAGGGAGGGTGGGAGGGAAACAATGGAGGGAAGAGCAAAGCGGAAGTTATCTACGACTGGCTGTGATTTGCTCCGTTCACCGGCCGGTATACATCAATTCCAACACATATGGGTTTGAAGCAGTGAGATTGTATTTTGCGGCCATCTTAGAGTTTTGGAAATGTTCAGATTTTTTAATATCTATTTTTCTAGCTCTTTGGAAGCTGCATTTGTAAAGTGATGACCTGGCTTTGTGAAAAGGGCTTCCTCCAGAAATACAACTAAAGTTCTGGTAAGATGCCTTCTGTTTTCCACAACGGATCTGATCTTGAATAAGAGTTGAATCAAACAAAGAATGTATACCTCGTATTGCATATTAACTATTATCTTGCTTTGTGACGGTGTTGCAGTGTGAGTTATTTAAGAATTGAAGCAATTTGGTGTTTTAACACCCTCCCACAAAGGCATGCTTGTATTGTTTTGGTTGCAAGCTTGTAAGAAATGGAGGTATATTAACTGAAAAGATGCTTTCACAGTGGACTATATTTTGTAAATAGTTCATCCTAGCGTATATTCACACATTTATATATAGCTGCTCCTCGACCTACGATGGGGTTCCGTTCCGATAAACCCATCGTAAACCGAAAATATCACGAGTCGAAGATGCATTGCGATATATTGTGATCACTTGACCGGACGTGACGTGCAGCTTGCTGCTGCTGCCGAGCGTTTGCCGATCGTAAAGTGGAAATATCGCAAGTCGAAGCATCGTAAATTGGGGAGTACCTGTATGTGCTGAACAATGTATAACATGAGTACTCTTATATTTTACAGGTGTTGGGCTATGCACTTCAGCGATGTGGCAATGGAGATCTTTTTGTGTAGGTAAATTTTAACATGAATTTGGAGACAGCAAGACAATGATTTTATCTTGAAGGTGTATAGTTTTTTATATTTTGAAATGAATTATTTTTAAATTGCATACTGATTTTATTTGTAAAATTGTTTTGTTAGATGAGATAATAATAAAATGGACTTTGCCGTTGATGCACTTGTCAAACTGCTTGATGCAAATGCTTTCTCTTTTAGTGTAATAACAGTCTGCATGCAATGAAGCCTCAGAAAAATGCGATATCAGAAAATCTGGTTGTTAAGTTGAGGAAACATGACACGAAATTTGACCTTTCCAATAATTTTGAGAGATTAATCGTAGGTAAATTGCGAAATTAAATGTAGCCGCAATCATTCCAATGTTTATGTTCCAACCGCTATTTAGTTCTAATGCCTTTACTGTACAATGAGACAGTCTATTATTCTGTTTATGGATGTATAAACTTCAAATCCAAAATAAAGCAAATACCTTTCTAAAACACAATGGCTTACATTTCAATTTTGTGTGGGTGTGGTTATACTTTAATACTCTTTTCCCATGCTGGAAACGTGGGCAACAAACTATCGGTACCGCTTTGGTCTTGTTGGGAGACTCGCTGAGAAACTACAGCTCTGCTGCAAGAAGGGGCATTAGAAATTGTCGCAGATTTTCCGCATTTGGGAAGAGGTGGAAATGCAGAGTTGGATGGAGTGATATGGGAGGAAGGGGAAAGAAGGATGGAAGGAAAACGAGGGAATGGGGATGAGCACAATCAGTTTAGTTTATTGTCACGTGTACCAAGGTTTGTTACGTGCTAACCAGTCAGCGGAAAGACTATACACGATTGCAATCGGGCCATTTACAGTGTACAGATACATGATAAGGGTATACCGTTTAGTGCGAGATAAAGCCAGTAAAGTCCGAACAAGGACACCATACCGTGCCCCCCATGTCCAGCAGCGGAAGGAACCTAGACTGGTCCTCCCCCACAGAGCCTTGGCGTTGGCTGCACCGAGCTACAGTGCGTCCCTCGGCACATACTCCTGCAGTGGGCCAGTGGGCAACATTCCCCGACGGACATCTCGCTCCGCTGGGAGGTCAACAAAGCTCGGGCAGACCAAAGAACGTCTTTCACCGAGTTGATGACCTTCCAGCAGCACTCGATGTCAGTTTCTGATTGCGTCCCTGGGAACAGTCCGTAAATCACAGAGCCCTCTGTGACAGAGCTGTTCGGAATAAATCGTGATGGACCCTTGCAAACCTCTCCATACTTTCTTTGTAAATCCACACTCTGCGGAGGTGGGCAACCGTCTACTCTCCATAGCAGCTGTCCTGCAGGCAGCGTAGAAAAATCATCTCCCCGTTGGGGAATTGAACCCCGGTCTCCCGCGTGACAGGCGGGAATACTAACCACTATACTAACTGGTCAGGTAACCTACCTGATCTCCCGGTGGCTCAGCACTTCAACTCCCCATCCCATTCCCAATCTGACCTTTCTGTCCTGGGCCTCCTCCATTGTCAGAGTGAGGCCCAGCGCAAATTGGAGGAACAGCACCTCATATTTCGCTTGGGTAGTTTACACCCCAGCGGTATGAACATTGACTTCTCTAACCAGATAGCCCTTGCTATTTTTCTCTATCCCCCGTCCCCTTCCCAGTTCTCCCACTCGTCTTACTATCGGCCTACATTCTATCTCCCGTCCCCTCCCCTGACAGCAGTCTGAAGAAGAGTCTCGACCCGAAACGTCGCCCATTCTTTCTCTCCAGAGATGCTGCCTCACCCGCTGATTGTGTGTGCCTGGTCAGGTGTTGGAGGCCCCTTTTTTTTGCTTTGAAAAATTGACTTTTGGAATTATCCACAAATGAAAGACCCATTTGTGGGTTGATTTAAAGCTCTTTTTGCCACTACCAAGACAACTAAATCCTTCATCTGAGGAAAGGTCCTGATCCAAAATGTCACCTATCCATTTTCTCCAGAGATGCTGCCAGACCTGCTGAGTTACTCCAGCATTTTGTGTCCCTCTTTGGTACAAATCAGCATCTGCAGTTTCTTGTTTCAACAAATCCTTCATGTTGCTGCATTTGCGGCATTGACTGCACTGAAAGAGATGCAGATCCTTTCCAAGTACCTGGTGTCCTGCACTGTCTCTGACCTTCTGGGTACCAGGGTTGGAGATGGCCAGGAAAAGGGGCGGTAAAAGAGGGGAAAGCACCAAGGTGACCCAGGAAGAGATGGGAGAACGGATGTACATGTGGGGTGGGCTAGGGGATATTACTTGAAGTTGGAGAATTCAATGCTCATACTATTGGGTTGCAAGTTACCCAAGTGGAATACAAGGTGTTGTTCCTCTAGTTTGCGTGTGGCCTCACCAAGGAGGCCCAGGACAGAAAGGTCTCTGGGAATAGAAAGGCGAGTTGAAATGTCCGACAACTGCGTTTGCAGCACAAGTGTTCGATGAAATGATCAATCACTCACTCGTGTGTCAGACGATGTAGCTCGCTGTTGGCTTGTCGTCGTCCAGCATGTTGACAGAAATTGTCGCCCGACGTGTCAGAGTGCATCTAGTCGTCGCTTCCAGGGATCACAACGAGGAGGCTTCTGTCATGATCCCCAAATGATCAACGAAGCTACGCTTGGTCTTGCCGACGTGCAGGAGACCGCATCGGGAACACCGAATGCAATACATGGGATTAAAGGTACACATGAACCTCTGTCTCACCTGGAAGGACTGCAGGAGTCCCTGGATGGAGACGAGGAAGGAGGTATAGAGACAAGGAGGTTATATCTCCTTCGGTTGCAGAGGAAGGTACTAGGGGATGAGGAGGGATAAGCGAACCACCGGGTTTGAGGAGTGCGAGTGCTGTTCCTCCAGTTTGTGTCCCAACAACCATCAGGCTCTAGGAACACTAGCCTCAACTATGAACCACAAACTGTCTTTGTTTATATTGAGGACTTTTGAGGGGGGTTTTACACTAGTATTGTGACTTTACTGAATTTTTGTTCATATATTATCAATGTCATTGCATTTACACCCTATTATCGAGTCCATATCACAAGATTAGAAATTGTTCAGCCCGAGCTGTACACACTTCTCGGCATCTTGCGCTTCTTGTGCGTGCTGGTGGAAAGATTCGGGGAAACAGTGCCGCGATGTGAACGCTATTTCCTTGACCCCACAGCCGTATTGAACTACAGCAGTTACGAACCACTGCTCTCTTGATAGTTCATAAGTTCTAGGAGTAGGATTAGACCATTTGGTCCATCAAATCTACTCCACCATTCAATCAAGGCTGATCAATCTCTCCCTCCTAACCCCATTCTCCTGCCTTCTCCCCATAACCCATGCCAACCGTACTAATCAATAATCGGTCAATTTCTGCCTGAAAAGTCGCCCGTCGACTTGGCCTCCAGTCTGTGGCAATGAATTCCACTGATTCACCACTCTCTGACTAATGTAATTCCTCCTTATCTCCTTCCTAAAGGAACACCCTTTAATTCTGAGGCTATTACCTCTGGTCCTAGACTCACCCACCAGTGGAAACATCCTCTCCACATCCACTATATCCAAGGCTTTCACCATCCTGAATGTTTCAAGGAAGTGTCCCCCCCCCCCCCCCCCCCCCCCCCCCTCCTCCTCATTCTTTTAAACTCCAGTGTCATCAAACACTCATCACAGATTAACCCACTCCTTGCTGGGATAATTCTTGTAAACCTCCTCTGGACCATCTCCAGAGCCAGCACATCCTTCCTCAGATATGGTGCCCAAAATTGCTCACAATATGATACACATAAGAGTTCAACACTCGACTCTCTCTGGCCTGAGACATGAAGGTGAGAAAGGGAATAAGCAATACTCCCCATGGCATTTTTAATTCCAAAGTAAACTTTACTTGACAAGAAAGCAGTAAAATGCAGATAAAGCAGGCACTCCTCTCAATCCATTCTGTGTGTGTGTGTGTGTGCCTGTGTGTGTGTGTGGCTGTGTGTGTGTGTCTGTCTGTGTGTGAGTGTGTGTGTGTGTGTCTGTGTGGCTGTGTGTGTGTGAGCAGTCAGTCTCCTGGGGCCCTCACCACCACTCACTACCTCCAACCCGCGACACTCTCCCTCCCTCACTCTCTTTCTCTCCCTCGCTCCCCCCTCTCCATCCCTCTATCCATCTTTCCATCGCTCCCCCTCCTTCTCTCCCCCTCTCTTCATTCTCTCCCTCCCTCGTTCTCTCACTCCCCCTCTCTCTCTCCATGCGCGCGCTCGCTCTCTATTTCCGGTTTCCCCGAGCACTTCCGCCAGCGGTCGCTCCGTCTACGCGGGTTGAAGCTTGGCGGCAAATTCAAGCGGGAGGTGAGTGAGTGAGTGAGGTAAAGGGGACGGTGGTGGAGTGTGTGTGTTGGGGTGGTGTGTGTGGGTGTGATGTACAGTCTGGAATTGTCCATCTGAGCCAAACACAAAGTGCTCGAGTAACTCAGCGGGTCACGCAGCGTCTATGGAGGGAATGGCCCGCTTTGGATCTGGACCCTTCTCTCCAGACTCACCCCCCCCCCCCCCCCCACACACACACACACACACACACACACACCCCTATCCCCTCCCCACACACACACTCTCTCCCTCTCCCTCCCCCTCTCTCTCTCCCCCCTCTCTCTCTCTCTCTCTCTCTCTCTCTCCCCCTCTCTCTCTCCCCCTCTCTCTCTCCCTTTCCTGTAGGCTACTTTCCGCCTCTTGTCTTCACAATCCACAAGTCTTAACACCTGCCCCACACATATTGTTCTCATCTCTTGCTTTGTTACAATCCTAACCCTCCACTCGTTAGTGTCAAGCTATTACCTGCCACGCCTTGCTCTGCCTCTCTCATTTTCCAGTTTTCTTCCCTCCCAATCAGTCTGAAGAAGGGTCTCATACCAACACGTTACCTATCCATGTTCTCCAGAGATGCTGCCTGACCCGCTGAGTTACTCCAGCACTCTGTGTCCCTTTGTGTATTAACCAGCATCTGTTGCTATGTGTTGGTCTACACATCTTAACGAATTCGATACCTCCCGTTTTGTAAACGTGAAATAACTTTTTATACACTTGCCATAGATCGATGGATAATTTCAAAGAAGATATGCAAAGTCAGCTGGATGAAAAGCTGAGTGAAACCAGAGCGAAATTTTTTAGTTTGTGGGAGAGCTGTAATCCAGAAGGATTCAAATCGAGATATGGAGAATCCTTGAAAATCACCAGAGGTACAGTCTGCATTTTGCTGCTATATCTACTGTATGTGTAATGGCAAATTTCCGACTCTACCGTTGACCTCTTTTCCATTGCCATTAGTAAGTTGGTGTGATCTTACACAGACCAAATAGAACAGAACTTCCAGTCGTTATATCCAGTACAAACAAAGACATGAACGTACCAGGTTTTCCTTATTCTGCATACAAGTTGTAGCTGGCTGTTCTCCCCGATCTGGCGAGAACTGTATGCTCTCCCTCCCTGTGTCTGTCGCTTCCTGTCCTCTATGCCTGTATATATATACATATACGCCACTCTGTAACTCTAATGACCGCCGCAAGTGTCCAAAATAATACTGTAAGATATATCTAGACAAAATAATATAATGTGCTAACCGTAGCTAGCCTAAACACAAATGGCTCCTACAGTATGCAAAAATTAACCTCAGAATGTGGAGTATTGTGAGCAGTTCCTGGCCCCGTATCTGAGGAAGGATGTGCTGGCATTGGAGAGGGTTCTGAGGAGGTTTATGAGAATGATCCCAGGAATGATTGGGTTAGAATATGACGAGCGTTGAGAAGGATGAGGGAGGATCTCATTGAAACTTACCGAATAGTGAAAGGGCTGGATTGAGTGAATGTGGAGAGGATGTTTCCACGAGTGGGAGAGTCTAGGACCAGAGGTCGTTGCCTCAGCATAAAAAAACATAGCTTTTGGAAGGAGATAAGGAGGAATATCTTTAGTCAGAGTCTAGCAACTTATGAACATGAAAAAGTAAAACATCTTTTAAAGTAGCTATGTAGGACAGGATCGGCACAATGTTTGATGCACATTCGATTCCCTGGTTTAATTTTAAATAGACTTGATAGTATAAGTTTAATTCTCCCGGGAAGTGCTTTCTTGGAAAGGTGAACATTTGCTGTTGCTCAGTTGTTAATACTTCTTTGCAGAGTCAGAAGATCACAGACTTAAATCCCAAGGATAGGAAGTGGTACTTCATTGCAGCAAAGCACAAAGTGCCGGAGGAACTCAGCGTGTCAGGCAGCATCTGTGGAAGGAATGGACATGTGATATTTCGGGCTGTGGCCCTACTTCAGACTGAGAATCTGTCTGGAAAGATCTCGACCCAAAATGTCACCTGTTCAGTCCCTGCACAGATACTGCCTGACTTTGTGTGTAAGAAAGAACTGCAGATACTGGTTAAAATCGAAGGGAGACACAAAATGCTGGAGGAACTCAGCGGGACAGGCAGCATCTCTGAAGAGAAGAAATGGGCGATGTTTCGGGTCGAGACTCTTCTTCAGACCCGAAATGTCATCCATCTCTCCAGAGATGCTGCCTGTCCCATTTTTTTAATTTTCAAAATTCGAGAAATAAATATATACAATACATGATCCTTACAAAACTCCATCCGACATTTTCGGAGGCTATACATACATACAATAAAGTTTCCCCGAATCACAATTTTACCCCACACCCATGCCACTCATGTGGCCCACTGGCGTGGAATCGCTTCCCTTATTTTGAGGGGCATCTCCACCACACCCTGCCCCCCATGCCCAGCAGCGGAAGGAACCTGCTGCCTGTCCCGCTGAGTTACTCCAGCATTTTGTGTCTACCTGCCTGACTTTGTGGTTTGCTCAAGATTCCAGCATCTGTTGTTTCTTTTGCACTCCATTGCTGGACTGACAGAGTATATGTTGTGTAAATTCTTCCTTTCACTAATTGTTTTCCTAATAGTTTTAAATTTCTGTTCCTTGAAGCATAATATGATCCAAATCATAGCTTCTCATAATCCGGAAGTCTCTCTGGAGGTTGAACATGTGAAATGCAAACACAAGTGGCCATTGGTGCAGCGGTAGAGTTGTTGCCTTACAGCGCCAGAGACCTGGGTTCGATCCCGACTACAGGTGCTTGTCTGTACGCAGTCTGTACGTGATCTGCGTGGGTTTTCGTGGATCTTCGCTGATTGGCACCGACTCGGTGGGCCGAAGGGCCTGTTTCCGCACTATATCTCTAAACTAAAATAGAGTGAACTCAAACTAAATCATGGCTGATCTCAAATCTCCTGTACTCCACGATTATGTCCACATCATTTGAAAAATTGTTTAGATCCTTGGTAGGAAAGTCTTAGTGTGTGTATGGTCTGCTGCTTTCGATTCCTCTTGTACTGCAGATGCTGTTTTACGAGAAGAATTACGAGGATGTTGCTAGGTGTCGAGGGCCCCGGCTACAGGGAGAAGCTGGGCAAGACAGGACTTCATTCCTTGGAGCGCGGGAGGCAGAGAGGTGATCTGAGAGAGGTGTATAGAATCTTGTGGGGAATCAAAAACCAGAGGACACAGGTTTAAGGTGCGAGAGTCATGACTTAATAGGAAACCGAGAGACAACTTAGAGAAAAAGTTGTCTCTGAGTGAAAGTGGGTATGTGGAATGTACTGCCACAGGAGGTAGATGAGGCAGGTACTATAACAACATTGAAAAGACCCTTGGACAGGTATATGGATAGAAAAGGACCACAGAATCTTACCGCATGTTAACCGGGCCCTTTGGCCCAACTTGGCCACACTGGCCAACATGTCCCATCTATACTAGTCCCACTTGCCTGCATTTGGCCCATCCCTCTAAACCTATCCTATCCATTTACCTGCCTAGACGTTTCTTAAACGTTGCGATAGTCCCTGCCTCAGCTACCCCATCCGGCCGTTCATTCCAAATACCTACCACCCTTTACGTGAAAAAGTTACCCCTCAGGTTCCTATTAAATCTTTCCCCCCTCACTTTAAACCCATGTCCTCTGGTTCTCGAATCCCCTACTCTGGGCAAGAGATTCTGCATCTACCCGATCTATTCCTCTCATGATTTTGAACACCTCTATAAGATCACCCCTCATCCTCCTGCGCTGCAAGGAATAAAGTTCTAGCCTACTCGACCTCTCCCTATAGCTCAGACCTCTAGCCCTGGCAACATCTCGTACAGGTAAATCTTCTCTGCACCCTTCCAACTTGACAACATCTTTCCAACAGCATGGTGCCCAAAACTAAACACAATTGTCTAAATGCGGCCTCACCAACATCTTATACAACTGCATCATGACCATCCAACCTCTATACTCAATGCTCTCGAGCGTCACCCTCTGCTTCCTTCCATACAGCCAATTTTTTTAAATCCATTCAGCTATCTTTAGTTTAGTTTAGTTTAGTTTAGAGATACAGCACGGAAACAGGCACACCGGGTCCGCGCCTACCAGCGATCCCCGCACATTAACACTATCCTACACACACTAGGGACAATTTTTACATTTACCAAGCCAATTAACCTACAAACCTGTACGTCTGTGGAATGTGGGAGCAAACCGAAGATCTCAGAGAAAACCCACGCAGGTCACGGGGAGAAGGTACAAACTCCGTACAGACAGCACCCGTAGTCAGGATCGAACCCGGGTCTTTGGGATACACTTGATCCACTTGAACGTGGGATAGACTTGATCCTGATCTCTACTTGAATCCCATTTGATCTAACCTTCTAGAGCGACCTACCATGCGGAACTTTGTCAAATGCCCTGCTGAAGTCTATATATATATAACATTTACAGCTCTGCCCTCATCAACCTTTTTCAACACATCATCAAAAAACAATCAGATTCGTGAAACAAGACCTCCCACATATAAAACCATGTTAATCATCGCTAATCGCTCCATGTCCATCTAAATGCATGTCTATCTTATCCCTCTGAATAATCTCTAGTAACTTTCCGACCACAGATGTTAAGCTCACTAGCCTGTGGTTCCCATCCGTTTCACTGCAGCTCTTCTTGAATAGAGGCACAACATTTGCCTCCCTCCAGTTTTCCAGCACCTCGCCTGTATTTAGCGATGACTCGTACATCTCAGCGGTGGCTCCTGCAATTTTCTTCTCTAGCTTCCCATAGTGTCCTCGGATATATCTGATCAGGCCCAGGAATTTGTCTACATTCATACGCGTCAGGACTTTCAGCACATCTGCGACATCTCTCAAGACATTTCCAGTGACTGCCCCAAGATCCCACGTTTTGTCTTTCTCCACGGTAAAAACAGGAATAAATATTCATTGAGGACCTTGCCCATCTCCTGTGGCTTCACACAGAGTTGACCACTTTGATTCCTGAGCGGTTCTACTCTCTCTGGTTACCCTTTTTCCCTTTATGTGCTTATATCATCTCTAGGGATTACCCTTAATGCTATCTGTCTATCACCTGCCCTCATTTTGCCTTGCAGATTTCCATCTTTAGCTCAGTCCTTAGTTCCTGAAAGTTTTCCAGGGATACACTTGATCCCAGCTGCCTATACCTGTCCCATGAGTCCTTCTTACTCTTGACCAAAGCCTCAATTTCCCTCGTCATCCAGCCATCCTTACGTTTGCCTGCCTTGCCCTTCACTAACAGGGGCGGGCATGTCCTGAGCTCTTGTTAGCACACTTATAAAAACATCCCACTTTCCTGATGTTCCTTTTCCATCAATCTACTCCAGTCAACTTGAACGAGTTCCTGTCTCATACCCCTGAAAAAGTTGTCCCTCAGGTTCCTATTAAACCTTTCCCCCCCACACCATAAACCTATGTATTCTGTATTTTTTGATACCCCTAGCCTGGGTAAGACTCTGTGCACTCACCCTATCTACAGTGTTCCCCTCATGAATTTATATACCTGCTTATGATCACACCCCCCCCCCCCCCAGCCTCCTGCGCTCCAAGGAACAAGGTCCTAGCCTGCCCAACCTCCCCCTATAGCTTGGGCCCTAGCTCCTGACAACATCCTCGTAAATCTTCTCCACACTTTTTCCAACTTAATGGCATCCTTATAGCAGGGTAACTGAATTAAATACTGGTACGTGTTGCCTCACCAACATCTTGTACGAGTGTAATGTAACATCCCAACTGGTATACTCAATGCCCTGACTGATGAAGCCCTACGTACCAAAAACTTTCTTGACCACCCTATCCACCTGTCCATGTTCAGCGAACTATGTACCTGCACTCCGAGAACCCTCTGCTCCACTACACTCCCCAGGGCCCTGCCAAGCCCTGCGATGGTTTGTCTTCCCACCTTGCACCTACCTGCATTAAACTCTGCTAATTTATATGAATTAATGTTCTTTCCCCTGAAAAGTGTTGAAGTATTAATCTGTTTTGCAGACAGGTGCCTCGAAATATATGAAGAAGAGAAGCAGATGCGTGATAAAGTCCAATTAACAAAAAAGGGTAGGTAGGCGTAAACTGCTGATCCGCAAAGCTGTACCTGGCCTGGAATTACCCATGTCTAACAGGAGCTGCCATTTCCCTGCAGCTGTTGCTGAGCAGAGCACCTTGTTGCAGACGATGCAAGAAGATATACGCGTCGCAAACCAACATTTTCAAAGTTGTGAAAAGCAGAAGCAGGAATTGGTAAAAAAGATCAAGCAACTGAAAGAAGAACTTGTCCAAAAGCAGGAATGTACGTATGTTTCTGGTTCAGGGAGCAACTGCAATTAATTGCAATTAATCACAATTTCAAAAAATGAGAAGGAAAATCTGTTGTTTAAAAAAAAAACCCACAAAGTGCTGGAGGAACTCAGCTGGTCAGGTGGCATCTGTGGAGGGAATGGACAGATGACGTTTTACGGTCATGGTCCTTCAGATGGATGAAGGTCTTCTTCTTTCGTGTGGCGTGCACAGCCTAAAGTTGTAGGACAACTTGTTCTATTTGATCTTCCGTTTGTGCACGTCGAGTTGATTGCATTAGTCAAAACAGGGCGGACCACGTGAAGGTTGCAATCTTCCACCCCGATGAAGGTCTGAAAAGGAGTCACGGCCCGAAACGTCATCTGTCCATTCCCTCTACAGATGCTGCCTGACTTCCTCCAACACTGTGTGTTTTACTCAGGATTCCAGTATCTGCAGTTACATTCTCCATGGAAAACGTGCCATCAAATGGATAATTTGGACAGCTCAATGGCGCAGGTGGTTCGATCCTGATTACGGGTGCTGTCTGTGCGGAGTTTACATGTTCTCCCTGTGGCCACGTGGGTTTCCTCCAGGTGCACTGGTTTCCTGTCGCATCCCAAAGCCGTGCGGGTTGGGAGGTAAATTGGCCCTCTGCAAATTGCTCCTAGTGTGTCGGGAGTCGGAAGAGAGAATGGGATAACACACAACGGTTGGTTCACACGATGGTCGGTATGTACTTGGGCCGAAGGGCCTGTTACCATGCTGTATTTGCACTTGTTGCACCGGATGAGATGAGCTCATCTCCCCCATCCTGTCCTCACCACTTTCTGCAGGGGCACCATAGAGAGCATTTTGACCAACTGTATTTCTGCTGGTTTGGGGACTGTAAAGCCTCCGACTGGAAGTCCGTGCAGAGAGTGGTGAGGACGGCTGAAAAAATCATTGGGACCTCTCTCCCCTCAATCGGGGACATTGCGAGCAAACGTTGCTTGTCCAAGGCCAACAGTATTATTAAAGACCCCACACATCTCCATCATGGACTGTTCACTCTGCTGCCCTCGGGGGGAAAAAGGTATCACAGTATGAGGAGCAGAACGGCCAGGTTCTGCAATAGCACTTCCCCCGAGCCATCAGACTCTTGAATTCCATATAATGTGCCGCCACTATTATCTATTTTATCTTTTATCTATTTTATCTTTTTATCTATTTTATCCTTTTGTTATTTTATGTTGCACGGTGAGCCAGATGCAACGAAATTTTGTTCAGATTTGCATTTGTTGGTGTATTTTTGAATGACAATAAAGTCTTTGGTTGATTGATTGTATCACTAAACTGAACTGAACTAAAAAATGAGTGTCCATACCTTCCCTTGATTGGAAACTGTTCTTTCTGGTTTTGTTCGGCATGAAAGTAATGGCTACTTTTCCGCCCTCCACAAATAGCAATTTCTACACAAAAGCAGGAAAACAAAGCAAAGCTGAAGGAACTGAATACGTCGGCAGAGATGTTCAAGAAGAGAATGGGTCTGGAAATCCGCAGAGTGCATGGTAGGAACTTGGAGTATCTCTCTAAAATAAATTGATACACTGTATGTGTTGAACTGCAAAGCTGGTTGTAATCACAGAGGTGCAGCGGTAGATTTGCTACCCCACAGCACCGGAGACCTGGGTTCAATCCTGACTACGGGTGCAGTCTATGTGGAGTTTGCATGTTCTCCCTGTGATCATGTGGGTTTCCTCCGGGTGCTCTGGTTTCCTTCCACATCCCAAGACATGTGTGGGTATGTAGATTCATTGCTTCTGTAAATTATTCAATAGACAATAGGTGCAGGAGTAGGCCATTCGGCCCTTCGAGCCAGCACCGCCATTCACTGTGATCATGGCTGATCATCCACAATCAGTACCCCGTTCCTGCCTACTCCCCATATCCCTCGACTCCGCTATCTTTAAGAGCCCTATCTAACTCTCTTGAAAGCATCCAGAGAATCAGCCTCCACTGCCTTCTGAGGCAGAGAATTCCACAGACTCACAACCCTCTGTGTGAAAACGTTTTCCCTCCATCTCCGTTCTAAATGGCTTACCCCTTATTCTTAAACTGTTGCCCCTGGTTCTGGACTCCTCCAACATCAGGAACATGTTTCCTGCCTCTAGCGTGACCAATCTCTTAATAATCTGTTATGTTTCAATAAGAGGCCCTCTCATCCTTCTAAATTCCAGCGTATACAAGCCCAGCCGCTCCATATTATCAACATATGACAGTCCCCCCCCCCATCCCGGGAATTCGCCTTGTGAACCTACGCTGCACTCCCTCAATAGCAAGAATGTCCTTGCATTCCTAGTGTGTAGGATGCAGAAGTGGGGTAAACTTTAGAATTTGTGTAAACCTGCGACTGTAGTTCCTTGTCTTCATAGAACTATTGTGAATGGGTGATCGATGGTCGGGCACAGACTCAGTGGGCCTGTTTCCATGCTTTATCTCTAAAACTAAACCTCGTTAATTTTGAAATGTTAACTTCATATTTTAATTGGAAAAAAAAGCTATGTATACATGCAGCATTTAGTTTAGCGATACAGCATGGAACGAGGCCCTTTGGCCCACTTAGTCCACGCTGACCAACTGTATATACTATTTCTACATTATCCCACTTTCTCATCCACTGTCTACATAGAGCATTGAACACGAGGGCAACGGAAGAGGCCCTTCGGCCCACAACGTCTGTGCCGAACATAATGCCATCGTATCCATGCGCCTATCCAAAAGTCTCTTAAATGCCACTAATGTATCTGCCTCAACCACCAACCCTGGCAGCGCATTGCAGGCAATCACTGCCCTCTGGGGGAAAAAAAACTTGCCCCACGCATCTCCTTTAAACTTTACCTTGAATTTTTACATCCTGGGAAAAAACGTTCAGACTGTTTGCCCTATCTATGCTCCTCATAATCTTATATACGTCTATCGGGTCTCCCTGCAACCTCGGGCGTTCCAGAGAAAACAATCCCAGTTTGTCCGAGCTCTCCCTGTAGCTAACACTCGCTAATCCAGGCAGCTTTCTGGTAAACCTCCTCTGCACCCTCTCCAAAGCCTGCACAACCTTCCTGTAAGGGTGACCAGAGCTGCAAGCAATACTCCCAATGCAGCCTGACCAAAGTCCCAATAAGTTACATCATGACTTCCTGACTATTATACTCAATGCCCTAACCTATGAAAGCAAGCATACCATATGCTGCCTTTACCACCTATCTACTTGTGTTACCACTTTTGGGGAGTTATGGATTTGGACCCCAATATCCCTTTCTCCAATGATGCTAAGAAGGGCCATGCCATTAATTGGGTTTTTGGTCTTGCTGTAAATCTGCCGTCCCAAAGTACACTTGCTCAGATAAAACTCCATCCGCCTTTTCTGTAGCACACTCGGGGCAATGTACTTGGTGTCAATGTAGGCCAATGAACCTACAAACCCACACGTCTTTGTCTTGTTATACCTTTCTGCAGGGCAATATTTTTTCCCCAAAAAATTGTTTTCATAGCGAGAGGATTTGAGTAGGTCCTACTGCAGTTGTGCAGGGCCCTGGTGAGACCACACCTGGAGTATTGTGTGCAGTTTTGGTCCCCTAACTTGAGGAAGGACATTCTTGCTATTGAGGGAGTGTAGTGTGGGTTCACCAGATTAATTCCCAGGATGGCGGGACTGACGTATGATGAAAGAATGGGTCGACTGGGCTTGTACAATATTCACTGGAATTTAGAAGGATGAGAGGGAATCTTATAGAAACATATAACATTTTCAAGGGATTGGACAGGCTAGATGCAGGAAAAATGTGCCCGATGTTGGGGGAGTCCAGAACCAGGGGACACAGTTTAAGACAGCGGGCCATTTGGTCTGAGATGAGGAAAAGCTTTTTCACCCAGAGAGGCACCTCTTTGCCACAGAAGGCAGTGGAGGCCAATTCACTGGATGTTTTCAAGAGAGTTAGATTTAGCTCTTAGGGCTCACGGAATCAGGGGATATGGGGAGAAAGCAGGAACGGGTATTGATTTTAGATGATCAGCCATGATCATATTGAATGGCGGTGCAGGCTCGAAGGGCCGAATGTTTCTCTGTTTCTCTGTTTCTAAATCGCGGTTTACTTTTCTCATTTGATCGAAGTTAAAATGTGCTTGTACGCCATGAAAGAAAATCACAAAGAGACCTCTGCTGTGCAGTGTCCCTGAATGTGTGCATCAGATTTTTGACATATTGTCTTGGCATGCTTATTTAATATCAAATTATTTTTTTTTGGCTGTCAAAAGGTGAACAACTGCAATTCATCTTCAAAAACGTCAACAGCAAAGACCCCGGGCAGCTGTTTACATTCTTACTGAAATTTAACGAAGAAGGGAATTATGAAGGTATGGCATTGTT
Organism: Amblyraja radiata; assembly: GCF_010909765.2. Classification (NCBI taxonomy): domain Eukaryota; kingdom Metazoa; phylum Chordata; class Chondrichthyes; order Rajiformes; family Rajidae; genus Amblyraja; species Amblyraja radiata. The sequence continues at coordinate 8,659,342 of NC_045962.1, read as the reverse complement.
GATAACTATGGTATTTAAAACCAAAGGCAGTCAGACTCCACCCCATCCCATCGTGAAGTTGCATTCACATTCCAGCAGTTGTTTGTGTTTAAATGTTTCCTGATAGCTAAAGATAACACAATTCTCACAGCTCCAATGAGCATCGTGAGGCTGTGGAGTTCAAGAGAGTTTATTGTCATGTGTCCCAGATAGGACAATTAAATTCTTGCTTTGCTTCAGCACAACAGAATATAGTAAGCATAAATAAATACAGAACAGATCAGTGTGACCATATACCAATGAATATATATATATAAATAAACAGATAAAGTCCAATGGGCTATTAATGATCAGAGTTCAAAGGTTATTTATTAGTCACATACACCTCAGCACGTACTCCTGCAGTCTGCAGCGGGCCAGTCGGCAACATTCCCTGACGGACATCTCGCTCCGCTGGGTGGTGAACAAAGCTCGGGCAGACCAAAGAGCGTCTTTCACTAAGTTGATGACCTTCCAGCATCACTCGATGTCAGTCTCTGAATGTGTCCCTGGAAACAGTCCGTAAATCACAGAGTCCTCTGTGACAAAGCTGTTTGGAATAAATCGTACAGGGACCCTTGCAAACCTCTCCAGACCCGCTTTGCAAATCCACACTCTGCAAAGAGGTGGGCAACCGTCTCCTCTCCATAGCAGGTGTCCCGGGGGCAGCGTGCGCTGGCAATGAAAAGTATTAAAAGTTAGAAATCCTTCGACGGTGCAGGAAGGATCTAACTGGGAGGGCTCCCCTCACCGCCAGCCAAGCCAGGTCTTGGTGCTTGTTGGTCAGTTCTGGCGATGAGGCATTTTGCCAGACAAGCTGGGCAGTCTGCTCTGGGAACCACGCCACCGGATCCATCGAGTCCTTTCCCTGCAATGCCTGCAGGACATTCCGTGCTGACCACTGCCCGATGGACTTGTGGTCAAAGGTGTTGGTCCGGAAGAATCTTTCCACAAACGACAGATGGTGCGGCAATGTCCAGCTGACTGGCACATTGCGTGGCATCTGCCCCATCGCAACCCGGTCCATCCTCGACCCCAGATGAACTGGAAGATGGCCCGGGTGATCCCTGTAGCGTAGGAGGGAGGGACAGGCCACACTTGCGCCAAGTACAGCAGCCCCGAGAGCACCTCCCACCTGACGACCATATTTTTCTCGGTTATAGAGAGGGTGCTGCTTCCACAGCTCGTTTTCTCCTAACCTTGACAACTCGTTCCATATACCCACCACCCCTCTGTGTGTAAAAAGAAAAGTTGCCCCTCGGGTTCCTATTAAATCTTTCCTCTCTCACCTTAAATCTATGTCCTCTGGTTCTCGATTCCCCTAGACTGGGTAAAAGACACTGTGCATTCACCCTATTTATTCCCCTCATGATGCCTCTTTCAGATTACCCCTCATCCCCCTGTGCTCCAAGGAATAAAGTCCTAGGAATTGTGCCCCGCGAATAGTTAATAACTTGTGTGTAGTTGCATACTGTCATTAGAATTGTTTTATGTCTTCTTTCATTGCCCCTCAAAATTGTGAGCAACATTAGATGGAAGTTTGTTCCACATGTCTTTTTGTAGATCCCAAATGATTATTTTGTCCTCAATAGAGTGGTGTCGATTTGTTAGTCCTGCTGCCCTTGTACTTCCTCAGTAATTCACCCGAGTTCAAACAAGTGTTTTTACACAGATGGTCTTGGGTGCGTGGAACGCGTTGTCAGGGGTGGTGGTGGAGGCAGCTACGATAGTGGCGTTTGAATGACTTGGATAGGCAGGGAATGGAGGAGAGTGGGTTATGTGCAGGCTGATAAGAGTTGGTCTTGGCATCACGTTCGGCACAGACAGGAACAGTACGTGGGCCGAAGGGCCTGTCCCTGTACTGTTCTATTTTCTAAGTGCCTAACTTTGATCGGAGGTGGAAAAAAAATGTGCATGTGGCAAGTTGTTGACCTTGTACTCTGAATTAAAGACAAGCAGGAGAATTGTATGGAGAGGGAATGTTTCAGGTCGGGACCCTTCTTCAGATTCTGAAGAACATTATCTGTCCTTTCTCTCCAAAGATGCTGCCTGAGCCACTGTATTTAACCTACGTATAATGTCACTATTCAATACCATTCTCTCTCAATGCTACCAGATCACTTGATTCGAGGATGTCTCCAGTAATTAAACCTAGAGATTATCGGTAAAACCTCTTTCAGTCTTAGGTGCGAGAGTCCTTACCTTGCTGCATGTTAAGTTCATCATCTCTCGCAGCCTGATAGTCATACAGAAGAGAATTGTAGCACTGCCTTTAATCCGACACCTCCTTTAATCCGGACAAATTTATGAGAGCACACTTGAAATCACCCTTGGAAGTCTCTCCCCCCCCCCCCCCCCCCCCCCAGAATACATGGCGCCTGAATCCGTTGAGGCAACTGATCTCAACCTCATTGCAGCTTCCATTGCCGATCGCAGGTCAAATTTGCCCCCTGCAGTCGGGGCTCCTGAACCCCGGGCCGGTATCATGGCCCAGCAGACCGCTCCGGGGTACCGTTGGACACCCAGAGGCTGGGACCTCTGTTGCTCCAGCAAAACGGATAATTCAGGAAGGCTCTGGAACCAATGGTGCCGGAAAGTCGGTGGTGGAGCTGTACTTTGAACTAAAACAAACAGAATTTTGGTTGTTTATACTAGACAAATTAAATATGTCTCATGTTTTGGTTCACTTGATCTCCGGTCACTGTTCTTTGAACTAATACTGAAACATGTTTTAGTTTAGTTTAGAGATACAGCGCGGAAACAGGCTCTTCAGCCTACCGGGTCCAGGCCGACCAGCGATCCCCGAATGTTAACATTAACCTACACAGGCTGATAAGAGTATTTTTGTTTTTTGTCTTCTCACTTTTCTATAGGCTTTTACTCGTACACTCCTGGACTGCACTATCTGCTAGTCTAGGGGTTTACACATCACTATTTCTTTCACTCTCTCTCTCTTTTTCGTTCTTTCTCTCTTGTTCTATTTTTCTCTTGTTAAATTAAAAATAGGAGATGTACATTAAATGTATTTTGTCATATGCCACGGTCTATACTACTGTGCACTGCTTCTAATGGGGAAAAAACCCCAACACAGGCTAGGGACAATTTTTACATTTACCAAGCCAATTAACCTACAAACCTGTACGTCTTTGGAGTGTGGGAGGAAACCGAAGATCTCTGAGAAAACCCACACGGGGTGAACGTACACACTTCGTACAGACAGCAGCCGTAGCAGGGATCGATCCCGGGTCTCCCCGTGCCGCTGGCGCTTTGAGGCAGCAACTCTACCACTGCGCCACCGTGACGCCTTTTATTAGCCCAAAGTGCTCCGTTCCCATAGCTTGCTGTTTGTACAAAAGGGAAGCCCCCGCCATCACTGTGGAAGACGGGGTTTGTTCCAAATGTAACGGTCCATTACTGATGCTGGATTGCTTTCCCATTTCTAGTCGTGTCCTGTGACCCTCCGCTGGAATGTATGCCTCTACTGCAGGAGAAGCTCAAAGAAAACAACAATTTCTCTGCATTTCTTGCAAGCGTCAGGAAGGCCTTTACTGCACTGGTGTAACTCCAAGATACATTTGTGATTTGTGTTCAACTTAAGAAATGTAAGCTTCGGCTATTATATTTGCCATCCACAGACCATGTAAATACACTATTGTGCCTGTCTATTTTTGCTGATTATAAGTCAGTGGTAATTTCAACCATTTCTGACGGTAATTCAAAATACTTTTAATGTCAAAGTTTGCTCCAGCTGTGATTGATCAATGTTTTCTTTCCCCATCTACATAAATGTCAGACTTATCTGTGTGGGAAGGAACTGCAGATGCTGGTTTAAATCGAAGATAGACACAAAAAGCTGGAGTAACTCAGCAGGTTGCGGCAGCATCTCTGGAGAAAAGGAACACGTGACATCTCTGAACGAGACCCTTCTTCAGAATGTCTCAACCCGAAACGCCTCCTATTCCTTTTCTCCAGAGATGCTGCCTGACCTGCTGAGTTACTCCAGCTTTTTGTGTCTGTCAGACTTAACTAATGTTTGTTTAAGTGCTCTGTATTTTAATTTTGCACCTTCCCCTTTCTTTACCTCACACCTTTTTGGCCTTTTATCATTGGCCTTTGTCCAAGCATCTATCAATCTAAAAAGTCCTTCGCCTGTATCCACCCATCTCTTCCAACCTTCCCTCCCCCCCCCCCCCCCCCCAATCGATCCAAAGAAAAGTGTCCCATCCCAAAACATCACCTGTCTATTTTCTCCACCGATGCTCCAGCTTTGTGTGCCTTTTCATTTTGTTATAGATGTTTTACTAGATTAATGCCAATGTTTGTTGGTGCTGGCTCAAAGGGCCGAATGGCCTCCTCCTGCACCTATTTTCTATGTTTTTCTTTTATGATTAAGCTGATGTGACAAAACATTTCATTTGATTTTAGAAGAATGAAATAGCGCCTGCGAATCTTGCATGAAATGAGAGCTTGTGTAAGATTTGCGTAAGTATGAGCATCAACAGATATTTAACACTTTTATTTGTGATTGAGCTCAGGTTAATTGTGCTGTGGGGTTGTCACTGACACCCCAATTTACTTAATCTATCTTTCAGTGTACTTGCGTAAAATATTGCTTCTGTTTTGATGGCGAACAGTGACCAACTAAGCGTTAAGGCAACAGAACACACAATTGTTTAAGGCAACAGTATATAAATGGGGTGTTACTTTGAAATACTGAATAAACAAACACAGAATAAAACATAATTTAAACATCTCTTGCTTGTGTTGTGACGTGAAAAAGTATTTCAATTATATTTTGAAAGTGGTTGAGGATGTGCACATCACTTGATGTTGCCTAGAATTGGCTGCAATGTAGAGTGGAGCGCAGTAACACTGGATACAGCAATGGCTGGTGAGCTGTCAGTGAGCCTGAATACTAGTGCCCTGGAGAATGCCAGTCCTCTCCAAGTTGCTTGTAAATGATGTTTTCACTCCTGCCTCTGTGTCCGAGTGGGCTGAAGAATGCAAAGTTTCTGCACTTCATAATAGAAACAGGCTCAACGCACCATTGGAGGAGTTCTGAATGCCTTCCAATCTCACGGTAAACCTTAATCTATGCCAATCGTTGAAATACCAAACACTTAATGTGAATTCCTCCTACCTCATGTTTTAAGAATTGACGTTTTTGTTAACCTTGCCCACCTTTTATGTTTAATATTTACATTGGATTGACAATTCCTGGTTCAAATCTTTCAGCCGGATGTAGATTTTAGTTGCACCGTCTGCACGCCTCCCGAATCACATTTGCCTCATTTGTACCATCCTCCACAATGGATACATTTTGCCTGTGTTTTAAGAGAAAACTGATGCAGAGCGACAGTGTAGAAAATCTGTGTCCAAAATACAGAGTCAGTTTTGATTTTAAATGTTACAAATCCACACGTCAGTATTTTCTTTACCGGGCCGCAGTATATGGGTGTACATTCCTGTGATTCCCCGAAGGGCAGGAATGTCACGAACCCTTCATGCTTCTGATGTGTCGTGAACTTGCAGTATTTCCTCTACATAGGTGGCTGGGAAAATGCCTTTTCTTCCTCTCAGGCTGCCAACCCACCAGCCAGTCACTTCTTTCTTGTAAATGCTAAGCACATCACCTGCGGAGGGGGAAAATATCAAAAGTCACATCTTGGACCCAAAACAAAACTACCGTTCTCTGGTGTCTGTGTCTGCTCAATGGCGGCCCACAGTTGCTGCCTCACAGCACCAGAGACCTGGGTTTGATCCCGACTACGGGTGCTGTCTGTGCAGTGTTTGCACGTACACAAAATTGCTGGAGGAACTCAGCGGGTGCAGCAGCATCTATGGAGCGAGGGAAATAGGCGACGTTTCGGGCCGAAACCCTTCTTCAGTGTTTGCACGTTCTCTGTGATGCATGGGTTTCCTCTCACATCCGAAAGATATGTCGGTTTAGCTTAATTTAGATTAGAGATACAGCGCGGAAACAGGCCCTTTCCGCGCCGACCAGCGATTGACACTAACATTAACACTATCCTACACCCACTAGGGACAATTTCTTTACATTTACCAAGCCAATTAACCTACAAACCAGTACGTCTTTGCAGTGTGGGACGAAACCCAACATCTCGGAGAAAACCTACGCAGATCACGGGGAGAACGTGCAGACAGCATCCGTAGTCACGATCAAACCCAGGTCTCCGGCGCTGCATTCCCTGTAAGGCAGCAACTCTACCGCTGCGCCACAGTGACTGTTGTAGGTTAATTGGTGAATAAAGGAAAAAGGAAGAGGAGGAGCCCGAGGGCTAAGAGAGCTGAGAAGGGGAGGAGGAGAGGAGGCAGCAAGGGCTACCAGACATTGGAGAAGTCAATGTTTATGCCGCTAGGGTGCAAACTGCCCAAGCCGAATATGAGGTGCTGCTCCTCCAATTACCGGTGGTGCTCACTGTGGCCTGATCTGTGCTGACAGCAAAGCAAAGCTTCCCACTGTACCTTAGTACAGGTGACAGGAATAAACCCAACTTACAATGCTGGCACCAGGAACTGCAGAAATCTTGATCAAAACACTAAGTGCTGGAGTAACTCAGGGGGTTAAGCAACATCTGTGGAGGGAATGGACAGCCGATGTTTCAGGTCTAGACCCTTCTTCAGAGTCTGAAGAAGGGTCGTGGCCCAAAACCTTATCTGTCCTTTCTCTCCAAATATGCTGCCTGAGCCACTGTATTTAACCTATGTATAATGCCACTATTCAATACCATTCTCTCTCAATGCTACCAGATCACTTGGTTTCAAGGAAGTCTCCAGTAATTAAACCTAGAGATTATTGGTAAAACCTCTTAGGCATGAAAGTCCTTACCTTGTTGCATGCTAAGTTCATCATCTCTCGCAGCCTCATAGTCATACAGGACCTTACACGTTCCAATCTCCGGAATAAGGTCTTTTACTGTAGAGTAAAACGACAATCTTAGTGCATGCTCGGTCTTATTCTCACTGACAAAACTTCTAGTTGAAACTAACTTATTGTGACTAGACTGGAGTAGAATGGTTGGAGTGTTTCTAATGCTGCAAAAGTCATAGAGAGTGATACAGTGTGGCCCTTGGGTCCAACTTGCCCACACCGGCCAACATGTCCCAGCTACACTAGTCCCACCTGAATGAATGAATACTTTATCGTCTCAAGCCACAGTGAAATTCTTTGCTTGCATACCCAAGGTATGCAAATAGTCGCCACATAAAGGGTACCGACAAAGTTACAAAGTATCCAGCACCAGATCCACCTCTGTTCTCCCACGTTTGGTCCATATCTCTTCAGACCTGTCCTATCCATGTACCTGCTATCATCTCAAACATTCCCTGCATATTCATGTGCCCATCCAAAAGCCACTTAAACCCCACTGTCATATCTGCCTCCACCACCACCCCTGACAGCACACTCCAGGCACCCACCACCCTCTCTGTGTAAACAAAAACTTGCCCTGAACATAGAAACATAGAAAATAGGTGCAGGAGGAGGCCATTCGGCCCTTCAAGCCAGCACCACCATTCATTGTGATCATGGCTGATCGTCCCCTATCAATAACCCGTGCCTGCCTTCTCCCCATATCCCTTGACTCCACTAGCCCCTAGCAGGGAATTCCACAAATTCACAACTCTGGATGAAAAAGTTTTTTCGCACCTCAGTCTTAAATGACCTCCCCTTTATTCTAAGACTGTGGCCCCCCGGTTCTGGACTCGCCCCACATTGGGACCATTTTTCCTGCATCTAGCTTGTCCAGTCCTTTTATAATTTTATATGTTTATAAGATTCCCCCCCCCCCCCCTCATCCTTTTCCCATTCAACTTTGTCTCTCCCACTTTAAACGTGTGCTGTCCAGTAAATTTTCCAAAATGCTACGATCAATGCTTCAGGAGCTGCTAAAATTAGTCCAAATCCCATTGCTTTATTTGTTATGGTTTTTAATATCTAATCACATTAAACCTTAAAAATGTAGTCAGAACGATATATGAAGTCTTAAAATTCTACCTCCATTAAATCGGTGTGCTCACTCTTTATTTGCAAGTAAAGTGCTCGCAGTGAAACATCTTGGTTTCATCATGCAACTTTATTTTCTGTGGAGTCCCAATTTACCCTTTACCACTTTTACCCTCCATCTCCTCAGCAATTTGAAGCTTTCGATCAAGAGGGCAATAGCAGAGGAGAAACTGTGGTGATAGCTGAACCCACAAATTACTTTGGAATCCGAGTCCTAGAGTGATACAGTGTGGAAAAAGTCCCTTCAGCCCAACTTGCCCACACTGGCATACAATGTCCCAGCTACACTAGTCTCACCTGCCTGCGTTTGATCCACATCCCTCCAAACTTGCCCTATCCATGTACCTGTCTAACTGTTCCTTAAACGATGGAATAATCCCAGCCTCAACTACCTCCTCTGGCAACTTGTTCCATACACCCACCACCCTTTGTGTGAAAAAGTTACTTCTATTATACTTCTTTAATAGATTCCTATTAAATCTTTCCCCCTTCACCTTAAACCTGTGTCCTCCATTCACCTACTCTGGGTGATAGGCTGTGCATCTACCCGATCTATTCTCATGATTTTATACACCTCCATAAGATCACCCCTCATCCTCCTGCGTAGAATCCCAGCGTACTCAAGCTCTCCCTGAAGCTCAGACCCTCCAATCCTGGCAACATCCTCGTAAATCTTCACAGCACCCTTTTCCAGCTTTGACAATAGACAATAGGTGCAGGAGTAGGCCATTTGGCCCTTCGAGCCAGCACTGCCATGCAATGTGATCATGGCTGTTCATCCCCAATCAGTACCCCGTTCCTGCCTTCTCCCCATATCCCTTGACTCCGCTATCTTTAAGAGCACGAGATGACAACATCTTTCCTATGACATGGTGCCCAGAACTGAACACAATACTCTAAATGTGGTCTTACCAACGTGTTGGGTGAGTCCAGAACCAGGGGCCACAGTCTTATAATAAAGGGGAGGCCATTTAAGACTGAGGTGAGAAAAAAACGTTTTCATCCAGAGAGTTGTGAAATTGTGGAATTCCCTGCCACAGAGGGCAGTGGAGGCCAAGTCGCTGGATGGATTTAAGAGAGAGTTAGATAGAGCTCTAGGGGCTAGTGGAATCAAGGGATATGGGGAGAAGGCAGGCACGGGTTATTGATTGGGGACAATCAGCCATGATCACAATGAATGACGGTGCTGGCTTGAAGGGCTGAATGGCTTCCTCCTGCACCTATTTTCTATGTTTCTATGTCTGCAACTGCAACACGACCTCCCAACTTCTATACTCAATGCGCAGAAATTTAGAGGCCTCAATACTTATATTTCACAGTATTGTTCACATGGTAGCCAGAGGCCTCTGCAAGTATGAACATATTTACTGATCTATACATTTGACCTTTATAATTTGAAGTTGTTGGTCTGTGTCACAACCCATAAGACTCACGACCTACTGTTTTTACACAAAATAGAACTTTATGCTGTCACGACATTCTCCAGCTGGTAGAGCTGCCTGCATCACTGCACCAGCCATCCTGGTTCAACCTAGACTACGTGTGCTACCCATGAGGAGTTTGCACGTTCTCCCGCGTTTCCTTCGAGTACTAAACGCACTTCACTGCTTCACTGAGAAAAAGTGACCTGTTTTGTATATGTAGCAGTTATCCTGAACCATCATGCTCCCTTTTCTCACTGTTAGCCTCTTAGGGGCAGCTGGTAGAGCTGCTGCCTCACGGCACCAGCGATCCAGGTGCTGTCTATGTGGAGTTTGCACGGTTCTCACAGTGACCACGTACGTGGGTTTCCCCCGGGTACTCCAGTTTCCTCCCACGTCCCAAAGACATGCGGGTTAATTGGCCTCTGTAAATTGTGGGATAACATAGAACTAGTGTGAACAGGTGATCAATGACTGGCGTGGACTCGTCGTTTACCTAAACTAAAATATCTCTCCGAATGGCTTTGTTTTAAAAGGATTTGACATCAATTTACACGTCTCTCACAATTTGTGACTCCCTTCTTCCTCATCATAGATTATGAACCCCAGTGTTTGGACCCAAAGCAGATGCCAAAACCAACAGAGATTTTAATTAATGTGCAACTTCTTGGAAAAATAATGTGTAGTTTATATTTTGTTCAGATTCGCTGCCAATGCATAAGAGCTCCAAATGCAACACAAAGCAACCATTTGCATTTTTACGGGCATGTTGCCAGGATTCGAGGGCCTGAGCTACAGGGAGAGGTTGGACAGGCTAGGTCTTTACTCCACGGAGTGCAGGAGGATGAGTGAGTCGGTGGAATTCTTTGCCAAGTCAGTGGATATATTCAAGGCAGAGATAGATCGATTCTTAATTAGAACCAGGGGTTATGGGGAGAAGGTAGGAGAATGGGGTTAGGATGGAGAGATAGATCAGCCTTGATTGAATGGAGGAGTAGACTTGATGGGCCGAATGGCCTAATTCCACTCCAATCACATGATCTTTTGATGAGTAGTGATCTTACAGAGGTGTACAAAATCATGAAAGGACTAGATAGAGTAAATGTACAGTCTTTTGTCCAGAACAGGAGTATCAAGAACCAGGGACATAGGTTTAAGGTAAGGGGGGGGGGGAAGATTTAATGGGGTGGGTATATAGAACAAACTGGCGGAAGAAGTCATCAGGCAGGTACTATCGCAACGTTTAAGAGACACTTGGACAGTTACATGGATCAGACAGGTTTAGAGTGTTGTGGGCCAAATGTGGGCAGGTGGGACCAAGGAAGTAGTGTAGATGTGGGATTTTGGTTGGCATGGACAAGTTGGGCCGAAGGGCCCGTTTCCCTGCTTAATGACACTAGGCATTTTTTTTAAATTTGAAATACTTGGAATTCCCTTATTATGTATGTATTCACTGTAAATGGCTCGATGGTAATCGTGTATTGTCTTTCCAATTACCGGACAGCATGCAACAAAAAAGCTGTTCACTGTACCTCGGTACACATAACAAACTAAGTACAAACACTATCTATGCGCAAAGGCAAATGCAAACTGAAAACAAAAATTAATTTTAATAGGTTTAATCTACTTGGGGTGATTTTTCCACCCCCCCCCCCATAAGGAAGTGTCATTTTTCAAAACCAAACTAGTACATCTCCTGGGAGTACAAAGCCCATTTTCTCCCGGAAGTGCCTGTTTTTCCTCACTTACCATAGTCAGCTGTCCCCGCGTTGGTTTTAGGTGGGTCCACTGGCATCGGTAAATGATTGCAATGGTTCGCATAGATCGGCTCCTCCATGTGCACGGCACAGGGTTCATGATATTGACCCGGCTCCACAAATACAGAGCTTCTCGTGCTGTTCTGCTGCCTGCTTTTCATTTTCACAGGACGAGATATCTGCACCAGGCTGTGATGATAATCCTGCCAAATATAAATGAAATGTAATAACGAGGTGAAGCTCGGACCGCACGTTTGGCGCAGCGGTAGAGTTGCTGCCTTAGAGCGCCGGAGACCCGGGCTCAATCCTGACTACGGGTGCTGTCTGTACTGTAGGTAAATTGGCTATAAGTGTAAATTGTCCCTAGTTTGTGTAGGATAGTGTTAATGTGCGGGGATCGCTGGTGGGTACGGACTCAGTGGGCTGAAGGGCCTGTTTCCGCGCTGTTTCTCTAAACTACCAATTTTCTAATGCAATATACCAATATTTATAACAATTTACTCTCCAGCTGATGATCGGTCCAGACCCGCGAGGTTACTCCAGCATTTTGTGTCGATCTTCTTTGTAACATGATTATCAGTTTGCTTTGAGATCAGCGATCTTTGTGAAGTAGGCACATGATGATAAAGCACCATTGAATGCCCCTTAAAAATAGCAGCAGGGAGCATTGTAAATGTAAACCCTAGTGTCTGTTCCAGCACTCAATAAGATCATGGTTCTCTCAATGCTACTTTCCTGTACTGACCAGATATCCCTTGCTGCCTTTAACATTTAAAAATCTCCATCATGAATAGACTTGGACGGGGTGGTGGGTACACGGAATGAGCTGCCAGAGGGGGTAAGCACAAAAAGCTGGAGGAACTCAGCGGGTCATGCAGCATCCATGGAGGAAAGGAATCGGTGACGTTTCGGGTCGAGACCCTTCTTCAGCCTGTGGCACGGTGGCGCAGCAGTAGAGTTGCTGCCTTACTGCAAACGCAGCGCTGGAGACCCGGGTTCAATCCTGACTACGGGTGCTGTCTGTGCGGAGTTTGTACGTTCTCCCTGTGACCCGCGTGGGTTTTCTGTGAGATCTTCGGTTTCCTCCCGCACTCCAAAGACGTACAGGTTTGTAGGTTAATTGGCTTGGTAAATGTAAAAATAATTGTCCCGAGTGGGTGTACGATGGTGTTAATGTGCGGGGATCTCTGGTCGGCGCGGACCCGGTGGGCCAAAAGGGCCTGTTCCCGCGCTGAATCTCTAAACTAAACTAAGTAGTTGAGGCAGGCACCATAACAACATTTAAGACACCTAGACAGGTACATGGATAGGACAGGTTTAGAGGGATATGGGCCAATGCAGGCAGGTGGGACTAGTGTAGATGCGGCATCTTGGTCAACATGGGCAAGTTGGGCCGAAGGGCCTGTTTCGTGCTGTATAACTATGACTCCAAAGTCAAAAGAAAGTCAATTTTATTCGTCACATACACCCGAAGGTGCAGTGAAATGAATTTGCCAGCAGCGATACACTTAAAAAGAACACACAATACACAATAAGATTTAACACAAACATCCACCACAACATTCTTCACTGTGGTGGCAGGCACAGAGTTCAGCCAGTCCTCCTCCTTGTGGTACCAATCTTTGGTACAGAATCAGAAGGATTTAGCACCCTGGTTCTAGATCCTGCAGACAGGCAACACATTCGTCCTGACAACTAATCAAGAATGTATTTCTCATTGAGATCACTTTTATTTATTCTAAGGCATGGTCATCTTAATCTCCCCTAATAGGACAACCTGCAACTATGGCAACCAAACGGTAAACTTTCATGGCATTCTACCGAAAGAATATTCTCGGAGTTGTACTTTGACGTGCTTAAAACACCACCACTGAATATTGTTGTAGGCCATTTCCATTACTGATAGCTTGCACAACCAGAAGGATTCTTACACGTCGCGATGATGTACTGAATGTTTTTGATATGCCACAATTGGGAAGGTCCAGCCACTTCACGAAAACACTGACCCTCACAGGTACCGCAATGACAGTTAAAAGACACTTGGACAGGTACATGGATATGAAGGTTTAGAGGGATGTGGGCCAAATGCACAGATGGGACATCTTGGTCAGCACAGGCAGTTTGGGCTGAAGGGCCTGTTTTCATGCTGTGTGACTCAATGCAAAGCTGCAAGCCGTTGTATACACTTAAAGTTTCTAAATTAAAGTTGGTGGTTAGATGAATGTTGCGTATATTATTCTGATACGTGTGCTGCCATGCTACCTTTTAGTTTAGTTTAGAGATACAGCGCGGAAACAGGCCCTTCAGCCCACCGGGTCCGCGCTGACCAACGATCCCCGCACATTAACACTATACCTCATCAGAAGGTTTCTAAATTAATCAGCAAGTCTTATCAAAATGGTCATACAATAAATGTCTACGCATCATTTCACACAAAAGGTGGTGGGTGTATGGAACGAGCTGCCAGAGGAGGTAGTTGAGGCTGGAACGATGCCAACAATAAAGAAACAGTTAGACAGGTATACGGATAGGGCAGGTTTGGATGGATGTGGACCAAATGCTGGCAAGTGGGACTAGTGTAGCTGGGACATGTTGGCTGGTGTGGTCAAGTTGGGCCGAAGGGCCTGTTTCCACACTGTATCACTCATTCTAGAATGGAAACAGGCCCTTCATCCAAACAAGGCTCTATCAATGCCTAAAAAAAAAGTCATTGATGACCGGATGACCAGACACAGTAAACTTTTCTTCGTTTCAGCATGAGTAAATTGCTTCCTCTCCTCATCCCTTCTGCAGAAACCACTCTGTGAATCCCTGGCCTGCTCATCCCTTCCCATCCCCAGGTGCTCCAGTTTCCTCCCACACTCCAAAGGCGTGCGGGTTAATTGGATTCTGTGTGTAGGGTAGAACTAGTGCGCGGGGGATCGCTGGTCAGCGCGGACCTGGAGGGGCCGAAGGGCCTGTTTCTGCGCTGTATCTCTAAACGAAACCAACCTCACCTTATCTTTCCAGTTGGTGATGCAGTCACTGAGAGGGTGGGATGGTTTGGGATTGCCTTCCAGTTCTGCCATGGACGATGCAAGTTTGTAGAAATTCAATTCCAAAAGGGTTAGTTTCAGTGCTGCCTGAAAGCAAATGTATATAATCATTAAAATGGAAAAAACCCATAAAACTGATATAATAGAAAGACCCAGTGTGCTGGAGGAACTCGGCGGATCAGGCAGCATCTCTGGAGATCATGGTGAGGTGACGTTTTGGGTTAGGACCCTCCTTCAGACTCCAGATTCTTAAGAGGGGCACATATCCAGACATGCAGCTTGACCCGTTGTGTTACTCCAGCACTTTGGTCCTGAACTCCCATATACCACATTAGAGATCCTCGAACCATCTTTAATCAGAATTAGAATCAGAATCAGAATTGTTTATTGTCATTTGAACATATGTTCAAACAAAATTGCGTTTCTGCAGTCATCATCAAACAAAAAATAAACCAAAACACACAATTACTCACAAAACATCCATCACAGTGAATCCCCAAACACCTCCTCACTGTGATGGAAGGCAAAGACTTATCTCTTCCCTGTTCTCTGTGCCCATTCCACTCCCGCAGTCAAGCAGCCAAAACTGCTGCAGCGAGCAGATCGAGGCTCCTGATGTCAGAGCCCCCCCCCCCCCAGTGGGCGATGGTAAGTCCCGCTGCCGTTTAAGCCGTGCCGGGCGATGTAAGGCCCCTCTCCGGGTCGATTTAAACCCCTCGATTCGGGCCGGCGAAGTTTGCTGTTGCGGGAGATCCGAAAAGCGGTCTCCCACCAGGACCCGCGAGCTCCCGATGTTACCGCCCACCGGGTCTGCAGCCGAAGCCTTCAAGCTCCGAAGTCTGGTCGCAGCCGCTCGCCACCATAGCGCTCCGCACTCTGAAGTCAGCCAGCTCCGCGATGGTGAATCCGCAGGTTCCGCAACTGGAGCCCCAGGTCGATTCTGGTTGGAGGCCGCCGGCTCCACGATGTTAGGCCCCAACGACAACAGAGACTCGACAAGGAAAAAGTCGGGTCCCCTTACAGGGAAGAGATTAAAACGTTTCTCCCCCCCCCGCCCCCGCAGCTAAAAATAATATAAAAACTAAAACCAAGTCATCCACTTAACAGGATAAAAAGAAAAAAGACAGACGGACTGCAGAGGCTGCTGCCGACAGACTTTAACTTGCACTAAACATTATTCTCGGCCTCCTGTATCTGTACTTTATGGACGGCTACATTGTAGTCACGTATAATATTTTCGCTGACTAGATAGCACGTAACAAAAACGTCACTATACCTCAGTACACGTGACAATAAACTAAACTAACATGACCTTTAAGTTCTCTGTTGGCCAATTCTCCCATTACCCTTCTCCAACATGCAAGACTTGTTTTAAACCAAACTAAAACTTTTTGTATAGGATGGAACTGCAGATGCTGGTTTACACCAACGATAGACACAAAATGCTGGAGTAACTCAGTGGGACGGGCAACATCTCTGGATAGAAGGAACGGGCGACGTTTCTGAAGAAGGGTCTCGACCCGTAACGTCACCCATTCCTTCTCTCCAGAAATGCTGCCTGTCCCGCTGAGGTTACTCCAGCATTTAGTGTCTAAAACTTGTTGTAAGCCATCATCTGCAGTTCCACGTTTCCACATAAAGCTGATCCAATGCTGGCACAAAGGTGAACCTTCAGAGCACCATCAGATACGAATTGCTGACGTTCACTGGTGTTAATTTAATTCCATCCTCAGAGAAGCCAGTTCACCAAGTGGGTTTGTTCAGTGACATCGCCACAATGACAATGGCGGTGCGGGGAGATCTCGGCATAAACCGTGCAGATAAAGCACAAGTGAGACACTCGGGGACACTGGACTGCTGCAGAACCAGCTCACTGTGAACACGGAGCACTGTAGCACAGCAACAGGCCCTTCGGCCCACAATACAATACAATACAATACAATTTATTGTCATTTGAGCCTCAGTGAGGCTCAAACGAAATTCTGTTTCCACAGCCATACAAACAAAGACAATTTCCTAGACATACACACAATTTAATTCACACAAACATCCATCACAGTGGACCCACTGTGATGGAAGGCAAAGTCTTTTCTCTCCCCTGTTCTCCATGTCTCTCCCGATGTCCAAGCCCCAGGCGGGCGATGATAAGTCCCACGGCCATTTTAGGCCGTGCCGGGCGATTTACGGCCCCGCTCGCGGTCTAAATGTCACAATGTTGGAGCCCCCGGCAAGCGCTGTAATGTCCCACGGCCATGAAGCCGCGCCGGGCGATGTACGACCCTGCTCCGGGTCGTTCCAACCCCGCGACACGGGCTGGAGAAGTCGCGTTGCGGGAGCTCCGGGAAGCGGTCTCTCTCTCCCCCCCGGACCCGCGAGCTCCCGATGTCCCAGTCCACCGGACCTGCGGCTGCGTTGCTGGAGCCTCCGAGCCCCAGGAGTCGAGTCGCAGCAGCGAGTCACCACCGCTCCCCACGTTCCGAGGCCGGCCAGCCCCACGATGGTGAGTAGTCTGCAGCTCCGCAGCTCTGCAGTCTCCCGAGCCCCCGGGTCGTTCAGGTTGGAGGCCGCTCCACGGTGCTAGGCCCCAACGACAACGGAGACCCAACAGGGAAAAGGTCGGGTCTCCCGGACAGGGAAGAGATTTTAAACGGTTTCCCCCTCCCCCCCCCCCCCCCCCCACATATACACATTTAAAACTAGTTTTAAAAAAACACCAACACTACATTTAACTAGACACAAAATAAAAAAAGACAGGCAGGCTGTAGGGGCCGCTGCAACGGGTGAGTCGCGCCGCCAAAAATGACCATTCTAAACACGATGCCAAGAAAACTGTAGGAAGGAACTGCAGATGCTGGTTTAAACCAAAGATAGACAACGCCACCCATTCCTAGAGATGCTGTCTGTCCCGCTGAGTTACTCCAGCATTTTGTGTCTATTTTTGCCAAGAGTAACTAATCTCCTCTGTCTGCACATGGTCTATATCTCTCCATTCCCTGCATATCCATGTGGTTATCTAAAAGCCTCTTAAATGCCAATACCGTATCTGCCTCCACTACCACCTATAGCAGCGCGTTCCAGGCACCCACCACTCTGTGTAAAAAAACAAAACTTGCTCTGCACATCTTTCTTTCTCCCCTCTTCGTCTTGCACAGCCTAAAGTTGTAGGACAACTTGTTCTATTTCATTGTGCATACCAGGTTGATTACATTCGTCGAAACAAGGTGGACCAAATGAAGGTTGCAATCTCCCACCCCTCCCCTCTTAGCTTAAGGAAATGCCCTCCAGTATTTGACATTTCCACCCGAGGGAAAAATGTTCTGAATGTCTACCATTTCTATGCGTCTCACAATTGTTCTATCAGGTCTCCCCTCAACCTCCGACACGCTGAAGAAAACAACCCAACTTCTCCTGACTAATATATACACTGGATTAAGCATTTTCATTTAGAGTTGATTAAGAGTAGGAGCAGATAGTTTCACAAATCTTGAGATAATACCTGAACAAGAAAATGTAAGCAATAAATAATGGCAGTGAGGCCCAGTGCAAATTGGAGGAACAGCACCTCATATTTCGCTTGGGCAACTTACACCCCTGCGGTATGAACTTTGACTTCTCTAACTTCAAGTAACCCTTGCTTTCCTTCTCCCTCCATCCCTCCCCCATCCCAGTTCTCCCACCAGTCTGACTGTCCCCGATTACATTTTATCTCTGTTTGCTTTGTTGTCACCTTCTCCCAGCTAACAATGATCTATTCGATATTTTCCTTGAACTTTGTCTCTTTTGATGTCTTGTTTTCACACCTTACCCTTCCTTACCTTTGTGTCTCCCTCTCCTCTGAATCTCAGTCTGAAGAAGGGACTCGACCTGAAACGTCACCCATTCCTTCTACCCAGAGATGCTGCCTGTCCTGCTGAGTTACTCCAGCATTTTGTGTCTATCTTCGGTGTAAACCAACATTGGCAGTTCCTTCCTAAGCAATATATAAAACCGATCTAATTCGGAAAATCAGAACTTCCATATTTACTCTGAGTGCATTGGATTTGCTTACATGCTAGTACCGTTGATCTAATAATTTACGCGCTATTAGTTATTGTTCAATAATATGTCTTTAATCATTTTTCCCACAGCCCGTAGACCATTTTCTGTTGAAGACCACAATACCTCGTCTCTCATCGTTGCATTTGGCTCCTCAGTTTTCAAATCAAAAAATGTTGGACTTGTGAAACTTGCCCTACTCATCCTCTCCAAACCTGTAGAGTGAGAAGATCAAACATCTTTACGTTTAGAATTCATTCATTCCGATACGTTCTGTAATTTTAGACAAGTTGGAACATTGTGAGCAGTTTGCGGCCCCATATCTAAGGAAGGATGTGCTGCCGTTCGAGAGGGTCCAGATGCGATTTACAAGAATGATCCCAGGAATGATTGGGTTAACATGCGATGAGCGTTTTGTCGCACTGGGCCTGTACTCGCTGGAGTTTAGAAGAATGAGGTGGGGGACCTCATTGAAACTTGCAGAATAGCGAAAGGCCTGGACCAAGTGGATGTGGAAGGGATGTTTCCACTAGTGGGAGAGTCTAGGACCAGAAGGCACAGCCTCAGAATAAAAGGACATACCTTTAGAATGGAGATGAGGAGGAATTTCTTTAGTCAGAGGGTGGTGAATCTGTGGAATTCATTGCCACAGACAGCGGTGGAGGATGTCAATGGGTATTTTTAAGGCAGAGATAGATTTTTGATTAGTACGGGTGTCAGGGGTTATGGGGAGAAGGCAGGAGAATGGGTTTGGGAGGGAAAGATAGATCAGCCATGATTGAATGGTGGAACAGACTCGATGGGCTGAATGGCCTAATTCTGCTCATGTCTAATTAAGTTATGAAGAGTAAGTACAAAGCAACCTTGTTTTTCCTTCTTGATTTTGCTGATGTCATCCTGAAGCCGTTGTATCTTTAGATCCAGTCCGATCTTTCTTCTCTCTTTATCCATCGTGTTCCGACTATCTTCCTCCTACGTGGAGAAGACATGACAACTACATCCATCTCACTGCACTGCACAGCTAGTAGCAAAGCTCCCCGTCGCCGATCATAGTCAACATCGCAATGCAACAATAGCAACAGCACTCAACTTCATTTGGAAAGAGTGCTGGAGTAACTCAGCGGGTCAGGCAGCATCTCTGAAGAACATGTATAGGTGACGTTTCACAAGGTGCTGGAGTAACTCAGCGGGTCAGCCAGCACCTCGGGAGAACATGGAAGGGTGACGTTTTGGGTCAGGACCTTTCTGCAGGCTGATTGCAGAGGTGGGAGAGGGTAGGGGCAGGACAAAGCCCAGCAGGTCATAGGTGAACAAAGGTGAGGGGGGAGTAGGTTTGATGGGTTGGACAAAAGCCAGCGATGATGACACACACACACACACACACACACACACAAAGTGTGTGACACAAGGTTGATGTAATTTTGTACATTCAGTTCTATTTCTTTCAACTTTCAAATTATGATTAATTTTCAGATTGTAGATATTATAATTATTTAAAAAATGCAAACATTCCCACTTAACAATCATTTCTCTTTCTACTATTACTCAAGTGTACATTTCCAGGATTTGCCCCAATGGATGGCATCGTTGGGCAGCAATAGAGTTACTGCTGCACAGTGCCAGGGACCAGAGTTCAATCCTGACAATGGGTGCTGTCTGTATGGAGTTTGTATGTTCTCCCCGTGACTGCATACATTTTCTCCGGGTGCTCTGGTATTAATTGAAAGTGGAGTATTCAATGTCCAATGCTGGCTTCATAAGCTTATAAGTTTTAGGAACAGAATTAGCCCATTGAGTCTACTCCCCCATTCAATCATGGCTGATCTATCTTTCCCTCTCAACCCCATTCTCCTGCCTTCTCCCCATAACCCTTGGCACACATACTAATCAAGAATCTGTCAATCTCCGCCCAGAAAATATTAATTGACAGCCTCCACAGTCGTTTGTGGCAATGAATTCCACAGATTCACCACCCTCTGGCTAATGAAATTCCTCCTCATCTCCTTTCTAAAAGGTACGTCCTTTTATTCTGAGGCTATGGCCTCTGGTCCTAGACTCTCCCACTAGTGGAAACATCCTCTCCACATCCACTCTATCGAAGTCTTTCACTGTTCGGTAAGTTTCAATGAAGTCTCCCCCCCCCCCCCCCCATTCGTCTAAACTCCAGCGAGTAGAGCCCCAGCGCCGTCAAACGCTCATCACTTGTTAACCCACTCATCCTCGTAGGCTATCCAAGTGGAACGCGAGTTGCTGCTCGTCCAGTTTGCGCGGGGCCTTACTCTGGCAGTGGAGGAGGCCGAGTTTGTGACATACCCTCGGTTTAGGACTCTCAGCCACCGATTCACTCTGGTTTATTTTTTTTCCTGGTGCTTTTCTAGTAGACCTTATAGTATTCAGATATTTTAATTCCCATGCCACATTAACAATTGAAGTTAAAGAGCAATATACCTGCAGACATTGAATAACGGCGCTTTAGTTTTTTTTAAAGTTTTTAAAGATAGAGTGCGAAAGAAGGCCGGCCCTTCAGCCCACCGAGTCCACGCCGACAATCGATCACCTGTTCACACTAGTTCTATGTTATCCCACTCCCCCACACTAGGGGGACATTTACAGAGGGCCAATTGGACAACAAACCCACATGTCTTTGGAGTGTGGGGGGGAAACCGGAGCACCTGGAGCAAACCCCCGTGGTCACAAGGAGAACGTAAACACTCGGCACAGACATCACCCGTAGTCAGGATCGAACCCGGGTCTCTGGCTTTGTGCGCCACCGTGTTACAAGGTGCCCTAGGGGCGCTGCACTGGCAGCAGCCTCTACCTATAGCCTGTCTGTTATTTCTATCTTTTTTATTATTTTTAGTTAGTCTAAAGTCTTGTGTTGGGGGAAACTTTAACTTTTCTATGTGGGGGAGGGGGGCAGGGTAAGGGGGAAACCGTTTCCCAGTCTCTTCTTGGCGGGGATGCGACTATTTCTCCGAGTCGCGTCCTCGCCCCCCCACCTCGCGGCCTACCAGCTGGATCGGAGCGGCCTTTCCTGCCGGGGACCGGGAACCGGACCAGGGCTGCTACAGCGGCGGCGCAGCGCTGGAGTCACCGCAGAGCGGACGATGCCTACCCGGGTCGCTGTTTGGAGCTCCGAAGCGTTGAGCCGCTGCTCCAGCATCGTGGAGCTCTGGTGCGGAGAGCTTCCAACGCGGGCAGCGCTGAACGTCATCGCGCAGTCCTGGGGCGCCTTGCAGAGGGTCTCCAGCAGCAGTATCCACCCGGCGCGGCCTGCGGACTTTGGAAGCTGCCGACTCCGGTAGGAGGGGGCCGACTCTAGTGTCCACGCCGCTGAGGACGTCCCGCAGCCCCGACGTCGGACTTACAACACCCCAGCGAGCGGTCTTGAACATCGGGCCGCCCGTAGCTGCAACTGCGGAGGGCTTGGGGAGGCCCTGACCACGGGGAACAATGGAGGAAGAGACTGACTTTGGTGCCTTCCCACACAGTGGGAAACTTTGATTCTGCTGTGTGGGGATGTTTTATGTCAAACTCTATAGTGTGTTGTGTCCCTTATTTTTATTGTATGGCTGTATGGGAATTTCATTTCACTGTGCCATCTGGCACATGTGATGAATAAATCTATCTTGTATCTTGTATCTTAAAGTGCGTACTTACATAATAATCCGTCAGAAGAAATCCTATTTTGTTTTCATTGGATAAACCGGACGTGTTGTCCAACAGTGCCTGGATATCTTGATCAACACCAATCCCTTGCACCACTTCATGGATTTGCATCTGACGCTACACAACGACAAACAACGCAATCTGTACATCCACAGAGATCCAACAAGGTTTAAAACATCACCCAGCTCATTACTGCTCAGCTGCAATAATCCTTCCCTGGAACTCTGGGAATTAAGTGCCACAATTCAGGGTGCAGGGAGAAGATTTACAAGGATGTTGCCAGGACTCGAGGGCCTGACTGAGCTATTAGAGGGAGGTTGGGCAGGCTAGGACTCTATTCCTTGGAATGCAGGAGGATGAGGGGTGATCTTATAGAGGTGTACAAGATCATGAGGGGAAGGGATTGGGTAAATGTGCAGTCTTGTATCCAGAGTAGGGGGGGGGGGAAATGAACCAGAAGGGCTAGGTTTAAGGTGATAAGGAAAAGATTTGATATAAATTTCTACAGAGGGTGGTGGGTATATGGAACGATCTGCCAGGGGAGGTAGTTGAAGCAGTTACAATAACAACATTTAAAAGACATTTGGACAGGTACATGGATAGAACAGTTTAAGAGGGATATGGGCCAAATGGACCTAGCTTAGATGGGGCATCTTGGTCAGTGTGAACGAGTTGGGCCAGAGGGCCTGTTTCCATGCTGTATTATGCTGCCAAGTGTTATAGCAATTATGCCACATACCTCTATCAGTGTTCTTCCAAAATAAGTAATGTGCCGGCTGTATTTATTTAAGATATTGCACAGGAGATTTATTTTGTCTTTCTCCAGATCATGAATTACCTGTTAGGATGAAATGATTACAATGATTATAAATGAGTGGAGTTGCGTGGTGGAAAAATGAGGTATGCGAGTGGTAGGAACCCGCGAGGTAACTTGTTCCACACAAAGGGTGGTGGGTGGATGGAATAAGCTGCCAGAGGAGGTCGTTGAGGCAGGTACATGGATAGGACAGGTTTAGAAGGATACGGGCCAAACGCAGGCAGGTGGGACTAGTGTAGCTGGGACATGTTGGTCGGTGTGGGCAAGTTGGGATGAAGGACCCGTTTCCACACGGTATCACTCTATGACTCGACGTCAGAGCACAACCCACCATGGAAATTTAAATTCAATTGATTAAATAAATCTGACTAAACGCTCGTGACAATGAAGCATCCAATTTATGATGCAAACCCACTGAGTTCACTCACTTGCAGACACAAGGAACTGCAGGTGCTGGTTTACCAAGTAAAAAGGCACAAAGTGCTGGAGTAACTCTACTGGGTTCTGGGATGCTGTCTGTGTGGAGTTTGTACGTTCTCCCTGTGACTGCGTGGGTTTTCTCCGGGGGGGTCCGGTTTCCTCCCATACTCCAAAGACGCACAGGTTTGTAGGTCAATTGGCTTCTGTAAATTGTCCCTAATGTGTAGGGAGAACTAGCGCAGGGATTATTGGTTAAGATGGTTGGTTGGCACGGACACGGTTGGCCAAAGGGTCCGTAACTCGACAATAAGTAAACTAAACATATGGGTCAGGCAGCATCTGCAATCGCATCACGTTTGGCATGCACAGATGATGTGGGCCAAAGGGCCAGTTCAGGATTGTACTGCGCTTGCAATTCCTGTTCAGCAGGAATGGAGAGACTACAGTATTAAATTACACTACTTGCTGTCAAGTATTTCGGCGGGCAAGAAACCTGTACGCACATGTACACAAGTCCTGGTTGAGAGTTTGTTGCATCTGCTAGTGTTAGTGCCAGTCTGAAGAAGGGTCTCGACCCAAAACGTCACCCATTCCTTCTCCCCTGAGATGCTGCCTGCCCCGCTGAGTTACTCCAGCATATTGTGTCTACCTTTGGTATTAATGCCAAGGACACGATGCATAGTCATCGCTTCACGTACTTACTGCAAGGTCCAAATGCTGAAAACCACAAGAAAGTGACCAAGGGGCCCATTTGGGTCCTTCGCATATACAGGTCCTCCACCGATTTTCCGGCACCCTTGGTTCCAGAGCCTTGCCGGATTATCTGTTTTACTGGACCAACAGAGGTCACGGCCTTGTGGGCCGGACCAACAGAGGTCATGGCCTTGTGGGCCGGGGAAGTCGGCTATGGGAACGGATCTGCCAGCTCTGGTCGGGACGGAGTTCCAGTGCCCCGTCTGCAGGGGGAAAATCGGCCGCAGAAGTCCCGATGAAGTAGAGATCGGCCACCTCTCCCAGCCTAGGCACCACATTTTTGGGTGGACTTCCAGAAGGGGCAGAAGGGGATTTCAAATGCATTCTGTCCAGATTAAAGGAGGTGCCGGACTACCAGCTGCCAGATAATCGGGGGTGACCTGTATTCCGTCATTCAATAAGATCTCAGCTACTTCCTGCTCTGAAGCCATCGTCCTCAATTCCCTTCATATCCAAAAGCCTCTCAATCTCTGTGGTGATTGCACTTGCACTGAGCCTCCACTATCCCTCCCTCCCTCTCCCTCCCCCCCAACCAGGAGCAGAAGATCATTCTAAAACTTCAAGTGTCCAAGTCATAGTTGTTCATAATTTTAAACTTTAGAAATTCAAGTTTAAGAACAATTTAGCAGCTAACTTGCTTGCTGGCCCAGTAATCGAAGAACACCGAGTCCTTCCAGCAAGTGTTTAGCTAAACAGGAGTGGGATGGGAGCAATTGCATTTTTTTTTTAAAGTCCTCAAAGCAAGAGGTGGGGGAGGCAGTGCTTGGGGGATACTCCCCTGCACAGTTGGAATATGGGGGAACGGGTGAGTGGTGGAATATTGCGTTGGGGGACGGGTTGCGTTGGGGGAATGTGTGAGGGGTGGAATATTGCGTTGGGGGAACGGGCGAGTGGTGGAATATTGCGTTGGGGGAACGGGCCTCCCGTGGGGCTATGGGTGAGTGGTGGAATATTGCGTTGGGGGACTGGTTACGTTGGGGGACCAGGCCTCCCGTGGGACCGGGACCCAACGGGTCCCTCTTGGTCCAGTATCCCTCTAAAGCTGTTCTATCCATGTACCTGCCCAAAGTGTTTTTTAAATGTTGTGATGGTACCTGCCTCAACTACTTCCTCATTCCATACACCCATCACCCTCTGTGTGAAAAGGTTGCCCCTCGAGTTCCCATTAAATCATTCCCCTCTCACACAAGGCCAATACACAAGGTTGACCCTTTGTGAAGACTTTTATTAATGCAAGAATATATTTCTGGTCATATAGCATGGAATTGGACCATTCTCCCAACTCACCCAAGCCAACCAAGATGCCCCACCTGCTCGTGCCTGGTCCATATCCCTCTAAACCTTTCCTATCCATGTACCTGTCTAAGTGTCTTTTAAATGTTGTGATGGTAGCTGCCTCAGCTACCTCTTCTGACAGCTCGTTCCATTCACCCACCACCCTCTGAGGAAAAAGTTGCCCTCAACTTGTATTAGTGTTGCAAACGTTTCTACTGGATTTCTGAAGAGAAGGTTGGACTTGCCTGGTAAGACTGTTCAAAGATGGACTCCCATTTCAGCCGCACGTCCTCACCGGCCCGGTTCATCTCGTAGTACTGCTCGTCCACTTTCAGCAGCATCTCCGTCGACTTCTTCAGCTTTTTTAGCAGCTGTGGAATCAAAACATTCCCAGCAAAGAGTTAGTCACACCATTAGAAGCAGCGCTAGATAGAACAAAAATATATATATATATATTTTGAAATTTAGCGATACTGCGCGGAAACAGCCCGTATGGCCCACCGCGCCGACCAACGATCCCCGCACACTAACACTACCCTGCACACACTAGGGACAATTTTACGAAGATAGACAAAAGTACTGGAGATACTCAGCGGGTGCAACAGCATCTTTGGAGCAAAGGAAATAGGCAACGTTTCGGGCTGAAACCCTTCTTCAGACTCCTTAGTTTATGGCGGCTCCATAGATGCTGCCGCACCCGCTGAGTTTCTCCAGCACTTTTGTCCACCTTCGATTTTGCAGCATCTGCAGTTCCTTCTTAAACAGGGACAATTTTATGTTTATACACTTACGCCAAGCCAATTAACCTACAAACCTGCACGTCTTTGGAGTGTGGAAGGAAACCGAAGATTTTGAAGAAAGCCCACGTAGGTCATGAGGAGAACGCACAAACTCCGTACAGACAGCACCCGTAGTCAGGATCGAACCTGGTTCTGGCTCTGCAAGGCAGCAACTCTACCGCTGCGCCACCGTGCCGCCATTATCAGACAATAATTCACAAGTATAATTATATGGCTTTAAAGTCCAATTAATAACCATAAAACAAAAAGTAATAAATTCTCCTCAAATGATGATGTTATTCCCTTAATCCTGTATCTGTGCACTGTGGGCGGCCTGATTGGAATCATGTATGGTATTTTCACTGACTGGTTAGCACGCAACAAAAGCTTTTCACTGTACCTCGGTACACGTGACAACTGAAACTACACAAAACCAACACTAATCAGCCATCCACCTGCAGACATTCAGGCTTCCCTGCTCCTTCCACCCAGATTCCTTTTTCCCCTCCATCTCCCCACATAGCCTTCCACTCATTTCCCTCCCGCTGGCTCAGCATTTCACCCCTCCTCGCCTCTCCTTATCTGGTACCCTTTAGCCTCCTTTTCACCTCCACCCATCGGGTCATACAGCACGGAAATAGGCCCTTCGGCCCAACTTGCCCAAGCCAACCAACATGCCCCATCTACACTAGTCCCACCTGCCCATGTTTGGTCCTCTAAACCAGTCCTATCCATATAGCTGTCTAAATGCCTTTGTCACTTACTCCACCTATCTTCCAGTCACCTGTATCCACCTATCACTTGCCAGGCTTTGCCCCCCTCCCACCTCTCTTTTCCAGCTTTCTCCCCCCCCCCCCCACTCAATCAGCCCAAAACCTCATCTGTCCATTCCCCCCACTGATGCTGCCCGACCCGCCGAGTTCCTCCAGCACTTTATTTCATTTGCGATGGAGGTCAAACAAAACAGACTGGACCGTGCTGGATTGAATGACTTTAATACAAGCACCAGAACCTTTATTTTCTCTTTTTCAGACACTATTTGCTTATTGTTCTCCACGGCACGATGCACTGCTTCATGGCTCTTGGTCAGTCCCAACATCTTCTTCTTGCACTGAAATATTCCAACAAATCAGAGTCGGCATTAGAAAGTGGACAACACACTTTGTGAAAACACCTAATGAAGCTGGAATATATTGATGCAGTCTTTTACAGCACAGAAACAAGCCTTTCTGCCCATCGCATCCATGCTGACCAAGATGCCCCATCCAAGCTGGTCCCTCCTGCATGTGTTTAGCCCACATCCCTCTCAACCTTTCCTATCCATGCCCCTCCCGAGGCCCCTCTTAAATCTCTCCCCTCTGCTCCTGCCTCTCAACCTGTGCCCTCTAGTTTTAGAATCCTCTACCCTGGGAAAAAGATTATCCATGCCCCTCGTGATCTTGTACACCTCAGTTCAAATGTCTTTTGAATGTTGTTCTCGTCCCTGCCTCAAATACCTCCTCTGGCAGCTCATTCTGTACACCCACCACCCTCTGTGTGGAGAAAGTTGCCCCTCAAGTTCCTATCTCGCCTTAAACCCATGTCCCGTGGCTCTTGATTCCACTACGCTGGGTACAAGACTGCATTCACCCTATCTATTCCCCTTTTTCATTTTGTACAGCTCTATAAGATCACCCCTCAGCCTCCCGCTCTATGACACGTTATCTTGTGTCATAGAGCTGCACAGCACGGAAACAGGCCCTTCAGCCCACCTTGGCCACTGGGATAGAAACATAGAAAATAGGTGCAGGAGTAGGCCATTCGGCCCTTCGAGCCTGCACCGCCATTCAATATGATCATGGCTGATCATCCAACTCAGTATCCTGTACCTGCCTTCTCTCCATACTCCCTGATCCCTTTAGCCACAAGGGCCACATCTAACTCCCTCTTAAATATAGCCAATGAACTGGCCTCAACTACCTTCTGTGGCAGAGAGTTCCAGAGATTCACCACTCTCTGTGTGAAAAATGTATTTCCCATCTCGGTCCTAAAGGATTCCCCCTTTATCCTTAAACTGTGACGCCTTGTCCTGGACTTCCCCAACATCGGGAACAATCTTCCTGCATCTAGCCTGTCCAACCCCTTAAGAATTTTGTAAGCTTCTATAAGATCCCCCCTCAATCTTCTAAATTCTAGTGAGTACAAGCCGAGTCTATCCAGTCTTTCTTCATATGAAAGTCCTGACATCTCAGGAATCAGTCTGGTGAGCCTTCTCTATACTCCCTCTATGGCAAGAATGTCTTTCCTCAGATTTGGAGACCAAAACTGTACGCAATACTCCAGGTGTGGTCTCACCAAGACCCTGTACAACTGCAGTAGAACCTCCCTGCTCCTATACTCAAATCCTTTTGCTATGAATGCTAACATACCATTCGCTTTCTTCACTGCCTGCTGCACCTGCATTACTACTTTCAATGACTGGTGTACCATGACACCCAGGTCTCGTTGCATCTCCCCTTTTCCTAATCGCCACCATTTAGATAACAGTCTACTCTCCTGTTTTTGCCACCAAAGTGGATAACCTCACATTTATCCACATTATACTGCATTATAGTCCCATTTGCCTGCATTTGGCCCATATCTCTCCAAAGCCTTCCTATCCATATATCTGTCCAAATCTTTTAAAAGTCATAATCGTATCCACTTCTACAGCTTCCTACGGCAGCTCGTTCCACATACGGACGACCCTCTGAGTGAAAAGTTTCTCCTGAGGTCTCTTAAATCTCTCCGCTCTCATTAAGCCTGTGCCCTCTAGTGTTGGAATTCTCTACCCTGGGAAAAAGACTATGAGCGTTCATTGTATCGGTGCCCCTCATGACGTTGCACACCTCAATAAGGTCACCCCTCGGCCTCCTACACTCCAATGAAAAAAGTCCCTGCAGATCCAATCTCCGTCCCCTCCGCCGACCTCACATTTTGTGCCTCTTCGCTCCTTATCTCACACCCTTTCGTCTTCAACTCATCTCTGGCCTTCGTCCACCCATCTGCCCATCCAACCCCCTGGACCTGTACCCACCTATCACTCACCAGGCTTTGTCCCACACTCACCTCTCTTCCAACTCCCCCCCCCCCCCACCCAACTACAATCTGTCTGAAGAAGTGTCCCGACACGGAATGTCGCCTGGCCGTGTTCTCCAGAGATGCCGCCTGACTTGCCGAGTCACTCCAGCGCTCTGTCTCTCTCTCTGTCAGCTAGCATCTGCAGTGGCATGTGCGGGGACTATTAAAAAATGTTATGTCGTACCCGGATCTGTTGACTCCAGTTGTCCACAACAAGCTTAGAAGATTTCTCCACAGCACCGTCCATCTGATGGGGGGGGGGGGGGGGGGGGGGGGGGGAGGGGGGAGGGGTTGGAAATTCAGGATTGGAAAATACGTGAAAGATTAATGCAAACAGCAACTTAGAAATAAGTCGTCTCAAAATAAGGTGAAACAGATTTAATTTGCAGGAAAGGGCAATACATACTGACTTTCTCCTTTTTGTATGTTCTTCCAGCATCTTACAGATGGGTTTCACAGCTTCCTGGTGAATAGCGCCGCCTAACTCCCTGTTCAAAACAACAAGAACTTGTTAGCGAAAATAATCTATAGAACCCGAGAGGCAACCTTTTCCACTGAGAGGATGGTGGTGGTGGTGGTGGTGGTGGAAGAGTGGAATGAGCTGCCGGAGAGGTAGTTGAGGCAGGTGCTACCGCAACGTTTAAAAGGCATACAGGAGGAACTGCAGACGTTGGAATCTTGTGTAGGACACAAAGTGCTGGAGTAACTCAGCAGGTCAGGTGCTATCACTGCAGTACATGGACAGGTGGCGTTCAGATTGAATAAGGGTCCCAAGCTGAAAAGTCGCCTATCCACATCCTCCAGAGATGCTGCCTGACCTGCCGAGTTTACTCCAGCACTCTGTGTTCAACATTATAAAGACACTTGGACAGGTACAATGAAAGGACTGATTTAGAGGGATATTGACCAAATGCGGGCAGCTGGAACTAGCAATAGATGGCGCATCTTGGTCAGCATGGGCGAGTTGGACTGAAGGGCCTGTTTCTGCGTTGTATGACTCTAGGACTAGAAGCGAAAAGGAGACAAAAGGGTGTCAGATAAGGAGAGAAGAGGCGGAGTGAAATGTTAAGCCAGAGGGAGGGTGTTGTGGGAAATATAGGAAATGATAAGTAAGATCAGTAGGTTATAGTCTGTTCAACCTTACAGCTCACAAACTGGGGAATAAGATGGGAGAAATAGCCAGCACGGGTGGTCAGAGGTAATTAGATGTGTCAATGTCTTTAGCTCTCGGCAAAGCTAGCTTAGATAGAATAACTCGAAGGGCCAAATGGCCTACTCCTGCACCTATTGTCTATTGGAGGCTGAGAGTAATATAATACCCAGGAAATGGATCTTTTGCCCATTTGTTAGATATGGGAGAGGGGTGTCCAAAATAAAAAGAAATGTTATTAAAAGGTTAAAACAAAGATGAAAGATTGTGGAGACATTGATTAATGATGACATTTCAGATCCACAAGTAACCATTGTGTCATGAGAATATAAAAATGCTGCAGGTACTTTGTATCTATGAAACACTTTGGGTTCTCTTAGAGTGTTTCCTGGTGTGCACTGTTAAGACCTTCAATAAACCGACTTGTTAGATAGACTCACCACTGATCTATGCCTGGTCGAACATTTGAAACATAGATGGACACGAAAGAAGAACCACTGATCTACGCGCTGTTTTATTTTGTGTCTGTGCCTATCTAAGTAAAGGGAAATACAGTGTATGGATGTAGCACAACATTCCCTCATACAGTGGGGATATTGAAAAAGGGGGTAAACATGGAATATGGGTGGAAGGAGCAGGGTGTGTCTGCAGGTAGATGCGTGATTGAAAGTTGGTCATCGGAGGCATCTTGGTCGGCTCGGACAAGTTGGGCCTGTTTCCATGCTGTATGACTATGACAATGGAACGTTCAGCCTTACATGGCAAGAATTTAATGTAATCTCAAAAATAGTCACATTTGACATTGCTGACTTCTGATCATTCAGACAAACTTTGTCACATCTCCAAAACTCCCCATTCCCAGAATTCAATCTATATTTAGTCACAAGGCTGCCACGGACACACACACACACGCTGCAGGGAAGGATGGCAGGCAAAACAAGAGGAGGATCAATGAGAGAATCGCTCGTACAGCAGGCAATGAAGGGCTGGATGCTGCATGGATTATGATCATAGAGTTATAGAGTGTGGAGACATGCCCATTGGCCCAACTTGCCCACACCGGCCAACATGTCCCATCTACACTGGCCCCACCTTTCTGCATTTGGTCCATATCCCTCTAAACCCATCCTATCCACGTACCTGTCCGAATGTTTCATAAATTATGCATAGTACCTGCCTCGACTACCTCCTCTGGCAGCTCGTTCCGTATACCCACCACACTTTGCATGAGAAAGTTACCCCTCAGACTCCTGTTAAATCCCCCCCCCCCCCCCATACCCACCTTAAACCTATGTTCTCCTGTTCTCAATTCTCTTACTTTCAGAAAAAGACTCTGCGTCTACCCGATCTATTCCTCGCATCATTTTATACACCACTATAAGATCACCCCTCATCCTCCTGCGCTCCAAGGAATAGAGTCCCAGACTACTCAGCCTCTCCCTATAGCTCAGGCCCTCGAGACCTGGCAACATCCTCATAAATCTTCCCTGCGCCCTTTCCAGCTCGACAGCATCTTTCCTAAAACATAGTGCCCAGAACACGCTATGATGTGTGGGGTTTGTAGGTCGATTGGCTTCTGTGAATTGTTCCTACTGCGTGGGATAGAGCTAGTGAACGGGTGATCGCTAGTCGGTACAGACTCTGTTTCAGCGCTGTATCTCTAAAGTCTAAAGTAAAATAATCTACTACAACCACTGCAGAATTAAAGCACAGAAGATGGTTTCTACATACCGCTCGAGACATCACACTCAGATTGATAGAATAAGTGATACATCAAAACATAGACAAAATATCCAATGCAAAATAGCTGGAGGAACTCAGCGGGTCGGGCAGCATCTCTGGAGAGAAGGAATAGGTGATGTTTCGGGTCGAGACCCTTCTTCAGGGGAAAGGGAAATTAGAGATATAGGCGGTGATGTGGATAGATATAGGACAAATGAATGAAAGATATGAAACGGTATAAATGTCAGCGCAAAGCTTTCAAAATTACTCCAAAACTACAAGAAATGGAGTACAAGAATCAGGAAGGCAGGTTAAGGGCCTGTCCCACTTTCACGGCCTAATTCACGACCTCTGCCGAGTTTGCCCTCGACTCATAATCGCAGCATGGTCGTCACGAGGTCGTAGGTTGGTCGTGATGCTAGTCGTAGGTACTGGTGGCATCAAGTAGGTCGGGGCGTTTTTCTAGCATGATGAAAAATGTCCACGAGTAAAAAAGGTCGTGAATTAGGCCGTGAAAGTGGGACAGGCCCGTTACAGCTGTATAAAACTGTGGTTAGGTCACAAGTGGGGTTTTGTGTGTAGTTCTGGTCATCCCATTACATGGAGGCTTTGGAGAGGGTGCAGTAGAGGTTCACCAGCATGCTGCCTGCAGTAGAGGTTATAAACTGCAGGGAGAGGTTAGACAAACGTGGATTGTTTTCTCTGCAACAGAGGTTGAAGGGGCAGCTGATAGCAATGTAGAAAATCATGAGGGGCATAGGCAGCGTAGAGTGTTTAACCCAGGATTTCAAAGAGACACACACACACACACGCACGCACGCACGCGCGCACGCGCACGCACACGCACGCACACAGTGGTTGGTCCATGGAGCGCCATGTCAGATGCAGTGGCTCGAAGGGCTGAATGGCCTACTCCTGCACCTGTTTTCTATGACCCTCACTCCGATTGCCCTCCAGACCACCGACGGCCAGCTTTAAACTCACGTGTGTAAGTCCGCAGTGTAGGTCATCTCTTGGGCAATACATTTCCAGCCTTCAAATATGGAGCTGCAAAGGGACAAGTGCAACATCAAGAAAAAACACCCAGAATAATTATGGAGAGAGAGAGAGAAGTGCTGGAGTAACCCAGCGGGTCAGGCAGCATCTCTGATGAAATGGTTTCCACCACCAGCAGTTCCTCCCTACCACCTATTCCTTCTCGCCAGAGATGCTGCCTGACCCCCTGAGTTACTCCAGCTTTTTACGTCTATCTTCGGTTTAAACCAGCATCTGCAGTTCCTCCTTACACATAAGCATGGAGATGCAAGGAACTGCAGATGCTTGAAGTTTGAGCAAAACACAAAGTGCTGGAGGAACTCAGCGGGTCAGGCAGCATCTGTGGAGGGAATGGGCAGACGACGTTTCAGGTCGGAGCCCTTCTCCAGATTCAGGATGATTCGGGTTGGGACACTTCTTCAGAGTTCAGACTGCCATCTGAAGAAGGATCCCGACCTGAAACATAATCTGTCCATTTTCTCCACAGATGCTGCCTGACCCGCTGAGTTCCTCCAGTGTTTTGTCCATAACAATCACAATGTGCTTGCACTTGAAAACAAATATTTACAACAATCCAGAAACATTCCAGTAAAATACTTAGTTGTAGATTGACATTTAAAAAACCACAGCTGGACGAGGGGTGATCTTATAGAGGTGTATAAACTCATACGGGTTAGATGTGGTAAATTGCAGAGTCTTTTACCCAGAGCAGGGGAATCAAGAACCAGAGGACATAGGTAGGTTCAAGGTGCGGGGGAAAAGATTTAATAGGAACCCGAGGGTGACTTTTTCCACACAGAGAGTGCAGGGTATATGGAACGAACTGCCAGAGGAGGTAATTGAGGCAGGGACTATAACAACATTTAAAAGACATTTTAACTGGTACATGGATAGGAAAGGTTTAGAGGGATATGGGCCAAATGCCGGCATGTGGGACTAGTGTAGATGGGACATGTTGGTCGGCATGGGCAAGTTGGGCCGAATGGCCAGTTTCCATTCTGTACGACAATATGACCAACATTTGACTAAAGCGCTGGCACAGAATATTTCCACAGAAATTGCAAGAGCTGTGTATTAGATTATTTTGACGGAAAGGAATTTGTTTCCATGGAGACATGTAACGCTGCCAGGTTTTCTCTGCAGGTTCTGTCCCCTTCCTCGGGCCTTCAGATCACATGAATTCCCAGCTGAGATAGGATATCTGGGATGCCAGCTGATATCTGGCCTGTGTTTTGTGCAGGAAGATTAAATCCGAGCACTGGTGGAGGATACACAAAAATGCTGGAGAAACTCAGCGGGAAGATAGACTTGTTGCCAACTCCAGCCCACGCAACACTGCACGTCCACTCCCTGCTCCCAGGGACCTTGTCTACTGATCTCCAGGCCTCCGCTCAATCAGCAGATCATAAACAAATGGTAAAGCCCCTTGACCAGAATCTAATGTCAGGTTTGAACCCTTTATTGAAGAATTATTGTTTTTTTTTAAAGTTTAGCTTAGTTTAGAGATACATAGACAGCACAGAAACAGGCCCTTCGGCCCACCCAGTCCGCACCGCCCAGCGATCCACGCACATTAACACTACCCTACACACACACACACACTAGGGACAATTTGCACTTATACCAAGTATACAAACCCAAGCCAATTAACCTACAAACCTGTCCGTCTTTGGACGATGAAGACATTCATACAGATGTCAATGGAAGAAATCAGGGCCTGTGGTGTGGGAACAAAGAGGCACAAGGAACTGCAGCCTCATGCAAAACACAAAGTGCTGGAGGAACTCAGTGGGTCACGCTCCATCTGCGGAGACAACGTTTCGGGTTGGGACCCCGACATTAAAAAAAACTCTGATACTTGAAAGAACTGGATATTATTCAGATTAGGGGATGTGTTAAAAATGAAGCTCCTTAGATGAATTATTCCTGGCGTATAATCTTGGATCACAATCAGAAGCGGGGGGGTGGGGGGGGGGGGGGGGGGGGGGGGGGGGCGAGAGACAAAGTGCTGGAGGGCGGCACAGTGGTCGAGTTGCTGCCGTACAGCGCCAGAGACCAGGGTTCGATCCTGACCCAGGGTGCTGCCTGTACAGAGTTTGTTCTATCTCCCAGACACCTGCGTGGGTTTTCTCCAGGCGCTCTGGTTTCCTCCCACACTCCAAAGACGTGCAGGTTTGTAGGCTAATTGGCTTCTGTAACTTGGTAATTGTAAAATAGTCCCTAGTGCGCGATGGTGATCGATTGGTCGGTGTGGTCTCAGTGGGCTGGAGGGCCCGTTTCCGCGATCTATCTGTATAATATAACCATATAACAATTACAGCACGGAAACAGGCCATCTCGACCCTTCTAGTCCGTGCCGAACACATAATCTCCCCTAGTCCCATATACCTGCGCTCAGACCATAACCCTCCATTCCTTTCCCATCCATATAACTATCCAATTTATTTTTAAATGATAAAAACGAACCTGCCTCCACCACCTTCACTGGAAGCTCATTCCACAGCTACCACTCTCTGAGTAAAGAAGTTCCCCCTCATGTTACCCCTAAACTTCAGTCCCTTAATTCTCAAGTCATGTCCCCTTGTTTGAATCTTCCCTACTCTCAGTGGGAAAAGCTTTTCCACGTCAACTCTGTCTATCCCTCTCATCATTTTAAAAACCTCTATCAAGTCCCCCCTTAACCTTCTGCGCTCCAAAGAATAAAGCCCTAACTTGTTCAACCTTTCTCTGTAACTTAGTTGCTGAAACCCAGGCAACATTCTAGTAAATCTCCTCTGTACTCTCTCTATTTTGTTGACATCCTTCCTATAATTAGGCGACCAAAATTGTACCCCATACTCCAGAATTGGCCTCACCAATGCCTTGTACAATTTTAACATTACATCCCAACTTCTATACTCAATGCTCTGATTTATAAAGGCCAGCACACCAAAAGCTTTCTTTACCACCCTATCTACATGAGATTCCACTTTCAGGGAACTGTGCACAGTTATTCCCAGATCCCTCTGTTCACCTACATTCTTCAATTCCCTACCATTTACCATGTACGTCCTATTTTGATTTGTCCTGCCAAGATGTAGCACCTCACACTTATCAGCATTAAACTACACTAAACTAAACTCAGCGGGCCAGGCAGCATCTGTGAAGGAATAGACAGATGATGTTGAGGATCAGGACCCTTCTTCACACCGATCAGTCCTGCTGCTGCTTCCTAATTTCATAAGATTATAAACCAAGAAATATATTTAAAAGACAGTGCTTACTTTTTGATCATGTCCTTGGATGCTTTGGTGACCTTGTTTGCCAGCCGGTGCAGTCCTTTCGCATACATTTTCTCCAGGTCAACCCTAGAAACATCACAAACCAGAAGGAGATTTTAGTGCATCTCGAATCAACGATTAATATACTCGTGCTGATCAACCAGCCTGCTTCCTTCGAAGACCAGCACGCATGCATTGATGCAGAGGAAGGAACTGCAGATGCTGGTCTACACCGAAGATAGACACAAAATGCTGGAGTCACTCAGCGGGACAGGCAGCATCTCTGGAGAGAAGGAATGGGTGACATTTTGGGCCGAGACCCTTCTTCAGATCCGAAACGTCACCCATTCCTTCTCCCCAGAGATGCTGCCTGTCCCGCTGAGTTACTCCAGCTTTGATGCGCATTGTCCCATTTTTCAATGCTACACATTTGTCTGTTGTTGGTGTGAAGCGACCACTTGTGGGAAGAGAGGTTATGTGTCGCTGTTGGTTGTTGCCTCTATGTCTATCGGGACCTTCCATTCAAATCCCAATCCACCCACTTCCAAACGGATAGAGAAATGTCCCTGCTCCGTTCATTAAACACAGCGGACATACCAGGTTGGGAAGTGGAAAAATCATCTCGGCAGAGGGAGGACCTGGAAGGAGATCACAGGCACAGTCACAGACACAGACACAAAGTGCTGGAGTAACTCCGCGGGTCAGGCAGCATCTGTGTAGAACATGTATAGATGACGTTTCACAGAGTGCTGGAGTAACTCAGTGGCTCAGGCAGCATCTGTGGAGAACATGGATGGGTGATGTTGGGTCGGGGCTCCTCTTCAGAACCGGAGAGGAGGTGGAGGCAGTTGGCGACGGCAGCAGACGCTAGAACAAAGGGCCGGTAAGAAGAACCGGGGGAGGGGGGGGGGGGGGGGGGGGGGGGAGGGGGGGTCTTACCTTCTGTGCCCTCAAGGCCAGCTGTGGGAGGCAGGAAGGCTGAAGGTGGTCGGGCGAGGAGAAGGACGACGGCTCGCAGGACGATACGCACGAAGGTGACGGCTGCAATGGGCCTTTATGGCCAGCTGTAGCTGGGACTGTGGGTTAGTGCCAAAACCTGGAGACTCTTGTATATGGACTCTGTATAACAGCCCACTGGCT
This sequence comes from Amblyraja radiata, assembly GCF_010909765.2. NCBI lineage: Eukaryota > Metazoa > Chordata > Chondrichthyes > Rajiformes > Rajidae > Amblyraja > Amblyraja radiata. The sequence goes on along the minus strand of NC_045962.1, from coordinate 8,621,931 downwards.
GTTTCCATGCATTCTGTACTTAATCTAGGATTGTATTTATGTATGGTAATAATCTTACTGAAGCCTATGCACATGATAGTAAAGAACCATTCAGATGCTGCCTGATCTGTTGAGTTAAGGGCCTGTCCCACTTGGCTGTCATTTGCGCGCCATTTACGCAACCTCCAAAAATGTGGTTGTCGCGTTCTGACGCAGGGTAGCATGTGGGTAGCGCGTGATGGGCGCATAGAGAGGCGTGGAGTGGAGTTGCGTGCGGTATCGTGCGGCGCCCCAGGATTTTGTGCTGTAGGAAATCCTCGCGTGCCACCTGCGTGACGTATCGCGTACACACGCTGACGCATTGGGTAGGCACGCTGCTGCACTGGTGTCGCACGCTGGCGTCCCGATGTCTCACGTGTATCGCATGGTGACGCATGGTTACGTCACCGTGCGTAACTATGCGTCGCCGTGCCGCAGGGTATTCTAATGACGTCACGCGCAACAGACGGCATGATGATGCGTGATTTGTGTGCAACAACGCGTCGACCTATTTTACACACAACGTATAAATGAGGCACAAATGACGGCCAAGTGAGACAGGCCCTTTAATCCAGCACTTTATGACCAGTGGTACATTCCCTTCCCCACCCCCGACTGCAAACCGCACCATCATACACAATCAGGACAATTTACACTTCAGAAACCAATTAACCTACAAACCCACACGTCTTTGGAATGTGGGAGGAAACCGGAGCACCCGGAGAAAACCCACGCGGTCACGGGGAGAACGTACAAAATCCACACAGGCAGCACCCGTAGTCAGGATCGAACCCGGGTCTCTGGCGCTGTGAGGCAGCAGCTCGACCTCTGCACCACCTCGACCTCTGCACCACCATGTGCCATGAGAGGTGACAGGTCGTGACCAGAAATGTTGCCTGTCCACTGCCTCCACAGATGCTGCTCGACCTGCTGACCAAAGATCTTATAGCAGAGCTATAGGATCTTTGCTGCTGACTTCCTCCAGCACTTTGTTTGCTGTTCCACACGCTGGCATCTGCAGTCTCTTGTGTCTCCAATAGAAACAGTGTGCTGTCTCCTCTCAGTGAGTTGTGTGCTTGGCACTTGGCACACTTTCCAAAGCCTTATTCATGGGGTGAATTTCTATCAACGTCCATTAATCCGGCAACCTCTCTGACTTTCTTGTTGGTGTGGAACTGCTAATAACAGATGTAACAATAGACAATAGACAATAGGTGCAGGAGTAGGCCATTCGGCCCTTCGAGCCAGCACTGCCATTCAATGTGATCATGGCTGATCATCCCCAATCAGTACCCCGTTCCTGCCTTCTCCCCATATCCCCTGACCCCGCTATCTTTAAGAGCTCTATCTAACTCTCTCATGAAAGCATCCAGAGAATCGGCTTCCATCACCCTCTGAGGCAGAGAATTCCACAGATTCACAACTCTCTGTGTGAAAAAGTGTTTCCTCGTCTCCATTCTAAATGACTCCGTTCTTAAACTGTGGCCCCTGGTTCTGGTCTCCCCCAACATCGGGAACATGTTTCCTGCCTCGAGCGTGTCCAAACCCTTATATGTTTCAATGAGATCACCTCTCATCCTTCTAAACTCCAGAGTGTACAACCCCAGCCGCTCCATTCTCTCAGCATATGACAGTCCCGCCATCCCGGGAATTAACATTGTAAACCTACGCTGCACTCCCTCAATAGCAAGAATGTCCTTCATCAAATTAGGGGAGCAAAACTGCACACAATACTCCAGGTGTGGTCTCACTAGGGCCCTGTACAACTGCAGAAGGACCTCTTTGCTCACACTGGAACAGCAGAAACAACCCCTTACCCACCCGTGAGAGTGCGTTGAGGTTCAGGATTACTTCAGGTTCACATGCACTGAGGTGCAGTTAAAAGCTTCATTTTGCATGCTATCCAAACATATATAAATACAGTCAAGCCAAACAGAAGTATGATAGGTAGAGCAAACTGGACGATATCGAGTGCAGAATATACTCAGCATTCTTGGTTCTTGGTTACTTGGTCCTCCAAAATATTCCAACTGGAATTTAAACTGGAGGTGGTGAAGGGAGGGATTAAGCCAGAAAGGGTTATTGGGAAGAAAGTGCTACTTTAAATTTAGTTGCATCTGGTTGGGTAACTATAGTTTGGTGGAGATTATTCCATGCTTTAATTGTGCGGGGGAAGAACGAATTGCTGTATACATCTGTCTTTGTAGCTGGGAACACAAATTGGATCGAATGCCCTCGTCTGCTCCTAATTGGTTTGGGGTTGGTGTAGGTCTTGTGATCGATGTCTAGCTGACCATTTTGTAAAAACAGGTCAAACGGTGAGCTTCACGTCTGTCTTGGAGAGGGTTCCACCCCAGAGAATTCAGAAGTTTGGTGATACTCGCTTCTCTCTCATAGGTGTTAGTAACAAATCGAGCGGCATATCTTTGGACACGTTCGATGGATGAAATGTTTTATTTGTGTATGGGTCCCAAGATGCAACTGCGTAGTCCAAATGAGGTCTAACGAGGGTGAAATACAGCTTCTCCTTGACAGAAGCTGAACAATGATGAAAGTTGCGCCTCAGGAAGTTTAGGACACCTGTTACTTTCACTGTTGCATGATGAGTCGGACCATTCCAACGCAGAGCAATGCAGCGCATCAGTCTCAGAGACAAAGTTCAATGTCCGCAATGGGGTAGAGGTGACTCAGACAGTACCCTAGCGCTTATGGAAGGACCATTCTGAAGACTGTTAACAGAGGGGAAGAATCTGTTCCTAAAGGGCCTGTCCCATTTTCATGACCTAATTCACAACCTTTTTTCCTCGTGGACATTTTTCATCAGGCTAGAAAAACGCCCCGACCTACTTGATGCCACGAGCACCTACGACCTCGTGACGACCATGCTGCGAGTACGAGTCAAGGGCAAACTCGGCTGAGGTCGTGAATTAGATCGTGAAAGCGCACTTTCACGCTTCTGTACCTTCTGTCGGAGGGGAGCGGTGAGAAGAAGGAATGGCCGGGGTGGGACAAGTCTTTGACAAGTCTTTATGTGAAGTACGCCGGTCACGGTGGCGCAGCGGTAGTTGCTGCCCTTACAGCAAATGCAGCGCCGGAGACCCGGGTTCCATCCTGACTACGGGTGCTGTCTGTACGGAGTTTGTACGCTCTCCCCGTGATCTGCGTGTGTTTTCTCAGAGATCTTCGGTTTCCTCCCACACTCCAAAGACGTACAGGTTTGTAGGTTAATTGGATTGGTAAATGCAAAAAATGTCCCTAGTGTGTATAGGATAGTGTTAATGTGCGGGGATCGCTGGTCGGCACGGACCCGGTGGGCCGAAGAGCCTGTTACCACGCTGTACCTCTAAACTAAAAAAAACGAAAAAAAGGGTCTCAACCCAAAATGTCACCTATTCCATTTCTCGAGAGAAGCTGTCTGACCCACTGAGTTACTCCAGCTTTTTGTGTCTTAAGCCTTTGGTTATGTTGGGTGCTGGGTGGACATCCACTGTTTGGAAGCAGAGGCTTGTACATCCAAACCCATGCATCAAGTATTGTCATCTCTCAACCTCAGTTCAGTGTCATCCTTTCATTCACCGCATGTCCCACCCTGATATCCCTGGTTCCTGTTCTTTGGGCCATACTTGTGAACGGTGGAAGGAGAGAGTCAGAGTGGTACAGCATTTAAATAGGCCCTTCGGCCCAACTTGCCCACACCGGCCAACATGTCCCAGCTACACTTAGTTCCACCTATCCACTTTTGGTCCATTTCCCTCCGATCCATGTACCCGTCTAACTGTTTCTTAAACGTTGGGATAATCCCAGCCCCAACTACCTCTCTGGCAGCTCGTTCCATACACCCACTACCCTTTGTGTGAAAAGGTCACCCCTCAGAATCCTATCTTTCACCCTCCACCTTGAACCCATGTCCTCTGGTCCTCGATTCCCCCACTCTGGGCAAGAGACTCTGCGCATCTACCCGATCTATTCCTCTCATGATGTTACACACAGAGAGGCTGATGGAGAGTATCAAATGAATGCAGATGACTGCAAGTCCGATGCCTTTTGCTCATGGGAACTTGGCAAGAAACAAAATAACTGCATGACTGGGAGATGACTCACGACAGGGACTTGGGCAATATTCAAAAAGATTCCAGAGTGTAGACTTGGTGATTACACAATCTCTCACAGTGAATGGTAGGTCTCTGGAGACTGTTGTGGAACAGAGGGCTCTAGGAGTGCAGGTACATAGTTCCTTGAAAGTGGCGTCACAGGTAGGTACGGTGGCCATAGGGGGATGCATCGCAGCTTGGTTTGGGAGCAGCTTCATCCAGGACCGCAAGAAATTGTAGCAAATTGTGGACACAGCCCAGACCATCACACAAACCAACCTCCCTTCCATTGACTCCATTTATACCTCACACTGCCTCGGCAAGGCCAGCAGCATCATCAAGGACGAGTCGCACCCTGGCCACTCCCTCTCTCCTCTCCCATCGGGCAAAAGATACAGAAATGTGAAAAGGCACACCTCCAGATTCAGGGACAGTTTCTTCCCAGCTGTTATCAGGCAACTGAACCATCCTACCACAACAAGAGAGCAGTGCTGAACTACTACCCCTTTGGTGACCCTCGGACTATCTTTGATTGGATTGTTTTGGCTTTACCTTGCACTAAACATTATACCCTTATCATGCAACTATACACCATAAATGGTTTGATTGTAATCATGTGTTGTCTTTCTGCTGACTGGTGGGCACGCAACAAGAAGCTTTTCACTGTACCTCGGTACACGTGACAATAAACTAAACTGAAATGAACAGATATCTCTGGATTGCTTCCAGTACCTCATGCCAGTGAAGGCAGGAACATGGAGATGGGGGGATCCGAATGTGTGGCTGGTGCAGGGAGCAAGGATTTAGATTTATAGACCACTGGGATCTCTTCTGGGGTAGGGGTGACCTGTACAATAGGGACAGGTTACAGGTTAACTGGAGGGGGACCGACGTTCTGGCAGGCAGGTTTACAAGTGCTACACGTGGTGGGTTTAAACTAAATAGTGGGGGGGGGGAGAGGGATTGACAAATTGGGAGTATAAAGATGGAGTTAACGGCAAAGTGAATACAGGAAAAATTACAAAAGACTCCCGAATAAATGGGAAGGAAAGTTCAAGAAGGGATAAGAGAGTAAGGTCAGGGCCAATTGTGAGCGGTGCGAGAGGGGAGGTGAATACCGAGATCAAATTGTTGTATATGAATGCGCGAAGTATAAGAAATAAAGTGGATGAGCTTGAGGCTCAGTTAGAAATTGGCAAGTATGATGTTGTGGGAATTACTGAGACATGGCTGCAAGAGGGCCAGGGCTGGGAACTGAATATTCAAGGGTCTACCTCCTATCGAAAAGACAGACAGGTGGGCAGAGGGGGTGGAGTTGCCCTGTTGGTGAGGAATGAAATTCAGTCCCTTGCGAGGGGTGACATAGAATCAGGAGGTGTAGAAACAGTATGGATAGAACTGAGGAATTGTAAGGGTAAAAAGACCCTAATGGGACTTATCTGCAGGCCCCCAAACAGTAGCCTGGATATAGGGTGCAAGTTGAATCAAGAGTTAAAATTAACATGTGGTAAAGGTAATGCTACTGTTGTTATGGGAGATTTCAACATGCAGGTAGACTGGGAAAATCAGGTTGGTACTGGACTCCAAGAAATTGAGTTTGTGGAGTGCCTCCGTGATGGATTCTTAGAGCAGCTTGTACTGGCGCCTACCAGGGAGAAGGCAATTCTGGATTTAGTGTTGTGTAATGAACCTGATTTGATAAGGGAACTCGAGGTAAAGGAGCCATTAGGAAGCAGTGACCATAATATAATAGGTTTTATTCTACAATTGGCGAGAGAGAAGGGTAAATCGGAGGTGTCAGTGTTACAGTTGAATAAAGGGGACTATGGAGCCATGAGGGAGGAGCTGGCCAAAGTTGACTGGAAAGATACCCGAGCAGGGATGACAGTGGAACAACAATGGCAGGTATTTCTGGGAATAATACAGAAGGTGCAGGATCAGCTCATTCCAAAGAGGAAGAAAGATTCCAAGGGGAGTAAGAGGCGACCGTGGCTGACAAGGGAAGTCAGGGACAGTATAAAAATAAGAGAGAAGTATAACATAGCAAAGATGAGTGGGAAGCAAGAGGATTGTGTAATTTTTATAGAGCAACAGGAGATAACTAAAAAGGCAATACGGGGAGAGAAGATGAGGTACGAAGGTAAGCAAGCCAAGAATATAAAGGAGGATAGTAAAAGTTTCTTTAGGTATGTGAAGAGGAAAAAATTAGTTAAGACCAAAGTTGGACCCTTGAAGACTGAAAAAGGTGAATTTATTATGGGGAACAAGGAAATGGCAGATTAGTTGAATAGGTACTTTCGATACTTCACTGGTAGGCTCTACTTAGGAGGACACAAACAAACTTCCTGATGCACTAGTGGCCAGAGGATCTGGGATGACAGAGGAACTGAAGGAAATCCATATTAGGCAGAAAATGGTGTTGGGGTAGACTGATGGGACTGAAGGCTGATAAATAAATCCCCAGGGCCTGATGGTCTGCATCCCAGGGTACTTAAGGAAGTGGCTCTAGAAATCATGGATGCATTGGTGATCATTTTCCAATGTTCTATAGACTCAGGATCAGTTCCTGTGGATTGGAGGGTAGCTAATGTTATCCCAATTTTTAAAAAAGGCGGGAGAGAGAAAGCTGAATTATAGACCTGACATTGCGTGGGGAAGGTGCTGGAGTCAATTATAAAAGATTAAATAGCAGCTCATTTGGATAGCAGTAACAGGATCGGTCCGAGCCGGCATGGATTTACAAAGGGGAAATCATGAATTTTTTGAGGATGTAACTAGGAAAATGGACAAGGGAGAGCCAGTGGATGTAGTGTACCTGGACTTTCAGAAAGCATTTGATAAGGTCCCACATAGAAGATTAGTGGGCAAAATTACAGCGCATGGTATTGGGGGTAGGGTACTGACATGGATAGATACTTGGTTGGCAGACAGGAAACAAAGGGAAGGTCCCTTTCGGAAAGGTAGGCAGTGACCAGTGGCGTACCGCAAGGCTCGGTGCTGGGACTGCAGCTATTTACAATATAAATCAATAATTAGCAAATTTGCAGATGACACAAAGCTGGGTGGCAAAGTGAACTGTGAGGAGGATGCAGGGTGACTTGGACAGGTTGGGTGTGTGGGCGGATGCATGGCAGATGCAGTTTAATGTGGATAAATGTGAGGTAATCCACTTTCGTGGCAAAAACAGGAAGGCAGATTATTATCTGAATGGTGTCAAGTTGGGAAAAGGGGAAGTACAACCAGATCTGGGGGTCCTTCTTCATCAGTCACTGAAAGTAAGCATGCAGGTAAAGCAGGCAGTGAAGAAAGCGAATGGCATGTTGGCCTTCATAACAAGAGGAATTGAGTATAGGAGCAAAGATGTCCGGGGCCCTAGTGAGACCACACCTGGAGTATTGTGTGCAGTTTTGGTCTCCAAATTTGAACAAGAACATTATTTCTATTGAGGGAGTTCACAAGGTTAATTCCCAGGATGGCGGGACTGTCATATGTTGATAAAATGGAGTGGCTGGGCTTGTATACTGTGGAATTTAGGATGAGAGGGGATCTTATTGAAACTTATATAAGATTATTAAGGGTTTAGACATGCTAGACGCAGGAAACATGTTCCCGATTTTTTGGGGAGACCAGAACCAGGGGCCACAGTTTAAGAATAAGGGGCAAGCCATTTAGAATGGAGATGGGGAAAAACTTTTTCACACAGAGGGTTGTGAATCTGTGGAATTCTCTGCCTCAGAAGGCAGTGTGGGGCAATTCTCTGGATGCTTTCAAGAGAGAGTTGGATAGAGCTCTTAAAGATAGCGGAGTCAGGGGATATGGGGAGAAGGCAGGAACGGGGTATTGATTGTGGATGATCAGCCATCAGTGAATGGCGGTGCTGGCTCGAAGGGCCAAATGGCCTACTCCTGCACCTATTGTCTATTGTCACACCCGAACTGAAACCGGTGTTCGGTGGGTTAACCACAGATCAATCCTCAGAATCTGCAGCACTTGGTGCTTTGGAAGTTTATCACTTCCCGAGACACATCAAAGACTGATTTCCCATTCCAAGCCATTACAATCGCATCACAAGATCTTGGTTGCTGGCATTATAAATAATTAAACATTTGGCCCACAGCATGGAATGCAATGTCAAAGCTCAGTTAAAACACACTACATTCTGGGACCAGTGCTGACAATCCTTTCACCAAAGGAACGACGCAGAGAATCATTATTTGATATTAATATCGCAGCAATGGACCACATACAACACTGATGGCTAAACAATAGACAATAGGTGCAGGAGTAGGCCATTCGGCCCTTCGAGCCAGCACCGCCATTCACTGTGATCATGGCTGATCATCCCCAATCAGTACTCCGTTCAAACATTCTTCCTACAAATGGAAACTAAGCCACGGGTAACATTTCAGCTGTTAAAACGACGAAGGGGAAGGACATTTTTGTGTCGGAGAAACACGTCTCCCAGGTACCAGGGCAACTAGACTTTAGAGGTACCAACAGCCATCGTGTCCCATGGAAGGGGCAACAGCTATGCAAGTCTTCCTGTCATCCATGCTTTGGCAGCGCCCTTGATGTAGCGAGTATTTGCATACATTGCGACTTGTCACATGCGACACTAAAGTATTCAATTCAATTCTAACAATGGCCGTTGATATCCAGCTACGGGGGGGGGGCGGGCGGCATGCTGCAAACACGCGCTAACACAAAAACACTTTGCTGCTCAGACTAAATGAATCACAGCGGTAACAATGACCAGCTGGAGGATCATTCCCTTTACACAGGGAATTACGTGTAATCATTACGTGCCATCCAGTCGGCGGAAAGACTAGACATGATTGCAATCGAGCCGTCCACAGTGTACAGTTGCAGGATAAAGGGAATAACGGTGGTCTAGAGGGCAAGGAGCACCGCCACTCTACCTAGGGGGAGGAGTGGCTCTGCTGTCAGTGCCCGAAGGAAGGACTGGTGATGGGATCTAGGGAGTGGGCAGGGCTGACGATGTCCTGGTTGGGTTGCTCCTAGGCCAGGCCAAGCTGTCCATCCACGAGTCACAGCGCCTTGCCCTTTTACCGGGGTTACGTCCACGCCCGGGTGGTGTTAGAGAGGGACATAGTTGCATAGTAGTTATCAGTATATTTGTAACTCAGTCGTTTAGTATTCAGTGTCCGAATAGTTTGGTGATTTTGTAATATGGTGGTTTTATATCGTGTTCGTAATCAAGTAAATTATTTTTTGATAGTGCCAGATAAAGTCCAGTAATAGAGGGGACATGGACAAAGTGGGCCGAAGGGCCTGCTGCAGTGCTGCACAGCTCTGGGACTCTACACCACACAAGAGTATTTCTCATCTTGTTGTAAACGGGCCAGCAAGGTCAGGGATAAAAGGTGCTTGCAATAATTAATGGAGTCATCCGTTCCACAGTGAAATGACTGATGTTACACGGGGAAATGTCGCCGCCAACCAGACGTACTCTACCTCTGCTGTAGGACGGAGATGAGCTCCTTGCAGTAGTTGTCGCCGGTTTTGGCAAACTTCTTGATGTGCCGATAGATGCTGTCGTACTGAAAACAATCAGAGACCAGTGAATTAGGTCATGTTCATTAGTGATAGGAGCAGAGTTAGGCCATTCGGCCCATCGAGTCTACTCTCTGCCATTCAATCATGGCTGATCTATCTCTCCCTCCTAACCCCATCCTCCTGCCTTCTCCCCATAACCCCCGACACCCAGAATGGGCACCCAGTCTCATCACAATCTAAAATTATTGCTACTCATTTTATACATTCATTTTTCAAAGTTTTCAAAAAACAGGCACTGGTTGTACATGGCAAAAAACAAGCCCCTTCGGCCCACCATGTCTACGTCAAATTAGCATCATTTATTTTCCCCACACAGCAACCCTTTACAGCTCAGTCATTGGAATGCATGGACAGAACCTTTAACTAGAGTCGCAGAGCCGTACAGCACAGAATCAGGCCCTTCGGCCCACTGTGTCCATACTGGGCTAGTCCCATTTGCCTGCATTTGGCCCAAACCCATCTGAACCCTTCCTTTCCATATATCTGTCCAAATGTCGATTAAAAGTCGTCATTGCAGCCACTTCTATAGCGTCCTCTGGCAGCTCGTTCCGCATACGGACTACCCTCAGAGTGAAAAAGTTCAATTAACGATAGTCAAACAGACGCCACCAATTCGTAACATGAAATATCCTGAAGGCCAATCTGCAAAGTAGCCACTCCATAGCTTGCTGATGCAGATTATGTCACAAATTTGATGAAGATACTTCTGAATAAGTTAGCAAGTAGGTTGAGGAGGGCAGGATAGTAGATGTAGTCTCTGTACACTATTATAAGGCCTTTGATAAGCTTCTGCATGGCAGGCTGCTCTGGAAGGTTAGATCGCACGGGATCCAGGGAGAGTTAGCTGACTGGATAGAGAATTGGCTTCAAGGAAACACAGAGTGACTTAGTTTAGTTTAGAGATACAGCACGGAAACAGGACCTTGAGCCCACCGAGTCTGCGCCGACCAGCGATCCCTGCACACTAACACTATCCTACACACACTCGGGACAATTTACAATTTTACCAAGCCAATTAACCTACAAACCTGTACCACTTTGGAGTGTGGGAGGAAGCTAAATCTCGGAGATAACCCACGCGGTCACGGGGAGAACGTACAAACTCCGTACAAGCAGCACCCATAGTCAGGATCGAACCCAGGTCTCCGGCGCTGCAAGTGCTGTAACGGCAGCAACTATCGCTGTGCCACCATGGCCGCCCACAACGCTTTACGAGGCACCCACGAGGAATATGGACCAAGCGTGGTAGTGGAAGGTTGGTTTTTCAGACTGGAGGCCTCTGATTAGTGGTCTGCCTCAGGGATCGGTTCTGGGCCCATTGCTGTTTGTCATCTATATCAATGATCTACAATGATCGACATCATCGTCTATTCTCTCGTTTCCCTTTTCCCCGACTAGTCTGAAGAAGGGTCTCGAACCGAAACGTCACCCATTCCTTCACTCCAGAGATGCTGCCTGTCCCGCTGAGTTACCCCAGCATTTTGTGTCTATCCCTGTGATAGTGGAAGGTTGCTTTTTCCAGACTGGAGGCCTGTGACTAATGGTGTGCCTCAGGGTTCGGTTCTGGGCCCATTGCTGTTTGTCATCTATATCAATGATTTGATAAGAATGCACAAGGCATGATTAGTAAGTTTGTAGATGAGACTAAAGTAGGTGATATCATAGACAGTGAAGGTTATGAAATATTGCAGCAGGTTTTTGATCAGCTGGGCAAGTGGGCTGGGGAATGGCTAATGAAGTTTAATACAGATAAGTATAAAGGTGTTAAGGGCCTGTCCCACTGTACGAGGTAATTCAAGAGCTCTCCCGAGTTAAAAAAAAAAATCAAACTTGTGGTAAGTACATAGAATGTACGTAGCGGGTACGTCGGAGCTCGGGACGTCTCTTAGCGGCTCGTAACGCTAACGGCAGGTACTCGGGAAATGCGGTAAACTCGTATAGACTCGTGAAGATTTTTCAAGATGTTGAAAAATGTCCACGAGAGCCCCCCGGGTACCTACGAGCGGCCATTACCGTAAATCTCCGAGTTCGAATCGGGGAAACTCGGGAGAACTCTTCAATTAGCTCGTACAGCCCTTTACATTTTTGGAAGTCAAACTAGGGCAACACCTTCACAGTGAAGGGGTCTGGGGAGTGTTATAGAGCAGAGGATTCTAGGAGTACAGGTACCTGGTTCCCTGATAGTGGCATTACAGGTAGATAGGTTGGTGAAGAAAGCTTTCAGTACATTGGCCTTCAACATTCAGGATATTGAGTAGAGAAGTTGGGATGTTATGTTACAGTTGTGGCGCCACCTGGTGGTTAGGCCACTTTCTGTGCGAACTCTCAGCATTCGGGGGCAGGGTCACTTGACTGGGTTTGGCGGGAAGGCGTGGTCACAGGGTTTGGGGGTTAGTATATATCGTGAAACCTGGGGTGACCTTCCCCCATTCGCGTGTGGTGTTCTCTTTACTTTGCCAATAAAGATCCCTTTGTTTCACCACACAAGGCTTGCTTATTCATAGAAACATAGACAATAGGTGCAGGAGGAGGCCATTCAGCCCTTCGAGCCAGCACCGACATTCATTGTGATCATGGCTGATCGTCCCCTATTAATAACCCGTCCCTGCCTTCTCCCCATATCCCTTAATTCCACTACCCCCTAGAGCTCTATCTAACTCTCTCTTAAATCCATCCAGTGATTTGGCCTCCACTGCCCTCTGTGGCAGGGAATTCCACAAATTTACAACTCTCTGGGTGAAAAAGTTTTTTCTCACCTCAGTCTTAAATGGCCTCCCCTTTATTCTAAGACTGTGGCCCCTGGTTCTGGACTCGCCCAACATTGGGAACATTTTTCCTGCATCTAGCTTGTCCAGTCCTTTTAAAAGTTTGTATAAGATCCCCCCCCCCCTCATCCTTCTAAACTCCAGTGAATACAGGCTTAGTCTTTTCAATCTTTCCTCATATGACGGTCCCGCCATCCCAGGGATCAATCTCGTGAACCTACGCTGCACTACCTCAATCACAAGGATGTCCTTCCTCAAATTAGGGGACCAAAACTGAACACGTTTGCCCGCCCAATATTCGCCCGCCATACAGTTGTACAAGATGGTGGTGATGCCATAATTGGAGTATTGTGAGCAGCTATGGTCACTGTGCTATAAGAAGGCTGTCACATAGTGAAAGAATGCAGAAAAGATTGACAAGATGCTGCTTTACATGATGCGACTCGAGGGCCTGAGCTATAGGGAGAGATTGGGCAGGATCAGACTCTATTCCTTGGAGTGCAGGAGGATGAGAGGCGATCTTCGTGGAGGTGTATGAAATCATATGGGGAGTAAATTGGGTAAATGCACAGTCTTTTTCCCAGGGTAAGGGTGTCAAGAACTAGAGGACATAGGTTAAGGTGAGGGGGAAAGATTTAATAGGAACCCGAGAGTCAACTTGTTCCACACAGAGGGTGGTGGGGGTATGGAACGAGCAGCCAGAGGAAGTAGTTGAGGCAGGGACTATAACATTTAAAATATATTTAGACAAGGATTGGAAAAGGTTTAGCGGGATATGGTCCAAGCGTGGGCTGGTGGGACTAGTGTAGCATGGGCCTGTTGGGCCGAAGGGCCTGTTTCCATGCTAGCATTTTATGTGCCCATCAACACTCCAGATAGGAGACGGCAACAGTCCATTCAATTATAAGATCATAAGTGATAAGAGCAGAATTAGGCCATTCGGCCCATCAAGTCTACACCATTCAATCATGGCTGATCCATCTCGCCCCCCTAACCCCATTCCCCTGCCTTCTCTCCATAACCTCCGATACCTGTACTAATCAATAATCCATCCATCTCAGCCTTAAATATATTCACTTGAAACGTTACTTCCTCACCATTGTGTACCAAATCTCCGGGGATAACAGTACGTGTTCCTTTAACCCTCAAATACTTTTTACTTGTCATAATCTAGTGGAACTGGATATTGCTACTTCCCCACTGCTCCAGTTTCTGGTTACCCCCAAAGGGGAAGGTCACTCATTTGTCCTTTATCTCTGAATATAGAATGATTTTACTTACACTTCCCGTAACCCCAACAACCATCAGGTTAATAAACAGTACAACCTCCAAATAAGTTCCGAACTATATAGACTTGGGGCCATTCTCACAGACACACACACACACAGAACTTATATTTTTGTTATTACGTTGTTCACAGAATACTATACACTTGGACACCTCCCTCTCCTTTCTTGATCTCACAGTCTCCATCACAGGAGATAGACTATCAACTGACGTCCATTACAAACCCACTGACTCCCACAACTATCTCGACTACACTTCTTCCCACCTTGCTTTCTGCAAAGGCTCTATCCTCTACTCCCAATTCCTCCGTCTACACCACATCCGCATCCATACCAAGACATCTGAGGTCCTCATTCTTTAGGGAACGGGGGTTCCCCTCTCCCAACATCAATGAGGCCCTCGCATGTGTCTCCTCGATACCCCGCAGCTCTGCTCTTGCTCCCCCTCCCCCCAGTCGCAACAGAGACAGAGTCCCCCTAATCTTCACCTTCCACCCCATCAGCCATCGCATACAACACATTCCTCTGACATTTTCGCCATCTCCAACGGGATCCCACCACTGGCCACATCTTCCCATCTCAACCTTCCAAGGAGACCGTTCCGTCCGCAACTCCCTGGTTAACTCATCCCTCCCCACCCAAACCACCCCCTCCCCAGGTACCTTCCCCTGCAACCGCAGGAGATGCAACACCTGTCCCTATACCTCCTCCCTCGACTCTGTCCAGGGACCCAGACAGTCCTTTCCGGTGAGGCAGAAGTTCACTTACACCTCTTCCAACCTCATCTACTGTATCCATTGTTCAAGGTGTGGACGCTTATACATCGGCGACACCAAACGTAGCTTGGGCGATCGTTTCCCGGAACACCTTCGCTCAGCCCGCATGGACCTACATGATCTATCGGTGGCTATACACTTTAATTCCTCATCCTTCCCATTCCCACACTGACCTTTCTGTCCTCGGTCTCCTCCATTGTCAGAGTGAGGCTAAACGCAAATTGGGAGGAACAGCATCTCATATTTTGCTTGGGCAACTTACAGCCCAGTGGTATGAATATTGATATCTCCCACTTCAGGTCACCCCGGCATTCCCGCTCTCTCTCGCTCTCTCTCTCTCTCTCTCTATCCCTCCCCCACCCAAGTTGCACCAGCTTCTCCTTTTCACCCAACAAACAGCTAACAATGGCCCGTTTCCTTTATCATTATGACTTTTTTGCATATCATTGTTCTTTATCTCTCTAGAACATCATCGTCTATGTCTCTCATTTCCCTTTCCCCTGACTAGACTGAAGCAGGGTCTCGACCCGAAACGTCACTCATTCCTCCTCCTGTCCCGCTGAGTTACTCCAACTTTTGGCGTCTATTTTCAGTTTAAACCAGCATCTGCAGTTCCTCCCTACACGTTCACATATCTGTATTACTGCTGCTAGTAAATATTTCATTTTCCCATTTCAGGACATGTGACAATAAAACACTTCTTCATCGGTCAGAATTTTACCCCCTCGTTCGGCCGAACGCACTATGGGAACTTCACTCGCCCCCCTGCAGGAACTATACATCAGGAGGTGCAACTCCAGAGCCAACAATATCATGAGAGACCCCTTCCACCCCTGCAACGGACTGTTCCAGCTGCTACGGTCAGGCAAACGCCTCCGTTGCCATGCGGTGAGAACGGAGAGGTTGAGAAGGAGTTTCTTCCCAGAGGCCACTCGGACTGTAAACGCCTATCTCACCAGGGTCTAACTCTACTGAACGTTTTTCCTTCCTTCCATTATTTATTATGTAAAAGAATATGTGTGTTATGATTGTGTTTAGAAACATAGAAACATAGAAATTAGGTGCAGGAGTAGGCCATTCGGCCCTTCGAGCCTGCACCGCCATTCAATATGATCATGGCTGATCATCCAACTCAGTATCCTGTACCTGCCTTCTCTCCATACCCCCTGATCCCTTTAGCCACAAGGGCCACATCTAACTCCCTCTTAAATATAGCCAATGAACTGGCCTCAACTAACTTCTGCAGCAGAGAATTCCACAGATTCTCCACTCACTGTGTAAAAAATGTTTTCCTCATCATCATTCCTCATCATTCCGTTTATAGTTTGTTTGGTTGTTTGTCTTTTGCACAAAAGTCCGCGAGCATTGCCACTTTCATTTCACTGCACATCTCGTATGTGTATGTGACAAATAAACTTGACTTGACTTGACTAATCAACTCTGCTCCCCGTTGGATTGCAACCTTGTCGTGGTCGGGGAGCTTGTGTGTCTCAGTGACCCCTAGAGCTATGCCAGCGGGAGATTCGTCTCCTGTTAGGGTCTCCCATGCTGGACAGGTCGAAGGGTAGAGGCCAGACGAAGAGCGATCCACTGGTCCTCCAGGTTGGGGGTTGAGCACAGGGCTAACAAACCCCGTCTCGTAAAACAAATATGTTACGGAAACAGCAACTGAAGGAACCAACACTACTGAGTGGAGGACCTTCGTTGCTACCCTACATGCCAGGAGGCAGAATAAGGCAGTAAGTAAGTAAGTTTAATCTACTCTGGGATAGCTCCTGTTGGAATACAATCTGCCTTCTCTCCCCTTCACCAGTCTAGTTTAGTTAAGGGAAACAGCACGGTAACGGGCCCTTCGGTCCACCGAGTCCGCGCCGACCACCGATCACCCCATACACTAGCACCATCCTACACATTGGGGACAACTTACAATTTTACCAAAGCGATTTCACCCACAAACCTGCACGTCTTTGGAGTGTGGGAGGAAACCGGATGACCCGGAGAAAACCCACGTGGTCACGGGGAGAACCTACAAACAGCGAACGAACAGACAGGACCCGTGGTCAGGATCGAACCCGGGTCTCAACTATCAGATCATTTGCTACAGTTGCCACCAATACAGTACTTCTGCTAGTTAGAGAGTTTAGTTTATAATTGTCATGTGTACCGAGGTACAGCTAGAAGTTTTTTGTTGCGTGCTATCCAGTCAATGAGAAGACTGTACACAATTACAATCAAGCCGTTCACAGTGTATGTTTACAGGGTAAAGGGAATAACGTTTAGTGCAAGAAAACGTCTGATTAAAAATAGTACGATGTTCTCCAATGAGCTAGATTATAGGCTAGGACAGTAATAATTATCTGCCCCCCTAAATAAATACAATCTGGGATTGTCCGCAGGCCACACCCTCAACACATTAAAAATCTGCTGAAAATCATTGGGCTAGATTCATTAATCATGCCCCGTGATTTGGGCCACGTACAGGCAAATATGCCAGCTTGGTCAGCACAGACAAGGTGGGCCGAAGGGCCTGTCAGCCAGCTGTACTGCTCCAAGGCTCCATGCTCAAATGCACACTCTTGGTCCAGCACGGATAAGGTGGGCCGAACGGCCAGTTTCCCTGCTACACTGCTCCTTCACTCGTTGCTCAAATTGGTGAGTACATGCAAGGTCATAAGGTCATAAGTGATAGGAGTAGAATTAGGCCATTCAGCCCATCAAGTCTACTCCACCATTCAATCATGGCTGATCTATCTCTCCTAACCCCATTCTTCTGCCTTCTCCCCATGGCCCCTGACATCCACACTAATCAATAATCTATCTATCTATCTCTGCCTTATCTATCCACTGACTTGGTCTCCATAGTCTTCTGTGGCAAAGAATCCCACAGATTCACCACCTTCTGACTAAAGACATTTCCCCTCATCTTCCTAAAAAACTATCCTTTAATTCTGAGGTTATGACCCCTAGTCCTAGACTCTCCCACTAGTAGAAACATCCTCTCCACATCCACTCTATCTAAACCTTTCACTATTCTGTACGTTTCAATGAGGTCCCCCCTCATTCTTCTAAACTCCAGCGAGTATAGGCCCAGTACCGACAAACGCTCACCATAGGTTAACCTACTCATTCCTGGGATCATTCTGGTAAACCTCCTCTGGACCCTCTCCAGAGCCAGCACATCCTTACACAGATATAGTGCCCAGAATTCCTCACAATATTCCAAATGTGGTCTTACTAGTGCCTCATAGAGCCTCAGAATTACATCCCTGTTTTTTGTACACAGGCCCTCTTGAGATAAAAGCTAGCATTGCTTTGCTTTCTTTACTACCTATTCGACTTGGGAATCCTGCACCAGCACTCCCAAGTCCCTTTGCACCTCCGATTTCTGGATTCTCTTCCCATTTAGAAAAGAGTCTACGCCTTTATTCCTACTACCAAAATGCATGCCTCCACACTTTGCTGCACTATATTCCATCTGCCACTTCTCTGCCCACTCTCCCAACCTGTCCAAGTCCTTCTGCAGAGTCCACACTTTCTTTGCAGAATAAGGGGTAGGCCATTTAGGGAAAAACTTTTTCACCCAGAGAGTTGTGAATCTGTGGAATTCTCTGTCACAGAAGGCAGTGAAGGCCAATTCACTAGATATTTTCAAGAGAGAGTTAGATAGAGCTCTTAGGGCTAAGAGCTCTATCTAAGCTCTGTGAGCGTAGAGACAGAGGGGTGTAAAATGAGGGTAGAAGCAATAGGTAGCAAGGTGAAAAGTAAAAGTGGCAGGCAGACAAAACCAGGGCAAAAATCAAAAGGGGCCACTTTTCAACATAATTGTATAAGGGGTAAGAGTGTTGTAAAAACAAGCCTGAAGGCTTTGTGTCTCAATGCAAGGAGCATTCGTAATAAGGTGGATGCGTTGAATGTGCAGATAGCTATTAATGACTATGATATAGTTGGGATCACGGAGACATGGCTCCAGGGTGACCAAGGCTGGGAGCTGAACATCCAGGGATATTCAATATTCAGGAGGGATAGAGAGAAAGGAAAAGGAGGTGGGGCAGCGTTGCTGATTAGAGAGGAGATTAACGCAATGGAAAGGAAGGACATTAGTTTGGAGGTTGTGGAATCGGTATGGGTAGAGCTGCGAAACACTAAGGGGCAGAAAACGCTGGTGGGTGTTGTGTACAGGCCACCTAACAGTAGTAGTGAAGTTGGAGATGGTATCAAAGGAAATTGGAAATGCGTGCGACAAAGGCAAAACCGTTATAATGGGTGACTTCAATCTACATATAGATTGGGTGAATCAAATTGGCAGGGGTGCTGAGGAAGAGGATTTCTTGGAATGTATGCGGGATAGTTATCTAAATCAACATGTAGAGGAACCAACGAGAGAGCAGGCTATTTTAGACTGGGTATTGAGTAATGAGGAATGGTTAGTTAGCTGTCTTGTTGTACGTGCCCCCTTGGGCAAGAGTGACCATAATATGGTTGAGTTCTTCATTAGGATGGAGAGTGACATTGTTAATTCAGAAGCAATGGTTCTGAACTTAAAGAAAGGTAACTTTGAGGGTATGAGACGTGAATTGGCCAAGATTGACTGGCAATTAATTCTAAAAGGGTCGACGGTGGATATGCAATGGAAGACATTTAAAGACTGCATGGATGAACTACAAAAATTGTTCATCCCAGTTTGGCAAAAGAATAAATCAGGGAAGGTAGTACATCCGTGGATAACAAGGGAAATCAGGGATAGTATCAAAGCGAAGGATGATGCGTACAAATTAGCCAGAAAAAGCAGCATACTGGGAGGACTGGGAGAAATTCAGAGACCAGCAGAGGAGGACAAAGGGCTTAATTTGGAAAGGAAAAATAGATTATGAAAGAAAACTGGCAGGGAACATAAAAACTGACTGCAAAAGTTTTTATAGATATGTGAAAAGAGATTAGTTAAAACAAATGTAGGTCCCTTGCAGTCAGAAACAGGTGAGTTGATCATGCGGACCAATTGAATAACAGAATAACAGAAATAGAGTCTGAAGAAGGCCCGAAACGTCGCCTATTTCCTTCGCTCCATAGATGCTGCTGCACCCGCTGAGTTTCCCCAGCAATTTTGTGTACCACCAATTGAATAACTACTTTGGTTCCGTCTTCACTAAGGAAGACATAAATAATCTGCCGGAAATAGCAGGGGACCGCGGGTCAAAGGAGTTGGAGGAATTGAGTGAAATCCAGGTTAGCCGGGAAGTGGTGTTGGGTAAATTGAATGGATTAAAGGCCGATAAATCCCCAGGGCCAGATAGGCTGCATCCCAGAGTACTTAAGGAAGTAGCTCCAGAAATAGTGGATGGGTATTGGGTCTGGTGCATCCCATAGGCGGCCTGACCTAGTGTATGAAATTCTACTACTATTAAGCCAAGTAACAAGGAAGGGCAGTGACGTGACTTTGTTGTGGGTCACAGCACACATTGGTGTGCTAGGAAATGAAAAAGTGGTCAAATTAGCAAAAGAGGCCGTTAAAAAAGAGAACATAGAGGTAAACCTACAATTATCCAAATCTGAAGGAAGACACATTGTGTGGAAGAAAATAAATCAGGAATGGCAACAATACTGGGAACAGGAGACAAAGGGGAGACACCTCTATTCGTTACAAAACAGAGTGGGCATTACAGCAAGAAGAGGGGGGAACAGGAGAGAACAGGTAGTATTAGCAAGATTGAGGATAGGACACTCACCTGAACAGCACATTAAAAATGTTGGGAAAACACCCTACTGGGATGTGTGAGGAATGCCATCAGCCAGAAACAGTTCAGCATGCTCTAGTTGCATGTAGAAGATATGGAACAGAAAGAAGAGTTTTGATCAGTGAAATGAAGAAAATTGGAATGACAGATATATCAGAAAAGAACACTCTAGAGTATGGAGGGGAAGGAAAAGGAGTAAAGGTGTTGTTTAATTTCTTGAGGGCCTCTGGCCTTATAAAAAGGATATAATGTAAAGACATGAGGACTGTGGAGTGAAGCCAGAAGGTGGCAGCAATGCAACATTGTGGATGCCGGCTGCCGTAAAACTCCAAAGAAGAAGAAGAAGTAGAATAGTGGATGCATTAGTAATAATCTTTCAAAACTCTTTAGATTCTGGAGTAGTTCCTGAGGATTGGCGTGTAGCAAACGTAACCCAACTTTTTAAGAAGGGAGGGAGAGAGAAAACGGGGAATTACAGACCAGTTAGTCCAACATCGGTAGTGGGGAAACTGCTAGAGTCAGTTATTAAAGATGGGATAGCAGCACATTTGGAAAGTAGTGAAATCATTGGACAAAGTCAGCATGGATTTACAAAAGGTAAATCATGTCTGACGAATCTTATAGAATTTTTCGAGGATGTAACTAGTAGCGTGGATAGGGAAGAACCAGTGGATGTGGTGTATCTGGACTTCCAGAAGGCTTTCGACAAGGTCCCACATAAGAGATTAGTATACAAACTTAAAGCACACGGCATTGGGGGTTCAGTATTGATGTGGATAGAGAACTGGCTGGCAAACAGGAAGCAAAGAGTAGGAGTAAACGGGTCCTTTTCACAATGGCAGGCAGGTGACTAGTGGGGTACCGCAAGGCTCAGTGCTGGGACCCCAGCTATTTACAATATATATTAATGTTCTGGATGAGGGAATTGAAGGCAATATCTCCAAGTTTGCAGATGACACTAAGCTGGGGGGCAGTGTTAGCTGTGAGGAGGATGCTAGGAGACTGCAAGGTGACTTGGATAGGCTGGGTGAGTGGGCAAATGTTTGGCAGATGCAGTATAATGTGGATAAATGTGAGGTTATCCATTTTGGTGGCAAAAACAGGAAAGCAGACTGTTATCTAAATGGTGGCCGACTAGGAAAAGGGGAGATGCAGCGAGACCTGGGTGTCATGGTACACCAGTCATTGAAAGTAGGCATGTGGGGGTGTCTGAAGAAGGGTTTCGGCCCGAAACGTTGCCTATTTCCTTCGCTCCATAGATGCTGCTGCACCCGCTGAGTTTCCCCAGCAATTTTGTGTCCCGTTGAAAGTAGGCATGCAGGTGCAGCAGGCAGTGAAGAAAGCGAATGGTATGTTAGCTTTCATAGCAAAAGGATTTGAGTATAGGAGCAGGGAGGTTCTACTGCAGTTGTACAGGGTCTTGGTGAGACCACACCTGGAGTATTGCGTACAGTTTTGGTCTCCAAATCTGAGGAAGGACATTATTGCCATAGAGGGAATGCAGAGAAGGTTCACCAGACTGATTCCTGGAATGTCAGGACTGTCTTATGAAGAAAGACTGGATAGACTTGGTTTATACTCTCTAGAATTTAGGAGATTGAGAGGGGATCTTATAGAAACATATAAAATTCTTAAGGGGTTGGACAGGCTAGATGCAGGAAGATTGCTCCCGATGTTGGGGAAGTCCAGGACAAGGGGTCACAGCTTAAGGATAAGGGGGAAATCCTTTAAAACCGAGATGAGAAGAACTTTTTTCACACAGAGAGTGGTGAATCTCTGGAACTCTCTGCCACAGAGGGTAGTCGAGGCCAGTTCATTGGCTATATTTAAGAGGGAGTTAGATGTGGCCCTTGTGGCTAAGGGGATCAGAGGGTATGGAGAGAAGGCAGGTACGGGATACTGAGTTGGATGATCAGCCATGATCATATTGAATGGCGGTGCAGGCTCGAAGGGCCGAATGGCCTACTCCTGCACCTAATTTCTATGTTTCTAACGGAATCACTGGATATGGGGGGAAAGCAGGAACGGGGTACTGATTTTGGATGATCAGCCATGATCATATTGAACGGCGGTGCTGCCTCGAAGGGCCGAATGGCCTACTCCTGCACCTATTTTCTATGTTTCTACACTAGTACCTAACCCTCCACCTATCTTTGTATCATTCGCAGACTTGGCCACACAGCCTTCAATCCCCTCATCCAAATCACTAATATCAAGGTGAAGAGTAGTGGCCCCAGCACCGACCCCCTGTGGAACTCCGCAAGTCACTGGTGGGCCGAATGGCCTGTTCCCCTGCTCCACCTGTCCCCAACTCTGTGCTCAAATGTAGACTGGCCGGTGGTCTTTTTCTCTGAAGAAGGGTCTCGACCCGAAACGTCAACCATTCCCTTCTCTCCAGAGATGCTGCTGCCGGTCCCGCTGAGTTACTCCAGCATTGTGAGTCTATCTACGGTTTAAACCAGCATCTGCAGTTCCTTCCTGCACCCTCCCAACGAGTTTCTTCATGGAGCAAGCAACATCCTGCGGGATACAACGCCTATCTATGACTGTGGAAACGCACTTAATGGGCGAATCCGTTTATACTTGCATGGAAAATGAAACAGTTTGGATATAGCATGCAATGCAGCAACCTATCTTTGGGGCAAAAAAAACTTTGACATTGTTAACATGTGCAACACAGAGTTTAAGAATTTCCCCAAACTTTTGCCCACCTTTACATTAAGAGGTTTCCAATTCCCCCACTGGTTTAGCAAGAAGCATGGACAAAAACAAGCGCATTGATAGGACTTACAGTGCATCCAGTGACGGGGTCTTTCATCTCGCCCCCCTCTCTCTCTCGCTTTCCCCCCGCGGACCCCCACACACACACACACGTTTAAGGGAAAAGGTGCAGGCAGCGAGTTTCCACTTGAACTTTGAGCAGTCGTCTCTGATATAGACACGGGCAGCAGGAGCGCGGCTGCCGGGTCCTAGTGCCCGCCCACCATCACTAACCCAGTCCAACCCTCTCTAGCCCTGGGCACAGAGAGGCCACGACTAGACTGACACCTCTGCAACGAGGAGGGGACTCTGTCTGTCAACATATAACCCGCCCCCCTGCTCCCTCACCTCCCAACTTTAGTTCAATTCCCATGAGAGAGAGATAAAACAACAAGAGTTGTGGTTTTTCCATTCTAGTTATTACTCATCCCACCCACACTACGGAAATGTATAAATGTATTCAATATACACCTAGATATCGGGGTACAAACTAAACGCATTGTGTGGCGTGGGTCTGATGGGCCAGATGGTTCACAGGAGGTGGTCTTGGTGGATTCTAATGTGAAATAAACCATAAAAATATCACCTGGCGTTGTGGCTTTTACTGATTGAAATTACTCATCCGATTGGGATTGTATGTGGGTGGGTGTAACCCACAATTACGTCATGGACAAGGATTGGTATGAATGCAAGTCGACACTGCGCCGATCTGCCGCACATACAAGTTCAGAGCTGTCATTTAGTTAACAGGCTGACTGTACAACTAGATCAAGATTGCCCCTCAGAATCAAACTGAATATGTCAAAGTTCCTTGTATGTTGCAAAACAAAGTATCAAAGGTATTTTATTGGTCACATTCACATAGGTGCAATGAAGTGAAATGCTTTTTGCCATTTTGCAGCACACAAAGAAAGAATACAGACATAACACCAATGAGAGTCTTAAACACAAAGAACATCCCCCCACAGTGGCTCCCACCATGAGGGAAGGCACAAAGTCCAGTCCCCAACGTCGGGCATATTGAGGCCTCCACAGTTGCCTCTACGGAGGCCCGATGTTCCTGGCCGTTCTCGCCGGGTGGTGGTGCTCCGGCGTCGGGAGAATCCTCACAGCGGCTAGGGACACCTGGAACGGCCGCCTCCGTACTGGAGGCCGCGGCTTCCGAAGCCGACAAGGCCGCGCCGGTTGGAGCTGCACAACTGGCGATCTCGTCGCGAGATCCCAGGCTCCCGATGTTAAGTTCAGCGCCGCCGCCCGCAGCTGGTCGCTCCACAGTCCCGCAGCTCCGCGATGTTTTACCCGGCGGTCTCAGCTCACCGGAGCTCCAGCGCGGCGACCCAGGCAAGGCATCGCCCGCTCCACGATAGCGCTCCAGCGCTGTGCCGCCGCCGAAGCCGAGGTTCTGGGCGGTCCCCGACAGGAAACGCCGCTCCAGACCCGCTGGTAGGCCGCGAGGACGGGTCGAAGCTACAGCCCGGAGAAAAGCTGCCTCTCCGACCAGGTAGGGACCCTGAAAGGTAGTTTCCCCCTCCCCAACATACTTGGCTAATAAAGTAAGTATGAGTATGCGTATGCATATAGAAACATAGAAAATAGGTGCAGGAGTAGGCCATTCGGCCCTTCGAGCCAGCACCGCCATTCAAATATGATCATGGCTGATCATCCAAAATCTGTACCCCGTTCCTGCTTTTTCCCCATATCCCTTAATTCCTTTAGCCCTAAGAGCTAAATCTAACTCTATCTTGAAAACATCCAGTGAACCGGCCTCCACTGCCTTCTGTGGCAGGGAATTCCACAGATTCACAACTCTCTGACTGAAAAAGTTTTTTTTTCCTCATCTCAGTCCTAAATGGCCTATCCCTTATTCTTAACTGCGACCCCTAGTTCTAGACTCCCCCAACATCGGGAACATTTTTCTTGCATCTAGCCTGTCCAATCCCTTAAGAATTGTATATATTTCCAGTACACAGCAGTTACTGCAGAGACGTAGAGATAGAGTACGGAAACAGGCCCTTCGGCCCATCGAATCCTTGCCGACCCATTTATACTATTCCTACACTAATCTAAAGTGTCAGAGGAAGGGTCCCGATCCGTAATGCCGCCTTTCCATGTTGTCCAGGGATGCTGCCTGTTCCTTGTTTCTACTATCCTGAACCAACTTCAAATTGGGTTGGGCCCCCCTTTTTGTAAGACCTTCTCCTCTCTCCGGCATTACCTCTGCAGAAGCTGCCTGACCCGCTGAGTTCCTCTGGTACTTTGTGGGTTTTGTTCCAGACTCCATCGCCTGCCATTCCACGAGTCTCAGTCATGCGGGGATCCTGACCACAACTTTGTGACCGGCATGATTTCATGTGGAAATTATGGCTAGTCCAAATGCCTCAAGATGAAGCAGATGGTAGATGCAGTAACACTCTGGAATGTGCAGGGCCGTATGTCCAACTTGTAGGCAATGTTGACTGTAATTGTTGTCCCAAACTGAGGTGACACGGTGACACGCAGCCCTTTATCAAGTGCGGCAGTGCAGCGTAGGTTCACGAGATTGATCCCTGGGATGGTGGGACTGTCATATGAGGAAAGATTGAAAAGACTAGGCTTGTATTCACTGGAGTTTAGAAGGATGAGAGGGAGATCTTATAGAAACATATCAAATTATAAAAGGACTGGACAAGCTAGATGCAGGAAAAATGTTCCCAATGTTGGGCGAGTCCAGAACCAGGGGCCACATACTTAGAATAAAGGGGAGGCCATTTAAGGCTGAGGTGAGAAAAAAACTTTTTCACCCAGAGAGTTGTGAATTTGTGGAATTCCCTGCCACAGAGGGCAGTGGAGGCCAAGTCACTGGATGGATTTAAGAGAGAGTTAGATAGAGCACTAGGGGCTAGTGGAATCAAGGGATATGGGGAGAAGGCAGGCACGGGTTACTGATTGGGGATGATCAGCCATGACCACAATGAATGGGGGTGCTGACTTGAAGGGCCGAATGGCCTCCTCCTGCACCTATTTTCTATGTTTCTATGTTTCTAATTATGGCCCCCAGGACAGCAGTATAAAGACCACCCATCCTGTCCCCACCAGTGCTATTGAAGGGATCACCAACTCCTTTTTAAATAAGTTCTCCCTTAATTCATGCTGTTTGTTGCTGTAATGGAATATAGAACCAGGCGGCACGGTGGCGCAGCAGTAGAGTTGCTGCCTTACAGTGCCAGAGAAGCGGGTTCAATCCTGACTACAGATGCTGTCTGTACAGTTTCCTCCCACACTCCAAAGACGTGCAGGTTTGTAGGTTTATTGTCTTCTGTAATGTGTAAATTGTCCCTAGTGTGTAGGATAGTGCTAGTGTACGGGGTGATCGCTGGTCAGCACGGACTCGGTGGGCCGAAGGGCCATGCTGTGCCTGAAGTAAACAACACAGCACAGGAACACGCCATTCGGCCCACAATGTCTCTGCTAAACTCGATGCCAAGATAAACTAATCTCATCTGCCTGTACATAAATCCACACCCACCCAGTCCCTACATTTCCATGTGCTTATCTAAACGTCTCTTAAACACCACTGTTGAATCTGCCTCCACCACCACCCCTGGCAGCGCCCTCTGTGTAATAAACCTGCCCTTCACATCTCTTTTAAACTTTACCCCTCACCTTTAAGCTATGCACTCTAGTCTTTGATATTTCTACCCTGGTGGAAGAAGGTTCTGAATGTCTACCACATCTATGCCTCATAATTTTGCATCCTTCTATCAGGTCTCCCTTCAGCCTTCAACATTCCAGAGAAAACAATCCAAGTCTGACCAACCTCTCCTAGTAGCTGACACCCCCTAACCCATGCAGCATTCTGGCAGAGGCTGAAGAAGGGTATCACCTATCCTTGGTCCTCAGAAATTAGGGTTGCCAACTGTCCCGTATTAGCCGGGACATCCCATATATTGGGCTAAATTAGTTTATCCCATACGGGACGGCCCTTGTCCCGTATTTGACTGCTAATACTCGGGTCGAGGGGACTGTCGGGTCGGAATGCCGCGTCCGGCCCCGCCTCACCCGTCCCGACGTAGTGCAGCCCATGGAGTGCAGCAGCAGCAGCGCCTCGCTCGTGTCCCCGTCGGTCGGCAGCCCGGCCAGCTGTCCGACCTTCGGACCTTCGCTTACCGCCGACACAACCACCCCTCTTTCCCATGGCCGATCATCGGTTCATGAGTTGGATGGGGTGCTGGGCTTTGCACGCGATATCGCGCCCGGGCCAAAACTCCTCAGCTGGCCCGCCGGCTGGGCTTTGTGTGCAGTCCAGCACCCGGGCCAACTCATCATTCACCCAGCCACGGCCGAGTCGGTCAACGAACTGTCGTTGGGAATTTGTCCCTTATTTTGACCTTTTGTCCCTTATTTGGGAGTGAGAAAGTTGGCAACCCAACCAGAAATGCTGCCTGAACCTGCTGAGTAACTCCAGCATCGTGAGTCCTAGTAACATTCTGGTAAAACTCACCTCTGCCCACAAGTTTGCGAAATTGTTGAAGCTGATAAAAGCTGAATGTGGGTGTGTGGTGAGGAATTTGTATTAAAATGAAGGGTGTGTCCAGACCAGTCGTTCCCAGCCACAGAGTGAGAGTGAGTGTTAGCTCTGCAACACAAGGCGTTGCAGGACACTGAGCAGCATTTAGCTTTACTTTTTAATTTGGAGATTACAGCGTGGAAACAGGCCTTTCGGCCCACCGACCAGCGATCGCCCTGTGCACTAGCACTATCCTGCACGCTAGGGGCAAGTTACAGAAGCCATCGGTAGTGGGGAAAATGCTAGAGTCAGTTATTAAAGATGGGATAGCAGCACATTTGGAAAGTTCATTGGCTATATTTAAGAGGGAGTTGGATGTGGCCCTTGTGGCTAAAGGGATCAGGGGGTATGGAGAGAAGGCAGGTACAGGATACTGAGTTAGATGATCAGCCATGATCATATTGAATGGCGGTGCAGGCTCGAAGGGCCGAATGGCCTACACCTGCACCTATTTTCTATGTTTCTATGTTTCTAATACACCTGGAATTTTTTTGGGATGTGGGAGGAAACCGGAGCACCCGGACGAAACCCACACGAGAGGTCACGAGCACAACGTGCGAACTCCACACAGACAGCACCCGTTGTCAGGATCGAACCCGTGTCTCTGGCGCTGCGAGTCAGCAACTCTACCGCTGCACCACTAAATCCCTGGAGTCAGAACATGCAACTGTAAACCAGCATATGCAATTCCTTGGAAAAAATGAATATTTTCTATTCCTTCTCTCGAGAGATGCTGCCTGACCTGCTGAGTTGCTCCAGCATGTTGTGTCTATCTTTTGTGTTAACCAGCACCTTCAGTTCTTTGTTTCTTCAGAAACAGGGACTTCAGCTCAACTTTCCCATGCAGAACAAGATGCCCCAACTACACCAGTCCCACCCGCCTGTGTTCCTCTACCTCCGAGCTGCTGCCCCAGTCGGGCTGACTGGCTGCTGGGGGAGGTAGGGTGGGGGGGAGAGAGGGCCAGGATTGCTCGGGGCCACATCTGCAGTGGGAGTTGTGTGTGTGTGTGACCGCTCCACTGGAAGCTGAGAGGAGAGCAGGATGTGTAAGTTGTCTGTGCTTTAGGCCGGACGTGTCAGAGATACTTCCTGCTGCTCCCACAAGAGTGCTCTCCCCCCGTCAGCGTGACCAACAGTGAACCCGAGCGCAGTCTCTTCCTTTCTGCATGGATCTCGGCTCCTAGCAACATCGCGGCATGCTGGCTGAGTCTGACACACACCGGAGATTACTAAAGCGCCACATCTCATTTGCTCATCGCAGTGAAGCCAACAGCGGGTAGAGCTGCTGCCTCACAGAGCCGCAGACCCCGGTTCGATCCTGACCTCGGGTGCTGACCGTGTGGAGTTTGCACGTTCTCCCCATGAAACCGCGTGCGTTTGTTTCCTCCTGGTTCCTCCGTTTCCTGACGTGCGGATTTGTAGGTGAATTTGGCCCATGTAAATTGTCCCTGGCGTGTACAGAGTGGGTGAGAACTAGTGTGAATGGCTGATGATCGATGGTCGGCATGGACCTGGTGGGCCGAAGGGCCTGTATCCATGCTGTATCTTTAGTCTTCGTTTCAGAGAGACAGCGGCTCTACCAGCTGCACCACTGACTTTGATAGAAGTTGATACTATGATAGGAACAGGCCCTTCGGTCCACAATGTCTGTGCTATATCTTATCTACCGCCTTTCCTGAATGTCCACTAAAGAACTCCACAGCGCAGTCTCTTCAGGAACAGGAACAAATTCTGTTACGTGAACTACCATCTCCACCTCCTCTGTGTCCTGTAACCTAAAGCCAAAGATCAAGAGTGTTTCATTGTCACTTGCCCAGTTAATCAAGATGTTGCAACGATCTTCACTATCTCCGATATCACCCATTTTAGTGCCATCTGCAAAATGAGTAAGGGTTTGGTATTGATAATGAATTTTTCAATGTTGGAAGACCTCATCGCGTCATAAAGCCACAGTGATACAGCAAGGAAACGGGCCCTGCGGTTCAATTTGCCCACGCCGACCAACATGCCCCTTCTACACTAGTCCCACCTGCCTGTGTTTGGCCCGTATCCTTCAAAGCCTATCCTATCCATGTACCTGTCCAAGTCAAGATAGACACAAAATGCTGGAGTAACTCAGTGGGTCAGGCAGCATCTCTAGAGAAAAAGAATAGGTGACGCTTCGGGTCGAGGCCCTTCCTGAGTCTGAAGAAGGGTCTCGACCTGAAACGCCAGCCATTCCTTCTCTCCAGAGATGCTGCCTTGTCCAGCTGATCTACTCCGGCATGTTGTGTCTATCTTCAGTTTAAACCAGCATCTGCAGTTCCTTCCTACACGCTACCTGTCCAAGAGTCTCGTTAATGTAACGATGGTACCTGCAAGGTTATTTTGACATAATGAATTTGTGGGTCATTCGTGGTGTTCCACCCTTCTTGCTTTACGACTGGTCACACGGAGGCTGAACATTTCCACAGAATTCAATGGAAACGTGTAGTTAACAGCCCAGGGCTCGTTGCCTGAATTCCCCCGAGTTTAAATGACTATGATTGGAATGACTTGCATTTCCTGTTATGAGTTTGGATCCCATTCTCCACGGCATTCGCCAAGCACTTTGTTTTGATTCAGAAAATATTTAGATTTCCTTTGATCAAATTCGAATCCTTGTGCACAAACTCAATAGTGAAAATAAACAATTTAGTTCAGTTTAGAGATACAGCGCGGAAACAGGCCCTTCGGCCCGTGCCGACCAGCGATCCCCGCACATTAACACTATCCTACACACGCTAGGGACAATTTATATGTATACCAAGGCAATGAACCTACAACCCTGTAGGTCTTTGGACTGTGGGAGGAAACCGAAGATCTTGGAGAAAGCCCACATGGTCACGGAGAGAACGTGCAAACTCCGTACCGACATCGCCAGTAGTCGGGATCGAACCCGGGCTTCCTTCTCTCGAGAGGGAGTGGCTCTACTGGATGCTCTACTAATGTGGAGAGGGAGTGGCTCTACATGGATAGCAGTGGCTCTACTGCTGTGCCACCGTGCCGCACAACTGAGACGACATTACTTATGGGACGACAGATGGCACAGTGGGCTAAGTGTTCGGCTGGCAACCGGAAGGTAGCCGGTTCGAATCCCGCTTGGAGTGCATACTGTCGTTGTGTCCTTGGGCAAGACACTTCACCCACCTTTGCCTGTGTGTGCCTGTGTGTGAATGTGTGTGAGTGATTGGTGGTGGTCGGAGGGGCCGTAGGCGCAGATTAGCAGCCACGCTTCCGTCAGTCTGCCCCAGGGCAGCTGTGGCTACAGAAGTAGCTCACCACCACCGAGTGTGACTGAGGAGTGAATGAATAATGCGATGTAAAGCGCCTTGAGTATTAGAAAGGCGCTATATAAATCCCATCCATTATTATTATTATTATTATTATGGAGAAATAAGTACCACAAGGTTGTGAAATGTTCCGCAGGGTTATATGGGAGTATTCCTCAACCCAAACTTGGATTTGTTTTCTCGGGTACGTCAGAGGTTGAGGGGAGACCCTGATAGAAATTATGAGTGGCTGCGAAAGGGTGGACAGTCAGAACCTTTCTCCCAGGGTGGACATGTCAAATGCTCGGGGGCATAGCTTTATGGTGAGAGGGGGAAAGTTCACTTTAACTTGGCATCACGTTCAGCACAGGCATTGTGGGCCGAAGGGCCTGTTCTTGTGCTGTACTGTTCTATGTTCTATGTTTACACATAATGACAATGACATGTACTGACCTAATTTGAGGAAGGACATTCTTGCTATTGAGGGAGTGCGGCGTAGGTTTACAAGGTTAATTCCTGGGATGGCGGGACTGTCATATGCTGAGAGAATGGAGCAGCTGGGCTTGTACACTCTTGAGTTTAGAAGGATGAGAGGGTATCTCTTTGAAACATATAAGATTGTTAAGGGCTTGGACACGCTAGAGGCAGGAAACATGTTCCCGATGTTGGGGGAGTCCAGGAACCAGGTGCCACAGTTTAAGAATAAGGGGTAAGCCATTTAGAACGGAGATGAGGAAACACATTTCTCACAGAGTGTGGTGAGTCTGTGGAATTCTCTGCCTCAGAGGGCGGTAGAGGCAGGTTCTCTGGATGCTTTCAAGAGAGAGCCAGATAGGGCTCTTAAAAATAGCAGAGTCAGGGGATATGGGGAGAAGGCAGGAACGGGGTACTGATTGTGGATGATCAGCCATGATCACAGTGAATGGCCGTGCTGCCTCGAAGGGCCGAATGGCCTTCTCCTGCACCTATTGTCCTATTGTCTAGTGAATAGTCTGCACATTTTTCCAATCATACTCAGAGAGGCATGAAGCACAAAGGGACATTCAGCCGATCTATTCCCCTCATGATTTGTTACACCTATACAAGATCACCCCTCATCCTCCTGCCTTCCAAGGAATACATTCCCAGCCTACCCAACCTCTCCCTGCAGCTCGGCCCCTCACGTGCCAAAGTGAAAGGAAAACGAGGGGGAATAGGTGTGGGGAATGCCACCTGGAGTAGAGGAATCAAGAACCAGAGGACTTTGGTTTAAGGTGAGAGGGGAAAGCATTAACAGGGTCCTGAGGGGCAACTTTTCACACAGAGGGTGGTGGGTGTATGGAACGAGCTGTCAGAGCAGGTAGTTGAGGCTGTGATTAGAACAGCGTTTGAAAGACTTTTGGACAGGTACATGGATAGGACAGGCTTGGAGGGATATGGGCCAAACGTGGGCCGGTGGGACAAGTGTGGATGGGGCCTGTTGGTCGGCATGGGCAAGTTGGGCCTGTATCCGTGCCGTGTGACTCCGTGACCTCTGCCGACACAGAGTGCCGAGAGCAAGGGATTGCCAACACCTGCCACAGCGCAGGCACAGAGCATTATTTTGAAGAAAGTGGAGTCTGCCTTTCAACTTGTACCCAGCGCTGTATTGAAAGGCTGCCAGCAGAGCAGAAACAGGATGCAGGGTGGGGAGGGGGCAGATATGTGATCCATATCCTTTGGTTTGGAACAGGTCGGATAGTTTACAAGATGCAGATACTGGGGGGCGTGCGGGTGGTCAGAAGGTCAGAAGTGATAGGAGCACAATTAGGCCATTCGGCCCCTCAAATCTACTCCACCATTCAATCATAGCCGATCTATCTCTCCCCCTCAACCCCATTCTCCTGCCTTCTCCCCATAACCCCGTACTGATCAAGAATCTATCTATCTCTGCCCTAATCATATCCACTGACTTGGCCTCCACAGCCTTCTGTGGCGAAGAATTCCACGGATTCACCACCCTCTGACTAAAGAAATTCCCCCTCAGGGGAATATGCCACGCTATATGCCAGTCAGGAAAGAAGAAGACTATTCTCTAAAATCACTTCTGTCTTGTCTTGAGGACAAAGTCCTGGATGGCCTTAAACTTTCTGGGACTTAATGAAGAGAAGACAGAGGTGATTTTGTTTGGCCCCAATGGCTGCCGTGAACCTCCCTTTGTTGACTTGGGTCCACTGGCATTGTCTGTAAAGCCAACTGTCTTGAACCTGGGTTTTAGGATGGACGGTGATTTTAAACTAGACAAACAAATAGGCGCGGTGGTTAAGTCCAGCTTCTTTCACCTAAGGAAGCTGGCAAAGGTGAAGCCCATTCTCGAGCGGGAGCATTTTGAAACAGTAATCCATGCCTTTATTACATCTAGGCTGGATTACTGTAACGCACTCTACTCTGGAGTCGCACGAGCTTCATTGGCTCGTCTCCAGCTTGTTCAAAATGCTGCCGCTCGCCTTTTGACTGGAACTCGAAAGAGGGAGCACATTACGCCAATTTTGGCCTCCCTACACTGGCTCCCAGTGCACTTTCGAGTTCATTTCAAAATTCTTTTATTTGTTTTTAAATCGTTGAATGGGCTCGCCCCGCCTTACCTCTCTGAGCTGCTCCACCTATATGCTCCTGTCCGGTGCCTCAGGTCAGCTGATCAGCTGCTCCTTGAGGTACCAAGGTCTAAGCGGAAGCTCAGAGGGGATAGAGCCTTTTCTGTTGCTGCTCCGGCACTCTGGAACACCTTGCCGCTGCACATCAGACAGGCCCCCTCACTGTCCATCTTCAAATCCTCCCTAAAAACATATTTTTATTCTTTGGCTTTCGACACTGGCTGAGGCATTGCTCCTGTTTTCAGTGCTTTTAATGTCTTTTAATTTTTAGTGTGTTTTTTTATAGTCCTTCGTTTTACGGTTTTTAATGGTTTTTAATTGTTTGTAATAGCTTTTTGTTCATGATTTCTCATGTACAGCACTTTGTGGCAACTGTAGTTGTTTAAAGTGCTTTATAAATAAAGTTATTATTATTATTATTATTATTATCCTTCCTAAAAGAGCGTAATGGTAAAAAACAAATTTTCAACACTAAAACCAGCCAGATAAGCCGCATAGCCACAGAGGGCAGTGGAGGCCAAGTCACTGGATGGATTTAAGAGAGAGTTAGATAGAGCTCTAGGGGCTAGTGGAATCAAGGGATATGGGGAGAAGGCAGGCACGGGTTATTGATAGGGGACGATCAGCCATGACCACAATGAATGACGGTGCTGGCTCGAAGGGCCGAATGGCCTCCTCCTGCACCTATTTTCTAGGTTTCTATGCTTCCAATATTCTTTAAAATATTACAAAACATCCTAAGATTTGGTTATAATCCTGTGGGATAGCTTAGTGTTGACTTAATACTTACGACAAGGATTGAAAGCATGCAACAAAACAGTGGATGTTATCTTTTATCTCTAAAATAAGATGTGGTGTTGGAGTGCATTCTGCAGATTCCACTGATGGGATCGAAAGGGCCAAAATAACAGCGGGGTGGAGGGGAACAGATAAACAAACAATTCTGACCCAGGCTACCCAGATCAGCTGGAAAAGCTCTGTGCTGGTGAGAAAGCCCGTAAAAGCTTCAGTAAAACACTGACCCCATTATATATATATTTAAAATCATTAGGTACCTCCTTTTTTTCTGAGGTAGACACAAAATGCTAGAGTAACTCAGCGGGTCAGGCAGCATATGTGGATGGAAGGAATGGGTGATGTTTCGGGTCGAGACCCTTCTTCAGAGAGAAGGAATGGGTGACGTTTCGGGTCGAGACCCTTCTTCAGAGAGAAGGAATGGGTGACGTTTCGGGTCGAGACCCTTCTGCTTTTAATCGGAGGCTCTTCTGAGTATTGAAGGGTCGAAGATGGCTCCTGTAAAGTGGCAACTGTTGTGCACTGACTGTGTGCTCCACTGACACACACTTGTGCTACGTAGGGGTATGAGGGTTATTGAAGGCAGGTGGAATGTCGAGTTGCGATCACAATCAGATCAATCACACACCTCTTAAATTGTACTCTGTAATGATGAACGTATGTGGTATTAATGTCAGGGAATGTATCCTGGCCAATGGCACTAAATGTGCTACCTTACAGACTCACCACCTTGAAGAGATTAAAGTGATTAGCAATCATTTTGTGTCCTTTAGGTTTGGAAAGGTGATATTTCTGTTTTCAATTGTATTCACATATTTGCATTGGAAGCGAACAGTGTTGCTTTTTCAGTTGGAGGAATTTAGTTAACAAATAACTTCAGAACTTCATAAGCTATAGGAGCAGAATTAGGTCAATTCGGTATCATCGAGTCTACCTCGCCTTTCAATCGTGGCCAATCTATCTCTCCCTCTCAACCCCACTCCCCTGCCTTCTCCCCATTACCCCTGACACCCGTACCAACCTCTGCTTTCAAAATACCCATTGTCATGGCTTGAAAAGTAAACAAAGCTCCTTAAATCGAGATAGAAAATCAGCAGGAACAGGGAACTACAGATGCTGGTTAACAAAAAACGAAGCAAAAAGCTGGAGTAATCAGCGGGTCAGGCAGCATCCTGGGAGAACACGGATAGGTGACATTTCAGATCTGGACAATTCTTCAGTGTGATTGACTGTCTGAAAAAGGGTCTCGACCTGAAACGTCACCTATCCCTGTTCTCCAGAGATGCTTCCTGACCCGCTGAGTTACTCCAGCACTCTGTGAAACGTCACCTATCCATATTCTCCACAGATGCTGCCTGACCCGCTGAGTCACTCCAGACTAATCTTTCAGATATTCTTCAGAAGAACTTCTTCAGAGAAATATCTGCAATTAGTTATGGGCTTTTCTTTTGACTTCCCACACAACTGAAGTATGGATGCTTGGTGTTTCAACATGCTTCCCCATTAGTACCGGAGAAAAGTACCAATTGTGACGTGCTGATGTTACTCAGGAGCCTGTGTAGTGCCACAGGCCAGGATACATTTCTAGACATTGATACTGCAGTGTACATGGAGCAACACTGTGGCGCAGCGGTAGAGTCGCTGCCACACAGCGCCAGTGACCCAGGTTCGATCCTGACCACGGGTGCTGTATGTACGGAGTTTGTACATTCTTCTTGTGACCACGTGGGTTTTCTCCGGGTGCTCCGGTTTCCCCCCCAGACTCCGAAGACATGCAGGTTTGTAGGTTAATTGGCCTCGGCAAATTGTCTCTAGCATGTACGATGGAACTAGCATGAATTGGCGATTGCTGGTCAGCACAGACTTGAAGGGCCAAAGGGTCTGCATCCACGCTCTATCTCTAAAATACACATAAAATAAAACGAAACATTCTTCATTACAAAGCACAACAAGAAAGCAAGAAGGATCTGTCAAGATTGGAAAAGTTGGAGGATAAAAAAGGTGTGAATGATGGGCTCATAGGATACCCAGCCTATCCTGGTGTTCAGATCCTAGATTAAGATTCAGTTCAACACATAGAATGCTGGAGTTAAGGGCCTGTCCCACTTTCCCGAGTTATTCACAAATTCTCCCAAATTTTCCCCTTGATTCAAACTCGCAGAATGTCGAGTCTGTAGGAGCCCGTAGATATATCGTAGCGGCTCGTTATGTCAGCTGTAGGTACTCGGGGGCATCAGGTAAGTTGCAATTTTTCTCCTCCCGACTATTTTTTTACTCGTGGACATTTTTTATCAGGCTGGAAAAAGCGTTCCACGAGTACCTACAGCTGGTATAACGGGCTGCTACGATATATCTACGAACTCGTTACGAACATTCTGCGAGTTTGAATCAAGGGGAAAACGGGAGAATTGGTGAATAATTTGTGAAAGTGGGACAGGCCCTTAACTCAGCGGGTCAGTCAGCATCTCTGGAGAACATGGATAGGTGACATTTCACAGAGTGCTGGAGTAACTCAGCGGGTCAGACAGCATCGCTGGACAACATGGATAGGTGATGGTTTGGGTTGGATTCCTTCTTCAGATTCCATTCACCCTGAAATAGGGTCCTGACCCAAACCATTGTCTGCCCATTTGCTCCAAAGATGCTGACTGACTCGATGAATTCCTCCAGCACTTTGTTCTTTCCTCAAGATTCCAGCATTTGCAGTTCCTTGTGTCCCCATTAGGATTTGATTGTTAGATTATAATTGGTCAGATCTTATTGTTCAGATTGACTGAATATAAATATTAGTCATGTTATCGTAGTGGAGCTGCCACTGTCAGATCCCACTGTCAGAGTGAGGCCCAGCGCAAATTGGCGGAACAGCACCTCATATTTTGCTTGGGCAGCTGACACCCCAGTGGTATGAATATTGATTTCTCTAACTTTAGGTAACCCTTGCTTTTCCTCTCTCTTCATCCCTCCCCCTTCCTAGTTCTCCAACCAGTCTGACTGTCCCCCTGATTTTATCTCTGTACGTTTTGTTGTCAACTTCTCCTAGCTACAACTTCTACAATGATCTATTCTACATTGTACTTGATCCCATCCCATTTGATGTCTCATTTTCACACCTTATACTTCCTTATCTCGGTGTCTCCCACTCCCCTGATTCTTAGACTTACGAAGGGTCTCGACCGGAAACGTCACACATTCCTTCTCTCCAAAGATGCTGCCTGTCCCGCTGAGTTACTCCAGCATTTTGTGTCTATCTTTAATAATAATAATGGATGGGATTTATATAGCGCCTTTCTAATACTCAAGGCGCTTTACATCGCATTATTCATTCACTCCTCAGTCATACTCGGTGGTGGTGAGCTACTTCTGTAGCCACAGCTGCCCTGGGGCAGACTGACGGAAGCGTGGCTGCCAATCTGCGCCTACCACCTCCGACCACCACCAATCACTCACACACATTCACACACATTCACACACAGGCAAAGGTGGATGAAGTGTCTTGCCCAAGGACACGACAGTATGCACTCCAAGCGGGATTCGAAATGGCTACCTTCCGATCGCCAGCCGAACACTTAGCCCATTGTGCCATCTGTCGTCCCATCTTTAGTCAGGTTATCTCACAGCTCAATGTTTCTGAATCATACCTGATGCTGAAAGTATCATTAAATGGTGAAGTTTCCGCATCTTTAGAGCAACCTGGGACTTTAGGCCAAACGCAACATTCGGGGGTTGAGAGGAAGTGGTGATTTCCATTCATGATCACGTTCCCCGACAGGTGGTCTTAAAGCTGTGACCTCCGAACTCTATCCTAACAAACCTGGATAAACCAGAGCAAAACACTAAGTACTGGAGGATCCCAGCGGCTCAACCCAGGAAGGATTGGGTTAACCGTGTGCGGACGTGGCGACGAAGGACTAGAAGCTGAAGCAAAGAAGTTAAAGCCAAATAACCGAAAGCAAACGAAGCCGAAACGCCACCGAAACGAAAACATACGACGCCGAAACGCCAACGAACCGAAAGGCGGCGTCGCCTACAAGCCAACTAACTGAATGCCGCTCTGTGGAAAAATCAAATAATGTCTTGTGTGGGAAAATGACCCCCACCCTCCCGTCTCCACCAGCCAGTGATGTGATGGACGCGGGGGTCTGGACCAATCGCTGACAAGTCCCGCCCCCCAGCTATGTCAGGTCTGTTATTTGACTTTTAGGTAGAGCGGCATTCAGTTAGTTGGTTTTTAGGCGACGCAGCCTTTCGGTTAGTTGGCTTTTAGGCGTCCCGTCCTTTCAGTTCGTTGGCGTTTCGGCTTCGTATGCTTTCGGTTATTTGCCGTTTCGGCTTTGTTTCCATTCGGCTATTTGGCTTCGACTTCTTTGCTTCAGCTTCTCGTCCTTCAACGCCATGTCTGGGTACCTGGGTTAACACATGATGCGAGTTTGATGGCAATGGGCCTGTACTAGCTGGAGTTTACAAGGATGAAGGGAAAACCTCATTGAAACTTACCAAATAGTGAAATGCCTGGATAGAGTGGATGTGGAGAGGATGTTTGTACCAGTGGGAGAGTCGAGGACCAGAGGGCACAGCCTCAGAATTAAAGGACGGACCTTTACAATGGAGATGAGGAGGGATTTCTTTAGTCAAGATGGTGGTGCATCCAGTGAATTGGCCTCCACTGCCTTCTGAGGCAGAGAATTCCACAGATTCAGAACTCTCTGGGTGAAAATGTTTTTCCTCATCTCTGTTCTAAATGACCTACCCCTTATTCTTAAACTTGTGGCCCCTGGTTCTGGACTCCCCCAACTTGGGGAACATTTCCTGCCTCTAGCAGCCTTTCCAATCCCTTAATAATCTTATATGTTTCAATAAGATCTCCTCTCATTCTTCTAAATTCCAGAGTATACAAGCCCAGCCGCTCCATTCTATCAACATATGACGGTCCCGCCATCCCGGGAGTGGTGGCGCTGCGAGTCGGCTGCATCGCCTGCAGTGGTTTCGACATTTTTTTTTTTTTAGTATGTCCAAAAGTATGTTTTAGTGTTTCTCTGTGTGTCTTGTGTGGGGGATGGTGGGGGGGAAACCGTTTTCAGGCACCTACCTCGATGGAGATGCGACTTTCTTCCTTGTTACTTCTTCACCCCATCCCCTCCTTACAGCTGGTTAGGTGCGGCCATTCCCAGAGTCGGGCCCAGAGCTTCAATGGCGGTACAGCGGGTTCGTTAACATCGCGGACCCTTTGCCGGGGGTCGCCGGAGAACAGCTCCGACCGTCGACCTGCAGCCTACAACATCTGGAAGCCGCGGTCTCCGGTAAGGAGGTGGCCGATTTGGGAGCTCCGGGCCACGGGGTGTGCCCGACCTGTCCCGACGTCGGCGTTCCGACCATCCCGACCAGAGGGACTGAACATCGGGTTGTCCGTAGCGGCGACTACGGAGGGTCAAGGAACAAGGGAGGAGGATTGTCTGAACTGTATTGCCATCCACCACAGTGAAGAATGCTGTGGTGGATGTCTGTGTTGGATTATGTTGTGTATTGTGTCCTTTTTTGAATTGTAACGCTGCATGGTAAATGTCATTTCACATATGTGACAAATAAATTTGAACTTGAACTTGAACTTGAATTAACCTCGTGAACCTACGCTGCACTCCCTCAATAGCAAGAATGTCCTTCAACAAATTAGGAGACCAAAACTGCACACAATACTCCAGGTGTGGTCTCACCAGGGCCCTGTACAACTGCAGGATCTCTTTGCTTCTATACTCAACTCTTGTTATGAAGGCCAACATGCCATTTGCTTTCTTCACTGTCTGCTGTACCTGCATGCTTACTTTCAGTGACTGATGAACAAGGACCCCCCAGGTCCCATTGTACGCCCCCTTTACCCAACTTGACCCCATTCAGATAATAATCTGCCTTCCTGTTTTCGCCACCAAAGTGGATAACCTCACATTCTTCCGCACTAAACTGCATCTGCCATGCATCTGCTCACTCACCCAACCTGTCCAAGTCATCATGCATCCTCATAGCATCCTCATCACAGTTCACACTGCCACCCAGCTTTGTGTCATCTGCAAATTTACTAATGTTACTTTGAATCTAAATCATTGATTTATATTGTAAATAGCTGCGGTCCCAGCACCGAGCCTTGCAGTACCCCGCTAGTCACTGCCTGCCATTCTGAAAAAGACCTGTTAATCCCTACTCTTTGTTTCCTGTCTGCCAACCAATTTTCTATCCATGTCAGTACCCTACCCCCAATACCATGTGCTCCAAATTTGCCCACTAATCTCCTATGTGGGACCTTATCAAATGCTTTCTGAACGTCCAGGTACACTACATTCACTGGCTCTCCCTTGTCCATTTTCCTAGTTACATCCTCAAAAATTCCCAGAAGATTAGTCAAGCATGATTTCCCCTTCGTAAATCCATGCTGACTCGGACCGATCCTATTACATCATATTGCTATCCAAATGTGCCGCTATTTCTAGGTATGTTAAAAAACTTACCTTCAGCGGCGCTGCAGTTCTGCCACTGGCCGTGTGCGCGAATTTGGCGCCTCTGAGGGGGGTGGGGGAGGGGGGGGGGGGTTAAAATGCGGTTTTCACCTCCCTGTCCTGGATTATATTTTCTCGGAGTGCAAGCTTTTGCTAAAGAATTGTTCCGACGGGCGTTCTGTGAATTTTTTTTTTAATCGCCCGCCAAGTTCAGTGCTGGAGTAATTTAAAAATCAACTTCTAAAGCCGTCAACGCCGTCAACGCCGACAACGGGGACGGATTTCACGTACGGGACAGGTAAATGAAAGCCGTATATTTTATGTATAAAAGTACTCCATAAGATGCCTTTAATTCACATTTTACGTTGCGAAACGGTGATTTTTTCCCCATACGAACCGGCAGTATTTTTCCTGCTGATATGGGGTTTAAATTCACCGCAGCCGCAACGTTCCAAATGATCGCGTTCCAGAAAATTCCACTCGCAAGATGATTTAAATGGCCATTAATTTACAGGTATAAAACATTAAATTCCTTCCATTTGGCCTATAAATCCATGACAATGAGATTTAAAAATCATGTTATATTGTGAATTCTTGTGTGTATGCTATTTGGACACTTAGGCTATTTAAAAATGTTAATATTTTCTTAAGAAATGGATAGTTGTTTAGATCTAGTAATTGAATTATTTAATTAGCTACAATTGGGTAACTAACTAATTATATGCTTTAATTTCAGGTCATCCAAGTAAGATTGTTT
Source organism: Amblyraja radiata (assembly GCF_010909765.2). Taxonomy (NCBI): domain Eukaryota; kingdom Metazoa; phylum Chordata; class Chondrichthyes; order Rajiformes; family Rajidae; genus Amblyraja; species Amblyraja radiata. The sequence continues at coordinate 8,580,444 of NC_045962.1, read as the reverse complement.
CATATTTGTTTCAGAATGCTTCAAACTATAATAACTGAAAATTTCTTTCAGTTCTCTTAATTTTTAAGAATGTTATGGGCTTTTGACTGTCCTTGATCACAGCTTTTGCGTTAAGTCAATGGAAAAGCAATAGGGAACAAGATGCTAATTTCCGAGTATGAAAATGGCCATAACGTTTTTAATACTGAAGATATGAAAGTGAATTAGGTGTCAAATTAAACTTCTTTTTATGCTTTATCTGATGGGATAAATTGCAGACTTGATTTTTAAAATCTCAAAATGTTGTAACATTGCTACTATTTCATCTTTTATAATTGACTCCAGCAACTTCCCCACCACCGATGTCAGGCTAACTGGTCTATAATTCCGTGTTTTTTCTCTCGCGCCTTTCTTAAAAAGTGGGATAACATTAGCTACCCTCCAATCCACAGGAACTGGTCCTGAATCTATAGAAGATTGGAAAATGAACACCAATGTGTCCACGATTTCTAGAGCCACTTTCTTAAGTACCCTGGGATGCAGACCATCAGGCCCTGGGAATTTATCAGCCTTCAGTCCCATCAGTCTATCCAACACCATTTCCTGCCTAATGTGAATTTCCTTCAGTTCCTCCAAAAAATACTTTGTGTGCAGATCCTATGTTCTTTATGAATGGAAATCCGTGACGACTAGGTTCAAGAACAGCTTCTTCACAGCAACCATCAGGCTCTTGAACACTGCACAACACTAAACTCACCAACTGTGATCTTCTATAGTCAATGTCTTTGTTTACACTGCCGACTAGTTTTGCACAGTTATGATCAGGTTACCTCATGTTACCACCAGGGGCGCTGCACAATTATGTCTCTTATGGCGGATGTGCAGGAGTGGGCGCCGTCTGCGTATGGCAGCCTGCCTGCAGTCCGTCTCTACACCTTTTTTTAATTTTATTTTATTTTGTCCTGTTAAAAAATGTTAGTGGAGGTCTTCTATGTGGGGGGTGGGGGTGGGGAAGGGGGAACTTTATTTCTTAGTCCCCTACCTGGTCGGAGAGGCAGCATCCCTCCAAGCTGCTTCTTCGCCCCGTCCTCGCGGCCTACCATCGAAAATGGAGCGGCGTTTCCTGTCGGGACCGGCTGGGACTACAGCTTCGGCGGCGCAGCGCTGGGATACCAACACGGAGCAGGCGATGCCTACCGGGTCGCCGTGCGGTAAGCTCCGGAGCGCTGTGGCCGTCGATCCCAACATCGCGGAACTGTGGCTGCGGGTGTTTGGCCGCAGGCGGCGCTGGATTTGGAGCGCCGCAGAGCCAGGGATCGAGTTCGCCGGGGTCGGAGCTCCAACCGGCGCGTCCTGAGGACTACGAGTGCCCCGGTCTCCAGGGAGGAGGCAGCCGCTCCAGACTTTTCCAAGCCGCTGAGGAATGTTTCACCCGACGCCGAAGTTCCATCTTCACGGCAAGAGGGCCCTGAAAATCATCAGACTGGCTGCAAGGCCACAAATGGGCCCCGACCTCGGGTGTTTCAGAGAGGAAGAGGACTTAACTTTCTGGTGCCTTTCCCCACAGTGGAATTTTTGATTCTGCTGTGGGGGGACGTTTGTGTTGAACTCTATAATGTGTCCATTTTATTCTTTTTTTTTTAACCTTTTTCTATGGTTTGTATGGAAACTTATTATTTAATTTATGTAAAGCACTTTGATGTCAATGCGAGTTGACTTAAAACGTGCTATATAAATAAAACTTACTTACTTACTTACAATTGGCAGCCCTGCCAACAGTCTGTCTGTTTTTCGTCTTTTTTAAATTTTGAGTGTATGTTGAAAGTCTGTGTAAATGTTCTCCCGTTTGTTTTATGTGGGGGAGGGGGAGGGGGTCGGGGGAAACTTATTTTCAGTTTCTCACCTTGCCAGAGATGCGATTATTTTCCGGATTGCATCTCCGGTCGCTCTGCGGCCTACCATCGATGGAGCTGGAGGCCTCCTCGAACTGACCTTGTGCCCCACCGCAGGGCAGGGAATTAACATTGAAGCCAACCCCTTGCCTGGGACTTTACCATCGAGCTTGCAGTCTCGGGAGAGGCTAGTCCGGAAGCTCCAACGACGCAGTGGTTCGACCAGCCACGGAGCGGGGTCCGATCGTCCATCACGGGGGAGCTGACATCCCCCCGATGCAGGAGTTGATCGCCCCAATGCGGAGGGCCCGACCACCAACTACGGGAGTCAAGATCATCCCGTCAACCGAGCGCTCGAGGCCCCCAAAGAGAGCAAAGAAGGGAAGAGATTGTACTTTTTTTTCACAGTGAGGAATGTGGAGGAGTCACTGTGGTGGATGTTTATGTTAAAATGTATTTTGTGTGTTCTGTTGCTTTTTATTTGTATGACTGACTTGGCAAATGAAATTCCTCGTATGTTGCAAAACATACTTGGCTAATAAAGTATTATTGTGATTGTTAGTTACTGGTTATGGATTCATTTTATTGCTGGTTATTGTATATTAGTGTTGTGGGATTAATCAACCTTTTTTCAGTAGCAGCAGCAGCAGCAGATAAGAATGTTATTGCCCCATTGCTAGTCCATATTAAATACACTCAATGTTAATGTACTTGGTTTATGGTTCCTCATTTACAATTAAATTGAAAGATACAGCATGGAAACGGGGCCCTTCGGCCTACGCTAACCATCGATCACCCATTCACATTGGTTCTATGTTCTCCCACTTTCTCATCCACTCCCTACACTTTAAGGCCAATTTATAAGAGGGCCAATTAGACTACAATCCCCGCATGTCTTTGGTACGTTGGAAAAAGCCAGGGCACCCGGAAGACCCATGTGGTCGCAGGGAGAACGTGCAAACTCCACACAGATAACACCTGTAGTCAGGATCGAACCCGGGTCTCTGGCGGTGTGAGGCAGCAGCTCTACCACTGCTGTTGCCATTTTCTGTTACCTCCATTCTTAAAATCCTGCCTTTATATTTACCTATCTGCTGGAAGAGTTCCAGGGTGTGGAGATGGATAAAGAGTTCTCTCTCCCCCTCAGTTTCTTCTTGGGACAATAGGAATTGAAGGCTGGTGCTACAATTGCTGCCCACCGTCATCTACAGATGCAACATAGAAAGCATAATTCCTGGGCGTGCATATTTCCGAAGATCTTTCATGGTCCCAGCACACTGATGCAATTATAAGGAAAGCATTACAGCGCCTCTACTTCCTGAGAAGATTATGGAGAGTTGGTATGTCAAAGAGGATTCTAGCACACAAGCAAGAATTTTATTGTCCTATCTGGGACACATGACAATAACCTCTCTTGACTTGACTTGACTTGACTTGACATGATTCTCTTGAACTTCTACAGGTGCACAGTAGAGAGCATTCTGACTGGTTGCATCATTGTCTGGTTTGGCAACTTGAACGTCCAGGAGCGGAAAAGACTGCAAAAAGTTGTTACTAGTGCCCAGTCCATCACTGACCTCCCCACCATCAAAGGGATCTATTGCAGTCACTGCCTCAAAAAGGCAGCCAGCATTATCAGAGACCCACACCATCCTGGCCACACTCATTTCACCGTTGCCATCGGGAAGAAGGTACAGGAGCCTGAAAACTGTAACGTCCAGGTTCAGGAACAGCTTCTTTCCTACAGCCATCAGGGTATTAAACACGACATCCTCATATAGGCTCTGAACTACAATGGACTATTATTATTATTATTGTTGCACAGTTTTGTTTGTGTTTTGAGTATGTGTGTATGTGTATATATATATGTGTGTGTATATGTGTATGTTGTGAGCATGTGTATATATACACACAGAGCTTTTCTTTTTTCTCTCTCGTTTGTTATATCGTACTATGTTTGCATATTGTGTTGTGCTGCAGCAAGTAAGGATGTCATTGTTCTATCTGGGACATATGACAATAAAAGACTCTTGACTACCGACAGGTCGCATCACAGCTTGGTTAAGGAACAGCTCTGCCCAAGACCGTAAGACATCGCAGAGAGTTGTGGATGTAGCCCAGTCCATCACACAGACCAGACTCCCCACCATCGACTCCATCCACACTTCACACTGCCTTGGGAAAGCAGCCGGCATAATCAAAGACCTGTCCCACTTGTCCTGGTCATTCTCCTTCTTCTTCCCGCTCCCGTCAGGCAGGAGGTACAGAAGGTTGAAAGCGCCCACCACCACACTCTGGAACAGCTGCTTCCCCTCTGTTATCAGGCTTCTGAACAGTCCTTCCATAAGCTAGGGTACTGTCCGATTCACCTCTACCCCATTGCGGACATTGGACTTTGTCTCTGGAACTGAAGCGCTGCAATGCTGAGAACTATATCCTGCACTCTGTATCTTCCCCTTTGCTCCAGCTATGAGTTTGACTTGACTGCATCTATGTATGGTATAGACAATAGACAATAGGTGTAGGAGTAGGCCATTTGGCCCATCGAGCCAGCACCGCCATTCAATGTGATCATGGCTGATCATCCCCAATCAGTACCCAGTTCCTGCCTTCTCCCCATATCCCCTGACTCCGCTATTTTTAAGAGCCCTATCTAGCTCTCTCTTGAAAGCATCCAGAGAACCTGCCTCCACCGCCCTCTGAGGCAGAGAATTCCACAGTATATCTGATCTGTTTTGGACAGCATGGAGAACAAGGCTTCCCACCGTGTACCTCTGTATGTACGTGACAATAATCAACCCAGACTGCAAGTGACGCCAAAATAAAGGTGACATTTTCTGTTGGTGTGGCACAGGACGACGGCTTTTATTGATCAGGAATCAGTGTCAGAAGTTCAGAAGTGGTGTGAGGTTCACCAGAAATATACTGAAAGCAATCTTGCCAGAAGGTTTAACTCGTCATCTCAAGCGATTTTGATTTTGACTTTCACTGGGGACAAAAAGACCTTTGTGCAAAACATCAGACCAAAGGAACCATTGAAATAAAAGAAGTAGAAAGACACCAAACAAAAGCACTAAAACATATCACTATGAGTGCTGCCTAAACCACAGGAGTGGATAACTAGACGTGACCCACTGCGTAAGACAGGTCTGCAGCAGTTGGAGCAGCGCATAACATGATTATCTAAAATGGCTCTACTCTTCCCAAAGAGCAAAACACTGAACACTTCCCCTTTTCCCACAAATCTCAAACATATAAAAATAAATAATGTAATATACAAAGACAATACATATGAAAATACTGTTCCCATTTTGCGCTGGACGACATTACATACAGGGCATGCCCACATCAACAAGTTTATTGCCATTCATTCTCATACAGGTGACGGCAGTGCACTATCCGGATGAGTTTGATATTCCTAAACCTTCGTGTGACATGGAGAGACATGAATAGAATGCATCGAAACACATTTGGTGAGATACTCCCAGGGTAGAGTTGCCAGCCTGTCCGTGCAATGCTTAGAATGACCAGATCCACAACACTGTACAGCATTCCCCGGCCAAGGGGCTAGTGCTCCTCTAAATAGACTCCGCCGCTAAGGTATCCGTTGGTGACGTTCGTGGCACCGATGTACCTGCGATTTGCAGCCGATCCTGTGGAATCTTCTTCGTCAGAGCTGGATTCAATGTCACTTTGGTCGTCCTTCAACACCTGAAGAATGAAGTTCACTTTAGTTTTGTTTTGAGATACAGTGGAAACATGCCTGTCGGCTCACCATGTCCACGTCGAACATCAATCGCCCGTTCACATGGCTAGTTCTTTAGACTTTAGAGGTACAGCGCAAAAACAGGCCCTTCGGCCCACCGCGTCCATGCTAACCGATGATCACCGTGTATACTAGCACTATCCTACACACTAGGGGCAGCACAGTGGCGCAGCGGTAGAGTTGCTGCGTCACATCACCAGGGACCCGTGTTTAATCCTGACTATGGGTGCTGTCTGTAGAGAGTTTGTTAGTTCCCCCCGTGACTGCATTGGTTTTCTCCAAGAGCTCTGGTTTCCTCCCACACTCCAAAGAAGTACAGGTTTGTAGGCTAATTGGCTTGGTATAATTGTAAATTGTCCCTCGTGTGTAGGATAGTGTTAGTATGCGGGGATCGATGGTCGGAACGGTCTAAGTGGGCTGAAGGGCTTGTTTCCGTGCTGTGTCTCTACACTAAACTAAATTAAATTTACAATCTTTTTTACCAAAGCCAATTAACCTAACTGAAAGAAATTTGCATTAGGCGAGAAATGGTATTGGGTAGACTGATGAGACTGAAGGCTGTTAAATCCCCAGGGCCTGATGGTCTGCATCCCAGGGTACTTAAGGAAGTGACTCTAGAAATCGTGGACGCATTGGTGATCATTTTCCAATGTTCTATAGATTCTGGATCAGTTCCTGTGGATTGGAGGGTAGCTAATGTTGTCCAACTTTTCCAGAAAGGAGCGAGAGAGAAAACGTGGAATTACAGACCAGTTAGCCTGACTTCAGTGGTGGGGAAGATGCTGGAATCAATTATAAAAGATGAAATAGCAGCACATTTGAATAGCAGTAAAAGGATCGGTCCGAGTCAGCATGGATTTACGAAGGGGAATTCCTGCTTGAGTCATCTTCTGGAATTTTTTGAGGATGTGACAAGTAAAATGGATGAAGGAGAGCCAGTGGATTTAGTGTACCTGGACTTTCAAAAAGCCTTTGATAAGGTCCCACAACAGGGCCATGTTGAGACCACATCTGGAGTATTGTGTGCAGTTTTGGTCTCCTAATTTGAGGATGGACATCCTTGTGATTGAGGCAGTGCAGCGGAGGTTCACGAGATTGATCCCTGGGATGGCGGGACTGTCATATGAGGAAAGATTGAAAAGACTAGGCTTGTATTCACTGGAGTTTAGAAGGATGAGGGGGATTCTTATAGAAACATATAAAATTATAAAAGGACTAGACAAGCTAGATGCAGGAAAATTTTTCCCAGTGTTGGGGGAGTCCAGAACCAGGGGCCACAGTCGATGCATAAAGGGGAGACCATTTAAAACTGAGATGAGAAAAATATTTTCACCCAGAGAGTTGTGAATTTGTGGAATTCTCTGCCACAGAGGGCAGTGGAGGACAATTCACTGGATGAATTTAAAAGAGAGTTAGATAGAACTCTAGGGGCTAGTGCAGTCGAGGGATATGGGGAGAAGGCAGGCACGGGTTACTGATTGTGGATGATCAGCCATGATCACAATGGCGGTGCTGGCTCGATGGGCCAAATGGCCTCGTCCTGCACCTATTTTCTATGTTTTTAAACCTGTAAGTGTTTGGGATGTGGGAGCAAAGCGAAGCACCTCTACCTCTGCACCACTGTGCTGCCCCTAGATTTATGTTAGCCCCCTTTTTCATCCACTCCCCACAAACAATTTACAGAGTGCCAATTAACCTACAAATTTCATACGTTTATAAGTCATCGCCATTTGGCCCATTGCGTCTACTCCGCCATTCAATCATGGCTGATCTATCTCTCAACTCCATTCTCCAGCCCTCCTCCCATAACCCCTGACACCCGTACCAATCAAGAATCTATCTATCTCTACCTTAAAAATACCCAATGACTTGGCCTCCACCACTGGTCTGTGGCAATGAATTCCACAGATTCTCCGCCCTCTGAGTTAAAAAATCCCTCCTCAGGAAAGCAGCCAACGTAATCAAGACCTTTTTGAGATGGTGATGATGTGTGAGCAGCCAGGTCACCCCTCAGTAGAGTGTTGCAATGTGTTCATCAATCACAGGTGCAGAACTAGGCCATTCGGCCCATCGGGCCTCCTTCGTCATTCAATCATGGCTGATCTATCTTTCCCTCTTAACCCCATTCTCCTGCCTTCTCTCCATAACCCCTGACACCCACCCGTACTAATCAAGAATCTATCTATCTTTGCCTTAAAAATACCCATTGACTTGGCCTCCACAGCCAGATACGACTTTTCACTTTTCAGAAGAACATTCACTGACCACTCACCTTCATGTGGGTCTGTGAGATTGCATGAAATGCCTTCTAACTTTTACTTTATAATAGGATGAATGTCAAATATTTCGTTCGTAAGTTCTTGGAGCAGAATTAGGCCATTCAGCCCATTGAGTCTACTCTGCCATTCAATCATGGCCGATCTATCTTTACCTCTCAAGCCCATTCTCCTGCCATCTCCCCATAATCTTTTACCCCAGCTAAGTGCAGCAGGTCTGCTGAACACACCCAATACCTCCCGTCGGCAATTACAATGCAAGCTGCAGAGGGGGAATATCTCACAGCAAGGTTGTCCGTGCAGGCCGACTAGAAGCCTGCAGACCGACGATGACCATTAACATCTGAGAGCAAGATCCCATTGGAAATGCAATGATCCATGGAGTAAATTGCCCGTGATCAAAGACAAAGATTGAAAGCGCTGTTGCGACGGACTGCAAGGGTTCAACCAGTACAACTTACATGCAAAGGGTTCCACTTCCCAGACTTCCGCATGTGTGCAACGAAGAGAAAGGACAGAGAGAGAGAGAATCAATTAGTATGGAGCGACCTCCACAAATGTTCATCACTAATGAACTCCAGACACAAGCTAGACTAGTAACGTACTGTAACTACCTCGTCGATTAGCTCAGATGGGGCATCTTGATCGGCATGGACCAGTTGGGCCAAACGGCCTGTTTCCATGCAGTATATCTCTATCACTCTACCTAATAGTGAAAGGCCTGAATGGAGTGGATGTGGAGTGGATTTCCACCAGTGGGAGAGCCCAGGACCAGAGGGCACAACCTCAGAATAAACGGACATACCTTTAGAATGGAGGTGAGGAGGAATTTCATTCGTCAAAGGGGGGTGAATCTGTGAAATTCATTGTCATAGATGGTGGCCAAGTCATTGGGTAGTTTTAAAGCATGGATTGAAAGGTTCTTGATTAATAATGGGCCTGTCCCACTTAGGCGACTTTTTAGGCAACTGCCAGGGACTAATTTTAATGGAATTCACCTACGACCCTACGACAGCACCTACGACAGCAAAAATTGTGGCCAATGTCGCCGAAAATGTTTCAACATGTTGAAAATTTTGTGGCAGTCGCCTGTGGTCGCCCAAAAAATCACCTAAGTGGGATATGCCCATAAAGTTTCAGGGGTTAGGGGGAGGGCAGGAGAATGGGGTTGAGAGGGAAAGACAGATCAGGCATGAACGAATGGTGGAATGGACTCGATGGGCCGAATGGTCTAATTCTGCTGCGATGACTTATGAACTTATGGACTATCACTCTTGAGGTACAGTGCCTTGTCTACAACTGTGGCTTACTGCGGGCAATAACATGATCAGCTGTGCAACCACAAGACACTTTACTGCTCAAACACAGGAACTCAGCAGGTCGGGCTTGGGTTTCTTAATGTCACATGTGCCGAGCTACGTTTTGCATGCTATGTTTTGCATGCCATGCAAACGGATCAGATAATACTATACATAAATACAATAAAGTCAAAGTCAAGTACGACAGAACAAAGGGGAAGATACAGAGTGCAGAATATAGTTCTCAGCATTGTAGAGCATCAGTTCCAGAGACAAAGTGTAATGGCCGCAATGGGGTAGAGGTGAATCGGACAGTACCCTAGCTTATGGAAGGACTGTTCAGAAGCCTGATTATTAGCCTGAGGGGAAGAAGCTGTTCCTAAGTGTGCTTTCAAGTTTCTGAACCTGCTGCTGGACAGGAACAAGGACAATAGACAATAGACAATAGGTGCAGGAGTAGGCCATTCGGCCCTTCGAGCCAGCACCGCCATTTTCGTGATCATGGCTGATCATCCCCAAACAGTACCCCATTCCTGCCTTCTCCCCATATCCCCTGACTCTGCTATTTCTAAGAGCCCTATCTAGCTCTCTTTTGAAAGTATCCAGAGAACCTGCCTCCACCGCACTCCGAAGGAGGAATGACCGGGGTGGGACATCTGTGATAAAGCTTCGCCCTAGTGAGAATATTAAAGAGGAATTGAGGCATCAAGGAACGATTGGCATGGTAAAACAAGGCACAGGGAAGCGGTGAGGAAGTATGGTGACCGTGATGGAAGAATGATCGTTTGGGAGAAAGGGCGGGTTGAGGTTGGGGAGAGGAGGTAGAACATGATGCCCAAAAGAACAAGAATGTGAAGGGGATTAGGAAAGAAGTGAGAAAGGAAGACAAAGGAAACACTCAACAAAATAGTGGAGGCACAAGGAACTGCAGATGCCGCAATCCTGAGACAAAGTCATTCAATTCTGCACAATGTCTGTTTCATTTGACCTCCACTGTAAATGAAATACTTTGTTAAAACCAGTTGCTTAACTTTGCACAAAACGCAAAGTGCTGGAGGAACTCAAAGGGCCAGGCAGCATCTGTGGAGGGAATGGATAGGCGACGTTTCGGGTCTGGACCCTTCTCCAGGCTGATAGGGTAAGGGGAACAAAGGTGGAGGAGAGGTGGGGGTGGGACAAAGCCTGGCAAGTGATAGATGAAGGTAGACAGAAATGCTGGAGAAACTCAGCGGGTGCGGCAGCATCTGTGGAGTGAAGGAAATAGGGAACGTTTTGGGTCAAAACCCTTCTTCAAGGGTCTCGACGAAAGAATGATGAAATAACTGAGCTTGTATTCACTGGAACTTAGGATGAGTGGGGATCTTATAGCGACATATAACATTCTTAAGGGATTGGACAGGCTAGATGCAGGAAAAAATGTTCCTGATGTTGGGGGAGTCCAGAACCAGGGGGGTCACAGTTTAAGAATAAGGGGTAGGCCATTTATGATTGAGAAGAGGACTTCTCAGCCAGAGTTGTGAATCTGTGGAATTCTCTGCCACAGAAGTCTTACTGTCCCTGATTACATTTTATCTCTGTTTGCTTTGTTGTTACCTTCTCCCAAATAACAATGATCTATTCAATATTTTCCTTGATCCCCATTCCCTTGATCCTGTTTTCACACCTTACCCTTCCTTATCTATGTACCGCCCACTCCCCTGACATCAGCCTGAAGAAGGGCCTTGACCCAAAACGTCACCCACTGCTTCTCTCCAGAGATGCTGCCTGACCCGCTGAGTTACTCCAGCATTTTGTGCCTATCAACAGAAAGACTATATGTGATTAAGATCAAGCCACTCACAGTGAGTGTACAGATACAGGATAAAGGGAATAACGTTTAGAGGTTTAAAAGAGTGGAGCAATTGTAATACGTGATAGCAGATTCACTGCTGGGACCGGTTCACAGAGAGCCGCCTGGATTTGGGCGGCATCTTACAACTGTAGACTACTAGTCTCTCCTTGGGCATGAGTGATTCCTCGTAGGGCGGTATCAAGGTTGGAGAGATAGCCTCGCCCCCGAATGCAGCGTGACCAAACGGCCGTATGCATGGGCGGAAACACGGGTGGATGTTTCCGATAGGAATCGTCAGCAGGAACACAATCGCAGGAAACCTTGTTGACTGGTCCTGTTTGGACACTGTCCTTGGATTCTCAGGAAACCATGGCCGTATTTATTACAACTGTGGGAAAAACCCGCTGAAAATTCCCTTGCAGCAGTGGCCTGGGCCTGACATTGTCAGGCAGTTAATTCCTGACAGAGGAAATGGCAATTTCCTGCCACCGATCAAATGTTACTCAAAGTGGATTGGAGTCAAGCACATGGGCTGGAGCCAGGAGTGGCCAGTTTCAATCTGCTCTTCACAAAACAAATTGGGGTCTGTTCCTCCAAGTCAGATGGTTTTAAGTGGTGAAGCTGAGAGACCCAGTTAGGAGAGTCAACTTTATGTCCCCAAGTCATAGGAGCAGAATTAGGCCATTCGGCCCATCAAGTCTACTCCATCATCCAATCATGGCTGATCTATCTCTCCCTCTCAACCCCATTCTCCTGCCTTCTCCCCATAACCCCTGACACCCGTACTGATCAAGAATCTGCCAATCTCTGCTGTAAAAATATCCATTGACTTGGCCTCCACAACAGTCTGTGGCAGTGAATTCCACCCTCTCACCAAAGAATCTCCTCCTCATCTCCTTTCTAAAGGTTCATCCTTTTATTCTGACGCTGTGCCCTCTGGTCCTAGACTCTCCCACTTGTGGAAATATCCTCTCCACATCTACTCTATCCAGGCCTTTCACTATTCGGTAAGTTTCAATGTGGTTCCCCCTCATCCTTCTAAACTCCAGCGAGTACAGGCCCAGTGCCGTCAAATGCTCAACATAGAAATTATTCCAGGGATAATTTTCGTTAAAGGAGCTCAGACAAGCAAATGTGGGAGAGGTGTTGGACAAGACTTGATGCATTCATTACTTGGGAAATTTGCTGAGAAGGTGCAGGGCATTTCACCCAGTAATGGTGGACGTTTGCAGAGCAGTTGTTGAGAATATTTAGAACATGCTTGATATTTGTTCGACCCAATGTGGCTTCTGGAATGGGACAGAAGCATTAAGGAGCATGTTTCCAAATGGCGGCGGCGAGCGGTGGGAGTTGAAGGGTAAAGTTGGCGGCTGTGAACCGTCTGTGAACTCACCTCCCGAGGTCTCGGAAACCCCCTAAAGTTCGGGAAGCGGGTCCCGGAGACTCCCGGCACACGGGAACAGAGGGGGCGGCTGCTGGAGGCGACAGGTGGCGGGTTTGCGGTGGTTGTGCGCGGTGGTGGAGGTGACGGATGGACGGTGGGTCTGCGGTGACTGTGGGCGCTCGTGCCTGCGTAGGTGGCCGTGGGAGACCCTCCTGCAGCCGGGCGGGTGGTGGAGCGCGGACTGCGGCAGCTGCACGGAGCAGCGGTGGATGGAGCAAACGGCATCTCGCTGGGCCAGGCCCACCCCTACAGTGCCGCCAGGACACCGGGCCTTAATGTGAGGAAATAAGGAATTGTAGATCTCCTTGGAACAAGATCAGACTTTTCACAGACTTGGACGTTGCAAGATGGCGACTCCCTGCAGAAGAGCATCCATTGTACTCATGTACAGTGTGATATGACTGGATAGCACCCAGAACAAGCTCTTCACTGTATCTCTGTTATAGAGAGGATGTTTCCACTTGCCTCAGAATAAAGGGGCTGTCCCACTTGGGCGACCTAGTTGGCCAGTTTAGAAGAGTTTAGGAGAGTTTGAAAAAATGTCATGTTGAAATCCTCCTTCGACTATGTAGAAGATCTCCTTCGACCTCTTTCTACTATGTTGAAGACTGGCTAAGTAGCTACAACTAGCTTCGAATAACATTGGGAAAATTGGATGCCGAATAGTGGAGAGTGAAGACGACCTCCTTCCACCTCCCTTCGACCTGCCTTCGACTATGTTGAAGACTATCTATGACTACCTTCGACTACCCTCGATTACCTACGACTAACATGCCGACCTACTACGACCTACTACGACTAAACCCACGAGTAAAAAAAGTATCGATTTTTTCCATGGCGACCTTTTTTTACTCGCGGGCATTTTTTAACATTGAAAAATACGCCGCGACCTAGCTGAGGCCTCGAGTACGCGGGGACTATCCTCGAGCATGAAGGAGAGTTACGAAGACCTCCTACGACCTCGTGTCGACCACGCTGCGAGTATGAGTCGAGGGCAAACTCGCTAGAACTCGCGGACTAGGTCGCCCGTGGGAGAGGCCCTTAAAAAGGTGTACTTTTAGAAAGGAGAAATATTGAATTTATATCAATAAATAAACTAAACTAAAGTTAATAAGGATTACTGTGACAGTCAGTTTCAGTTTCAGTTTGGTTTATTGTCACGTGTAACGAGGTACAGTGAAAAGCTTTTGCTGCGAGCTATCAGTCAGTGGAAAGACACAGAGGTGAGGAGTGAGGAGTGAGGAGGGAGGCAGCGGTGAGGAGGACCTACCTTGCCTCTAGCGAGGGCTCGACAAGCAGTCCTGACGATGAGGTACGACCAGAAGCTGTGCAGTAGCTGCAGCAACAACAGCAGCAGGTTGAAGACCCACCAGGATGGATAGGGACCAACTATCTCCCAACTTTCAAACAAGGTGGTGTTTAATATCCTGAAACAAGGTACACAATGGCCATCAGAGAGTGAGTGCGACTGTACGTCCAGTTTCATTAGCCGAGAACACAGATTAAAACTTATCGTAGCATCACAGCACAAGGACAGATATTGTCCCTAATGTTCATTGCTGTGGTGGCAGCTTATTTTCCTTTTTCTTCCCTCCCTCCCACAAATATGTAATATGTGAATATGTGATTCTGTTCCATCCTGTTTGTAGTTTGTTTGTTTGTTTTTTGCACAATTCGCGAGCATTGCCACTTTTCATTTCACTGCACACCTCGTATGTGTATGTGACGAATAAACTTGACTTGACTTGAGAACATAGAACAATGAACACAGGACAGTGCAGCACAGGAACAGGCCCTTCGGCCCGCAATGTCTGTGCTCAACATGATGCCAAGACCATCTCCTATCAGCCTACACATGATCCATATCCCTCCATATCCACGCACCTATCACAAAAGCCTCTTAAACACCACTATCGTATCTGCCTCCACCACCACCCCTGGCAGCGCGTAGCAAACACCCACCTGACCCTGCGGAAAAAGTTGCCCTGCACATCTTTAAACTTTGCCTTAAAGCTGTGCCCTCTAGTATTTATTATTTTCCATCCTGAGGAAAAGGTTCTGACTCTCGACCTTATTTATGTCTCTTGTGACGTCACCTGGTGGTCAGACTGCTTACTGTCGAACCCTCGTCAGTGGTTACGAGGGCTGTCACGTGACAGGGGGCGCCGTCCTGCATGGGTATGAGCTGAGACCACTGATAAAAAACATCACGGAGCTGCGTGTCTGTGGAGCGGCCAGCCGCGGGCGGCAGCGCTGAACTTTACATCGGGAGCCTGGGATCTCTCGCCGAGATCGCCAGTGGTGGAGCTCCATCCAGCGCGGCCTGTCGGCTTCGGGAGCCGCGGTCTCCGGTAAGGAAGCGGCTGTTCCAGGTATCCCATGCTGCTGTAAGGATTCTCCCGATGCCGGAGCACCATCACCTGGCGAGAACGGCCTGGAACATCGGGCCTCCGACTATGGGTGAACATGGGATGGGGACTGGACATTGTGCCTTCCCTCATAATGGGAACCATTGTGGAAGGATGTTTTTTATATTTAAATTTCTTTATTATTGTTATGTCTGTATTCGTTATTTTTATGTGCTGCATTGGCAAGAAGCATTTCACTACACCTAGGTGTATGTGACTAATAAACCTTTGAACATCATAGGTTAAGGGGAGTGTCCTGCTGTATCAGCAGTTCTTACCTTGAGATCGTGAGTCAACAGGTAGCGGAGCTCGAGTCAACACCCTCCCTCAGCGGCCGCAGCAATGACTCAATATGGTAGAGTCCCAAACGCACGTATGTTAAACTTATCTCACCGAATAAAGTAACCGTTTGATCACAAAGTTTGGACTCGCTACACTCTCATAATTTTATATCATTCTATCAGGGCTCCCCACAGATGCTGGCAGTCCAGGGAAAACAATCTAAGTCTGAGGTTTACATTTGGTCAAAATAAGTTATAAATTGCATTTAACAATGTTGCTATGAAATCAATGATCCTAATATTGAGCTCCCAGTTATAGCCTTAAAGGAAACCAGTCCATTTAAAATGACGTCAAAATGCAAATTTGATGCAGTGAGACAAATTATGCACCATTCATTTGAGATATTTTAATTAGATTTTATCTGTCGTGTAAATCTGTTAGTTTAGTTTAGTTTAGAGATACAGTGCGGAAGCAGGCCCTTCGGCCCACTGAGTCCGAGCCGACCAGTGATCCACGTGCACTAACACTATCCTACACACACTAGGGACAATTTACAATTTTACCGAAGCCAATTAACCTACAAACCTGTACGTCTTTGGAATGTGGGAGGAAACATGAGCACCCGGAGAAAACCCAAGCAGGTCACAGGAAGAACGTAGGAACTCCGTACAGGCAGCACCCGCAGTCAGGATTGAACCTGGCTCTCCGGCGCTGTGAGGCACCAACATTACCGCTGCACCACCGTGCCGCCCTCTAAACTGAAACTTTTCTCTGGAACTTGTTCAGTGCTAAATACATGGTTAAAGCAGCATGGTCCCAGGCTTTTACCCAGGATAAAACACAAAGTGCTGGAGGAACTCAGTGGGTCAGGCAGCATCAGTGGAGAGAATGGACAGGTGACGTTTCGGGTCGGGACCCTTCTACAGACTGGTGGGGAGAACGCTGGTAAAGAGAGGTGGGGGCGGGACAAAGCCTGACGAGTGATAGGTGGATACAGGTGAGGTGGTGGAAGGGGACAACTGAGGGATGGGAGATGAGAGGGCAGAAATGGGGAAAATAGCAGGGCGACTGGGGGGTGGTGGAAGAAATGGGTGTGTATCATCAAACACCCGTTCACACTATGTTGAACTACTTTCCCATTCCCTACACAATAGGGGGCAATTTACAGAGGTCAATTAACCTGCAAACTGGCCGTCGCATACAACACATAATCCTCCGACATTTCTGCTACCTCCAACGGGATCCTACCACTAGCAACATTTTCCCATCCCCACCCCTTTCCACTTTCCGCAGAGACCATTCTCCCCACAACTCCCTGGTTAACTCGTCCCATCCCACCCAAACCACGCCCACCCCCGGTACTTTCCCCAGCAACCGCAGGAAGTACAACACCTGTGCCTATACCTCCTCCTTCTTCGACTCTCTGTCCAGGGACCCCGACAGTCCTTTCAGGTGAGGCAGAGGTCCACGTGCACCTCCTCCAACCTCATCTACTGTATCCGCTGTTCCAGGTGTGGACTCCTATATATCGGTGAGATCAAGTGCAGGCTGGGCGATCATTTCGCTGAACACCTCCGCTCAGTCTGCCTGGACCTATGCAATCTCCTGATGCTAAACACTCCCATTCCCACACTGACCTTTCTGTCCCGGGCCAAATGCAAATTGGAGGAACAGTATCTCATATTTCGCTTGGGCAGCTTACAACTCTGTGGTATGAATATTGACTTCTCTAACTTCAAGTAACCCTGGCTTCCCCCTTGTCCTCGTCCCCCCCAACCCCCCACCCTAGTTGTCGAACTACTGTCCACCTGGTGAGTTCCTCTGTCTGTATTCCCGTCATCACCTATTCCACAGCCAACAATGGCATATCATGTGCTCCACATTTCCTCCATCATCAGTGTTTTTTGCATATTTTCCATTCATTTCTCCTCAGTACCATCGATATCTCTCGTTCCCCTGACTCCCGACCCGAAATGTCACCCATTCCTTCTCTCCAGAGACGCTGCCTGTCCCGCTGAGTAACTCCAGCTATCTTCGGTGTAAAGCTGCATCTGCAGTTCCTTCCTACACATGTTTTAAATTTATATCTTTACAGCTGCTAGATTTTTTAATAGAAATGAACATAGATTATAGGCACTGAAGTTATTTCCTCAGTAGAAATGGTTAAAGCTAACGGTTTGAAACTGAATTCTAACACTAAAGATGCCATTGTGCCTCCTTCCATTTATGCTGAGATTGCTGTGAGGTGTAATCTATGATATAAATCTGCTGGCAATAAGTTCGATGACAGGAAATCCATTGAATTGCTATAGATGTCAAGAGGGAGGCCAAATGGTGAATTGCTGCCGTAAACTCTCTGACAGCTTGTTGTGCTACTTTATAGTCTCTGCCTTACCGGTATACACAACCATCCATTTGATAGAAAGCTATTTCAGAAACATCAAATATCCCTAAACTCCACCTGTGCCGAGCTGAAACTATCTGCCACATCCAGATTTCAATGTTATACTCACAATGGCTAAAGATAGTTAGCAACCATGAACAGTCTCTGTGTGCAAAGGAACTACAGATGCTGGTATATACTGAAGATAGACAAAAGGTGCTGGAGTAACTCAGCGGGACAGGCAGCATCTCTGGAGAAAAAGGAATGGGTGACGTTTCGGTTTGAGACCTTTCTTCAGATTCGGGTTCCGACCTGAAACGTTGGCCATCTTCTTTCTCCAGAGATGCTGCCCGGCCCACTGAATGACTCCAGCACTTTGTGTGTACAAACAGTCTCTGCCTGTCTATGATAGACACAAAAAGCTGGAATAACTCAGCGGGACGGGCAGCATCTCTGGAGAGAAGGAATGGGTGACGTTTCGGGTTCAGTCCGATGAAGGGTCTCGACCCGAAACGTCACCCATTCCTTCTCTCCAGAGATGCTGCTGCCTGTCCCGCTGAGTTACTCCAGCTTTTTGTGTCTATCTTCGGGTTAGACCAGCATCTACAGTTCCCTCCTACACATTTCTTCTGCCTAGACCCATAACTAGACCCATAAACTATACTTATGATAGCATTATCTGTTCTATTTGGCTAGCAAGCAAAACAAGGCACTTCACCGTACCTTGGTATATGTAACAATAACAAACCTAAACCTGAACGTTAAGGATGTACACATATAAATAAATAAAACCATTTAATATAATTTGTTTAAAAAGTGTGCATAGTGATAAGAGCTTTCCATTTACATTCCTCTCGGGCCATTGCCTGCACCTCTTCACAGTCATTGATAATCGAGCTCTGTGTAGCAAGGAACTACAGGTGCTGGTTTATACTGAAGATGGACTTGGATAGAGTGCGTGTGGAGAGGATGTTTCCACTAGTCTCAGAATAAAAGGACGTTCCTTTGGGAAGGAGATGAGGGGGAATTTCTTTCGTCAGAGGGTGGTGAATCTGTTGAATTCATTGCCACAGAAGGCTGCGGAGGCCAAGTCAATTGATATTTTTAAGGCAGAGATAGACAGATTCTTCATTAGGACGGGTGTCAGGGGTTACGGGGAGAAGGCATGAGAATGGGGTTAGGAAGGAGAGTTACATCAGCCATGATTGAATGGCGGAGTAGACTTGATGGGCCGAATGGCCTAATTCTGCTCCTATCACCCGTGAAAAAAAAATGCTGGAATAACTCAGCGGGCCAGGCAGCACTGAGAAAAGGAATAGGTGATGTATTGGGTTGGAACCTTTCTTCAGACTGCAAACCTCTTCACTTATGTTGCAGTTGTATAGGAACTTGGTGAGGCTGCACTTTTTCTTTACAAAAGTAAGTTTGCTAAGTAAGTAAGCTAAGTAAAAGTATGACCTCTAGTCCTAGTCTCTCCCACTAGTGGAAACATCCTCTCCACATCCACTCTATCCAGGCCTTTCACTATTCGGTAAGTTTCATTTGCTGTGGAGAACTTTGGGACAACTCCTTGGTGTAAAAAGTGCAGCATATATACAAGCCTTTTTCAAGGATTTGTGTTGAACAAGCTTGTCTAATTGCAGTTGCAGTTTCCCAAAGTGTCAAGAGTCAGGAGTGTTTTATTGTCATATGACTCAAAACAGAACAACAGATATGTGAACATATAACTCTGTAAACACCATAATAAGCAATAAAAACTTCACACACATGCACACACACATCACGGGAAAGGGAAACGAGAGATATAGACTATGCTTTCAAGTGATATACACACATATGCACACACATATGCATACACACACACACATATGCGCACACACACACACACACACATGCGCACACACACACACACACATGCGCACACACACACACACACATACGCGCACACACACACACACATATGCGCACACACACACACACATATGCGCACACACACACACACACACACACACACACACACACACACACACAATATAATTATTTGCCACACTTATAATTGTGAAATCAAGCATTTAACTGTTAAAGATATTGAGGTACAGATTAACCCTTTACTCACCATATTGGGTAAAGACCCAGCCTGGTACTTATGAAGACCAAACTAAATATTACAAACAGCAGCTCGCACAGCCTTTGACATTTGGCATAGTTTGCCATCTTAGCTGCCTGCAAATAAAAAAAAGACACTAGTATCGGATTTTCAATATCTGACGGACATTATGATATCTTTAACAAGCCACAGAATACTGGTGTAACCCAGTGGGTCAGGCAGAGTCTCTGGAGAACATGGATCAAAGACGTTTTGGGTTGGGACGCTTCTTCAGACCAATTGACCTAAAGGAAAGGAGTCACGAGGAACTGCAGATGCTGGAAGCTTGAGCAAAACACAAAGTGCTGGAAGGATTCAGTGGGTGAGGAAGTATTTGTAGAGGGAATGGACAGACAACATTTTGGGTTGAATCCTTCTTTAGACTGAAGAAGGGCCCCAACCCGAAACATCACCTTTCCAGAGATGCTGCCTGACCTGCTGAGTTACTCCAGCACTGTGTGTCTTTTTTTGATGTAATCCTGCATCTGCAGTTCCTTGTATCTGCATTATGAAAGCTTTAATTTGCTCGTCTCCAGAAGCGGAGGCTTACAAGCAGATCAAAAGTGGCACCAGAGTTCTTGATCTGTGGCCAGTCACCAATAATATTAGATTGCAGAATTATTCCATGCACCAAATGTCACAGGGTGGGTATATTTAAATATAATCTCTGCATCAAACTCATGATATGATTCGATCGAACTTTAGTCACCCCAGGAGGGAAATTGGTCTGTCAATATGAAGTGAAAGTGACCAGTGGAAAGTCCAGGATTGGGGGTGTGCAAAGATTGGGGAGGAGGGAAAGGGGTGCCAGTCTACCCCACGACAGAAGGGGGAGGAGTTCTACAGTTGCAGTTGCAAGCACGAACATGCAATTGCCACCATGTTAGGTACAGAAAATGGAAATACTGTGGATGAAATAAGAAGATAAATGATGCAGCCAGCTTGTACATAAACACTTTATAAAGAACAATGAATCAAGTTGCTGATCTCTTAATCAATGACTAATTCCGTTCACTGCACAGAATAAATTATTGACACTGATCTTTGGAAACATACGCTCAGGGTAACCACTTCAGTGGAGTTACTTGAGAAACTTAGCTCAAAGTCTGTTAACTTTGAACTGGTTGTTTGCTATTTGTTAAAAAAATACTAAATTAATCCCTGCAATCATTCTCTCTGCATATAACCATATAACAATTACAGCACGGAAACAGGCCAGCCGAACACTTACTCTCACCTAGTCCCATCTACCTGCACTCAGACCATAACCCTCCATTCCTTTCCCGTCCATATACCTATCCAATCTATTTTTAAATGATAAAATCGAACCTGCCTCCACCACTTCCACTGGAAGCTCATTCTACACAGCTACCACTCTCTGAGTAAAGAAGTTCCCCCTCATGTTACCCCTAAACTTTTGTCCCTTAATTCTCAAGTCATGTCCTCTTGTTTGAATCTTCCCTACTCTCAATGGAAAAAGCTTGTCCACGTCAACTCTGTCTATCCCACTCATAATTTTAAAGACCTCTATCAAGTCCCCCCTTAACCTTCTGCGCTACAAAGAATAAAGACCTAACTTGTTCAACCTTTCTCTGTAACTTAGGTGCTGAAACCCAGGCAACATTCTAGTAAATCTCCTCTGTACTCTCTCTATTTTGTTGACATCTCTCCTATAATTGGGCGACCATACTCCAGAATTGGCCTCACCAATGCCTTGTACAATTTTAACATTACATCCCAACTTCTATACTCAATGCTCTGATTTATAAAGGCCAGCACACCAAAAGCTTTCTTTACCACCATATCTACATGAGATTCCACCTTCAGGGAACTGTGCAGTTATTCCTAGATCCCTCTGTTCAACTGCATTCCTCAATTCGCTATCATTTACCATGTGAATAGTAGCGAATTGGCAGTGATTTCATGCAATTATAACATTAATGGCCTTAGAGCCAGGGGAGCTGTACAGCACGGAAACAGGCCCTTCAGCCCACCTTGTCCATGCCGACCTAGTTGGCAGACTGGGCTATTCCCATTTGCCTGCATCTGGCCCATCTTAAATCACTCCCCTCTCACGTTAAGCCTGGGCCTTCTAGTTTTAGAATCATCCACAATAGAGAATAGACAATAGACAATAGGTGTAGGAGTAGGCCATTCGGCCCTTCGAGCCAGCACCGCCATTCAATGTGATCATGGCAGATCATCCCCAATCAGTACCCCGTTCCTGCCTGCTCCCCATATCCTCTGACTCCACTATTTTTAAGAGCTCTATCTAGCTCTCTCTTGAAAGCATCCAGAGAACCTGCCTCCACCGCCCTCTGAGGAAGAGAATTCCACAGACTCACCACTCTCTGTGAGAAAAAGTGTTTCCTCATCTCTGTACTAAATGGCTTACTTCTTATTCTTAAACTGTGGCCCCTGGTTCTGGACTCCCCCAACATCGGGAACATGTTTCCTGCCTCTAGCGTGTCCAAACCCTTAACAATCTTGTTCAAGAAGGCCTTAACAATCTTATATGTTTCAATGAGATATCCTCTCATCCTTCTAAACTCCAGAGTGTACAAGCCCAGCTGCTCCATTCTCTCAGCATATGACAGTCCCGCCATCCCGGGAATTAACCTTGTAAACCTACGCTGCACTCCCTCAATAGCAAGAATGTCCTTCCTCAAATTGGGGGACCAAAACTGCACACAATACTCCAGGTGTGGTCTCACTAGGGCTCTGTACAACTGCAGAAGGACCTCTTTGCGGTGTTGTACTTCCGGTGGCGCTGGTGCCAGCAGCCTCCACCTACAGCCCGGTATCTTTTTGTTTTTTTGTTTATTTAGTTATGTAAAAGTGTGTTTTTTTGTGGGGTTTTTGTGTTTTGATGTGGGGGAAGAGGGTACGGTGCGGGGGATACCGTCCTTCAGCCGCTTCCTGGTGAAGACGCGACTATTATTCGAGTCGCGTCCTCGCCCCCCCCCCCCCCCCCAGCGGCCTACCTACTGGATTGGCGTGGCCTTTCCTGCCGGGATCGACCAGAGCTCCAGCAGCGGCGGGACAGCGCTGATACAGGGCTGGCGATGCCTTACCGGGGATCGCCGTCTGGAGCCCGGAGTGCTGGACCTGCTGCACCGACATCATGGAGCTGCGGTTTGCGGAGCTCCAAACGCGGGCGGCGCTGATGGACAGCGCGGGGTCCTGCGACTCTGCCCGGCTCGGCCTGCGGACACGGGAGCTGCGGACTCCGGCTGCGGGAGGCGGCTGATCGGGAGGTCCGGGCCACTGAGGAGGATGTTCACCGTCAGGGTTCGGCGTCGGCGTTCCACCAGCCCGGCGTGAGGGCCTGAACATCGGGCCACCCGGGGCGGCGACTGCGGGTGCTAGGAAGGCCTCGACCACGAGTGAACATCTGGGAAGAATGGAGTGGAGGCTGGCTGGACTATGGTGCCTTCCTCAACTTGGTGTCACTGTGTTATGTTGTGTCGTGGACTTTCACTGTTTGTGCTTTTTTTTTTTTTTTTTAAAATTCTATTTTATTTTTAATATGTTTTATTATTTATTATTATTTATTTATTTTTATTTTTATGATGCTGCCTGTAAGGGAAATTTATTTCGTTGTCTCTAACTGAGACAATGACAATAAATTTGAATACAATACAATACAATACAATACTTTGCTCCTATATTCGATTCCTCTTGTTATAAAGGCCAACATGCCATTCGCTTTCTTCACTGCCTGCTGTACCTGCATGCTTACTTTCATAGACTGGTGTACAAGGACCCCCAGATCCCGTTGTACTTCCCCTTTTCCCAACTTGATGCCATTTAGATAGTAATCTGCCTTCCTGTTTTTGTACCAAAGTGAATAACCTCACATTTATCCGCATTAAACTTCATCTGCTTTGGGGAAAAAGTATGTGAGCGTTCACTGTATCCATGCCTCTCATGCCCTTGTACACCTCAATAAGGTCATCCCTGAGCTTCCTGCACTCCAAAGAAAAAGTCCCAGCCTGTCCCACCTCTCCCTGTAAGTCAAGCCCGCAAGCCCAGGTAACATCCTAGTCAATCTCTTCTACACCTTTTGTACATCTTTGCAGAAAAGCTGCAGGGATTGTGAATTCCAACTCTAAAAAAGAGCTGTTCTGAGTTCACCCCCTGTCATATCATTCATTTTTCTTAATCAACTATGCTTTCATTAAAAGATAAGTAAAGAAAAAGAGGCCTAATGAGCTGCGGGCGCTGAAATCCTGAGTAAGTTCTTGAGAAACAGAGGGTCAGGCAGCTTCTGTGAAGGAAATAGACAGACAACGTTGGAGGTCGGATGCTTCTTTAGACTGAAGAAGGGTTCCGACCTGAAACGTTACCTAACCATGTTCTCCAGACTTGCTGATTGACCCGCTGAGTTACACCAGCACTTTGTGTTTCACTGAATTTAAAAAAAGGACATTGTTGCAAATGATGTCAACATTTCATATTCGTAAAAGCACTTTTGGACCGTTCTATTTGCCAAGCGAGTGATGATCATATCCCAGGAATTAGAACATTGTTTTCTTTAACATTCAGTATCGGCCCAGGTCTCTCGGAACACACTCAAGACAGAGTCAAACTCCGTTAATCTGCTGTATTCTGCCCCAGTGTATACTTCCACTGAACCTCTCAGTGTTTATTTCAGCTATCATTGTGTCAGGTTGGGGGTGAGTTTCCCCCGCCACGGGTACCATGTAATCCCGTGCTACCTGCTCCATGGTTGGATAGTCGGCGACTAAACCGTCTCCCCCACCTGGTTTACCAGGTGAGGAGGGGGCTGTGGACCCCCAGCAGGACCAAAAACAAGACCTGTCAGAGGGCGGATGAGCTCCTAGCGAGCCAACGGCCATCCACACTTCAGTAGAAGTTGCGATCACTGTCGTACATAGCATCGTAAGGCACCGTGCCCGTAGATGTTCTAAACGATGTTGATGATGATGATGTTCACTCTAACTAATTCGATGACGTAGAAACAAGAAACTGCAGATGCAGGTTTGCCAAGGAAACGCACAAAGTTCTAGAGAAAGTCAGTGGGTCTGAAGAATGGTCCCGACCCAAAACGTCACCTATCCATGTTCTCCTGAGAAGCTGCCTGATCCACTGAGTTACTCCAGCACTGGGATAGGATGATTGTTACTTAAAACTGCATTACTGCTCAAACAATTTTTGTTTGTATTTTTTTCCAGTTAAAACACAAGGTGGGCTGCTAATGAACTGACCAACGTTGGACAGACAGTGTGTTAACAAGGGTCACTGGCACTATATGGTTGGTACACACAACTTGGTGTTATGCATGAAGATGTTAAACTAGGGAAAATTAAACATTGTCAGACCAAACATTGAAGGAATGAAAGATACAGCATGGACACAAGCCCTTCGGCCCACCAAGTCCACGCCGACCATCGATCACCCGTTCACACCTGTTCCGTGCTATCCCACTTTCTCATCCACTCACTACACCCTAGGGGCAATTTACAGAGGGCCGATTAACCTACAAACCCACTCGCCTTTGGGATGTGGGAGGAATCCGGGGCACCCGGACAGACAGCACCCGAGGTCAGGGTCGAGCACGTGTCTCTGGCGCTGTGAGGCAGCAGCTCTACCTGCTGCACCACTGTGCCCCGTTAAGAAGAAGAGGAAGGGAGTATTAGAGGCAGAGGTTCGGAAGACAAACCATGTCATGGATTCATACAGCACGGAAACAGGCCGTTCGGCCCAACTTGTCCATGCTGACCAAGGTGCCCCATCTACACTAGTCCCTGCCCATGTTTGGCCCTTACCCCTCTAAACCTATCCTATCCATGTAATGGCCCTGTCCCACGGTACGAGTTCATTCCAAGAGTTCACCCGAGTTTGCCCTGATCCGAACTCGGTGAATTACGGTAATGGCCGCTCGTCGGTACTCGGGGCTCTCGTGGACATTATTCCTCATGTTGAAAAATCTTCACGAGTCTTCCCGAGCTTACCTGCCATTAGCGAGTCTTCCCGAGTAGCTGCCGTTAGCGTTACGAGCCGCTAAGAGACGTCCCCGAGCTCCGACGTACCCGCTACGATCATTCTCCGTGCTTACCACGAGTTTGATTTTTTTTTAAACTCGGGAGAGCTCTTGGAATGAACTCGTACCGTGGGACAGGGCCATAACTGTCCCAATAAGCGTTCAATTATATAGAAATAAGGAAGCAAAACCAATGGAAATATAACCTTGCTTTAGTGACTTTTCCCTTTGTCATTTCACTAAATATTATTCCAGGTCCACCACTGATTTCCTGGCAACTTGTGGTCTGCCCCCCTCTTTAATCTGGACAAAATCCCCCCTGGTAGTCCCCCCGAAAATGTGGTGCCTAGGCCGGGGGAGGGGGCCGATCGGGACTTCCACGGCCGATCGGTGGGATGAATTAGCCCCCTGTGGCCTGGGCTCTGGAACTCCGGCCCGGCCAGAGCCGGCGGATCCGTTCTCACAGCCGACTCCCGCGGCCCAATTTGCGGGCGGGACCACCTCTGTTGGCCTGGCAAATCGGACAATGCAGCAAGGCTCTGGAACCTATGGTGCT
Organism: Amblyraja radiata; assembly: GCF_010909765.2. Lineage (NCBI taxonomy): Eukaryota > Metazoa > Chordata > Chondrichthyes > Rajiformes > Rajidae > Amblyraja > Amblyraja radiata. The sequence continues at coordinate 8,554,176 of NC_045962.1, read as the reverse complement.
GGAAAATCGATGGCACGCGTCACGCCACGAGAAGATGATTCTTTTTACAAGACGATGGGTTTGGTTATGGCCAGTTACGGCACCATCAGGGATCACACTCTTTCCTTACCTCCAACAGAAAGTCGGATGCGTCGTGAAGGCACATGACTAGTGTACCGACACGCACCATGTTGTTGATGTACGAGAACATTAGCAGCGCTATTGTTGCAGTGTGGTGCAGGAACATAATGGCAAAGTCCTAAAACATGAAGAAGAAGAGGTGAAGGTTGGGTATTTAAGTGAGCGCAAATTTCCCGGCAACCATCCCCTTGTCAGTACGTTGCACACTTCACAGGTTCCACTGGAAGACCTGAATTTCCAAGGTGATCTTATCGAGGTGTTTAAAATCATGAGGGGAATAGATGGGGTGAATGCACAGATTGTGTAGGAAGAAACTGCAGATGCTGCTTTTAACCAAAACTAGATGCAAACAGCTGGAGTAACTCAGCGGGACAGGCAGCATCTCTGGAGAGAAGGAATAGATGACATTTCGGGTTCAGTCTGAAGAAGGGTCTCGACCCGAAACATCACCCATTCCTTCTCTCCCGAGATGCTGCCTGTCCCGCTGAGTTACTCCAGTATTTTGTCTCTATCGTCTGAATGCACAGTCTTTTACCCCAGGAAGAACCAGAGAACAAAGGTTTAAGGTGAGAGGGGAAAGACTTAATACAAACCCGAGGGGCAACTTTTCCATACAGAGGGTGGTGGGTATATGGAAAGAGCTGCCAGGGGAGGTCGTTGAGGAAGGGACTATAATAGCAGTTAGAAGTTATTGAAACAGATACATGGATTTGGGTCAGACTCTGGCAACTGGGACTTGCGTGGTTAGACAGGGCTTATGACTGTAATACATGGCTAGTGTTAGATGCACTGCAGCTGAATACATGACAATGTGAATCTATTAGGAACAATGGCGTCAGATTAAGTCAGTCAATGACTAACAGCTGTGATTGCGAAGTGTGAGTTTACAGCAGGCTGTTATCAAACGTGACACATTTACAAGAACACGATGTAACCTGCAAATTCCAATTTAGTTCCTCCTGTCACGATTCAGTCTCTCGCAGCTATTGCTACTTCCTGAAAGGACAATGCTATTTATACTCAACATGTTTTTCTGCACGATATGTCAGACAGTGGCTGTGCTAATTGGTGAAGCCTCACTGACCTGAAATGTTAACCCACTTTTTCTCCTTCCATAGATACTGCCTGACCCGCGGAGTATTATCTGGACTTGGGGGAAAAAAAGACACAAAGTGCTGGAGCAACTCAGCGGAACAGGCAGCATCTGTGGAGGACATGGATAGGGACCGTTCTCCAGACTGACGGAGAGGGTGGGGTCTGCAAGGGAGGAGTGGCAGGACCAAGCCTGGTGAGTGATAGGTGGATACAGGTGAGTGGAGTTTTTTTGATAGATGGTTGGACAAAGGCCACAGCTGAAAGGTTTAGTTTATTGTCATGTGTACCGAGGGAATAACGTTCGGTGCAAGATACAGTCCGAAAACAAAAGGGACCAAAGGTGTGAGGTAAGGAGAGAAGAGGTGCGAATTGTGAAGCTAGAGGAAGGATATAAGTGGAAGGAGAGGGGGGGGGGGGGGGGGGGGGAATAGTGGGGGCGCATCCACATGGGGAACAGGGAAAGAGGGCGGGGAAAAAAGGTGGGTGGGGGGAGGTTTGAAGGATAGTTATCTAAAATTGGAGAGTTCAGTGATCATTTACTGTTCATTTAACTGCTGTTGTCAGTCCATATGGCAATGAAACACTCATGACTCCGTTATACAGAGGTCCGTAATCGTGTGATCGTGAGGCTTTTCCGCGCTGACAACGAGGTGGGATACAGTTGGACGGGGGATGGGTTAACGTTCCAAGTGTTAGCTGGAAGACGGATAAATGGACCGGATACTGTGATGGCCAGAGATGGCCGCGAGCAGTGAACTCAGTTTTCATAGACGTCCCAACTGGTCCAAATCTCCATTGACTCCATTTACACCTCACGCTGCCTCGACAAGGCCAGCAGCATAAACAAGGACCAGTCCCATCCCCGGACACTCCCTCTTCTCCCATCTCCCATCAGACAAGACGTACAGACATCAAGAACTGGAGGACGTGGGTTTACTATCCGACACGCGCTAGGGACAATTTACAATTTTACCTAAGTCAATTAACACACAAACCTGTACGTCTCTGGACGTTGGGTAGGCTAGGACTTTATTTCTTAAAGAGTGCATGAGGATGAGGGCTGATGTTATAGAGGTGTACAAAGTCATGAGGGGAATAGGTAGGGTGAATGCACAGGGGAATAGATAGGGTGAGTTTTGGCCAGAGTAGGGGAATCGAGACCAAGATGACATAGGTTTAAGGTGAAGTGGAAAAGATGCAATAGCAACCTGAGGGGTAACTTTTGGTTAGAAGGAGTTGGGCTGAGTGGCCTGTTTTGGTGCTGCATGACTAATTAGACAGTGGATAAATGGAAGCATGGATTATTTTAAAATTGTTGTTCTTTAGGATTTCCTTAACACCAGTATAAAGAATGCTTCGTACTCACAATGGATTCTTGTGACATAAGGGTTTAATTATTATTATGTGGAATATTCTGACCTTTCGTTTGATGTCCGTAAACTGTGAGAAGATCAAGGACCAGTAGAAGGCCAGCTCCACGATGTAGTAGTAATGGAGATCGGAGGGGAGAGGCTGTGGAGGATAGGAAAGCGTTTCACACGTCAGTTCCCGCTGCAATTCAATTCAATTCAACTTTATTGTCATTGCACAAATACAAGTATAGGTACAACGAAATGCAGTTTAGCGTCTGGTCATAGTCATAGTGCAAGATAGTAGAAGTCAAAATAAAAATACAAAGTTGGCATACAATAAAAGTAAAGAAAAATGCTGGTTAACAATGTGTGGATTGTGGATGAATTAAAACTGATACATAGACAGATAACTGTATACAAGTGGGAGAGTCTAAGGATGGCTAGCGTCAGGACTCCGAGTTCAGCAGTGTAATGGTGTTGTTGAAAAAGCTGTTCCTCAGCCTGCTTGTGCGAGACCTGAGGCTCCTGTACCGCCTCCCTGATGGGAGGAGGGCAAATAGTCCATGGTTAGGGTGAGAGGGGTCCTTGATGATTTTCCCGGCCCGTCTCAGACACCGTTTTCGGTGGAGGGCATCCACGGCAGGGAGCGGGGCACCGATGATGTGCTGAGCGGTTTTCACCACCCGTTGCAGTGCCTTACGACCAGTACAGTCACTTCTGGATGCATACTGTTGGGATGCATCTCAGCTTGGTTTGCGAGGTCTATCCAAGACCGCAAGATCGGGGGGAAGAACACAAGAAGACCACAACAACAGCTCTGCCCAAGAGGGCGGCAGGGTGTCGCAGCGATAGAGTTGCTACCTTACAGCGACAGAGTCCTGACTACGGGTGCTGTTTGTACACAGTTTGTACGTTCGCCCCGTGACCTGCGTGGGTTTTCTCCAGGATCTCCGGTTTCCTCCCACACTCCAAAAGCGTAAAGCTCTGTGGGGTCATTGGCTTGGTGTAATTGTAAGTGGTCCCTACTGTGTGTGCAGGGTAGCGTTAGTGTGCGGGGATCACTGGTCAGCGCGGTGAGCCAAATGGCCTGTTTCCGTGCTGTATCTCTAAACTAAATGGAAAGAAATTGCAGAGAACATGTGGGAACATGTGGGAATTGCTCTGCCCAGGACAAGAAGGCTCTGCAGAGAGTAGTGCGTCAGCCGAACGCACTATGGGAACTTCACTCGCCCCCCTGCAGGAACTATACATCAGGAGGTGCAACTCCAGAGCCAATAAAATCATGAGAGACCCCTTCCACCCCTGCAACGGACTGTTCCAGCTGCTACGGTCAGGCAAACGCCTCCGTTGCCATGCTGTGAGAACGGAGCGGTTGAGAAGGAGTTTCTTCCCAGAGGCCATTCGGACTGTAAACTCCTATCTCACCAGGGACTAACTTTACTGAACGTTTTTCCTTCCGCCCACAATATTTAATATGTAAAAGAATATGTGATTGTGTTTATAGTTTGTTTGGTTGTTTGTTTGTTTGTCTTTTTGCACAAAAGTCCGCAAGCATTGCCACTTTTCATTTCACTGCACATCTCGTATGTGTATGTGACGAATAAACTTGACTTGACTTGACTTAGCAAGGAACTGCAGATGCTGGTTTATACCAAAGATAGATACAAGATGCTGGAGTAATTCAGCGGGACATGCAGCATCTCTGGAGAAAAGAAATAGAGTCATACAGCGTGGAAACAGGCCCTTCGGCCCAACTTGCCCACACCGACCAACATGTCCCAGCTACACTAGTCTCACCTGCCTGCGTTTGGTCCATATCCCTCCAAACCTGGCTTATTCATGTACCTATCTAAATACTTCTTAAATGTTGGGATAGTCCCTGCCTCAACTACCTCCTCTGGCAGCTTGTTCCATACATCCACCACCCTTTGTGTGAAAAAGTCACCCCTCAGATTCCTATTAAATCGTTTCCCCTTCACCTTGAACCTATGTCCTCTGGTCCTCGATTTCCCTACTATGGGCAAGAGACTCAATACACCTCAATAAGGTCAGCCCTCATCCTCCTGCACTCCAAGGATCGAGACCCAGCCTACTCAACCTCTCCCTATAGCTCAGACACGCTAGTCCTGGCAACATCCTCGTGAATCTTCTCCGAACCCTTTCAAGCTTGACAATATCTTTCCTATAACATGGTGCCCAGAACTGAACACAATATTCTAAATGCGGACTCACCAACGTCTTATACAACAGCAACATGACCTCCCAACTTCTATACTCAATACTGACTGATGAAGGCCAAAGTGCCAAAAGTCTTTTTGACCACCTTTTCTACCTGCGATTCGACCTTCAAGGAACCATGTACTTGTACTCCTAGATCCCTCTGCTCTACAACACTACCCAGAGGCCTACCATTTACTGTGTAGGTCCTGCCTTTGCTAAACGTCCCAAAATGCAACACCTTATACTTTTCTGTATTAAATTCCATCAACCATTCCTCTGCCCACCTGGCCAGTTGATCCAGATCCTGCTGCAATCGTTCACAACCATCTTCACTTCCTGCAAAACGACCCACTTTTGTATCATCAACAAACTTGCTAATCTTGCCCTGTATGTTCTCATCCAAATCATTGATGTAGATGACAAACAGTAACGGGCCCAGCACCAAACCCTGTGACACACCACATAGAAACATAGAAAATAGGTGCAGGAGTAGGCCATTCGGCCCTTCGAGCCTGCACCGCCATTCAATATGATCATGGCTGATCATCCAACTCAGTATCCTGTACCTGCCTTCTCTCCATACCCCCTGATCCCTTTAGCCACAAGGGCCACATCTAACTCCCTCTTAAATATAGCCAACAAACTGGCCTCAACTACCTTCTGTGGCAGAGAATTCCAGAGATTCACCACTCTCTGTGTGAAAAATGTTTTCCTCATCTCGGTCCTAAAAGATTTCCCCCTTATCCTTAAACTGTGACCCCTTGTTCTGGACTTCCCCAACATTGGAAACAATCTACCTGCATCTAGCCTGTCCAACCCCTTAAGAATTTTGTAAGTTTCTATAAGATCCCCCCTCAATCTTCTAAATTCTAACGAGTACTAGTCACACTAGTGACCACTAGTCACAGGCCTCCAGTTGAGAAGCAACCTTCCACCATCACCCTCTGCTTCCTTCCATGGAGCCAATTTGCTATCCATTCAGCTATCTCTCCTTGGATTCCATGTGATCTAACCTTCCAGAGCAGCCTTCCATGCGGAACTTTGTCGAACGCCGTACTGAAGTCCATGTACACAACATCTTCAGCTCTGCCCTCATCGACCTTTTTGGTCGCGTCTTCAAAATCAGATTTGTGAGATACGATCTCCCACGTACAAAACCATGCTGACTATCCCTAATCAGCCCTTGCCCATCCAAATGCTGTATAACCTATCCCTCAGAATACTCTCCAGTAACTTTCCAACTACAGATGTTAAGCTCACTGGCTTATGGTGCCCAGCATTTTTCCTGCAGCCCTTCTTGAAAAGAGGTACAACATTTGCCACCCTCCAGTCTTCCAGCATCTCTCCTGTATTTAAGGACGACTCGTAAATTTCAACCAGGGCTCCCACAATTTCCTCTCTAGTTTCCCACAATGTCCTCGGATATATCTGATCAGGCTCTGGAGATTTGTCTACCTTCATACACGGCAGTACCTTCAGCACCTCTTCGATGGTAACCCTGACTGCTCTCAAGACACATCCATTGACTGCCCCAAGTTCCTCCGTTCTACAGTCTTTCTCCTCTGTAAATACAAATACGCATTGAGGACCTTGCCCATCTCCTGTGACTCCACACAGAGGTGACCGCTTTGATTCCTGAGACGTCCCACTCTCTCTCTCTAGTTATCCTTTTCCCCCTTATGTATTTATAAAATCTTTTGGGATTGTCCTTAGTTCTACCCACCAGAGCTATCTCCTGGCCCCTTTTTGCCCTTCTGATTTCCTTTTATAGTTTACTCCTTAGTTTCCGAAACTCCTCCAGGGATGCACTTGATCCCAGTCCCATACCTGTCCCATGCATCCTTCTTGTTTTTGACCAACGCCTCCATTTCCCTCGTCAGCCAAGCTTCCTTACGTTTGCCCTTCACTCTAACAGGGGCGTACACATCCTGAGCATTTGTCATGACGTTTCGGTAACGTAGGTAACAATATGTAACGTTTCGAGTCAGAAATGTTGCTTTCTTCCCCCTCCACCCCATCATATTTATTAGGAGCATAAAATACAGATACCAAGCTGAGCACAATTGGGATATAATAAATTGTTTAACCACAGTAAGACCTGATATATCTGATCAGGCCCTGGAGATTTGTCTACCTTCATACACAATGTAGGTAAGTAAAATGCTCCCTCCGATCAGTTTTATCACCCAGACTCTTAGTTTTCATCTTTGATGTATGGACTTTCCAGGAAGCAGAGTATTTGAATTTTAAAGAGCTTTTTGTAAGAGGTGACATCTCGTTTCACAGTCTGTAATGATCTTATATTTAATTTGATGAATGGCTGTTAGATCTTGTAATGGCTCAATTATCATTTCAGCCCATTTTGTTTATATGCCCCAAATATGTGCAATGTCGGTAATTTCCCAACTTGCTTATTTTATCAAATCATGAGATATATTCCATAATTGATATAATCTACTGAAATACAGAAACATGATTGAAATATGACAACATCACAGAAATGTCTGCTCGTTACTTATTCCCAGATCACCTCACCTACAGTAAATTTAATGTCGCCACTTTTTAAATTGTAAGACTGGATAATTACATTTTAATCTATCGAGTTGGGGGATTTCTGCCTCGCAGCGCCAGAGACCCAGGTTCGATCCTGACAACAGGACCGCGTTGGGTTTTCTCCGGGTGCTCCGGTTTCCTCCCACACTCCAAAGACGTACAAGTTTGGCTTTGTTAAAAATTATAAATTGGGCTGCAGTGTGTAGGATAGTGCTAGTGTATGGGGATCGCTGGTCGGTGCGGACTTGAGGGTCTGTTTTCGCACAGTATCTCTAAACTAAACCAGACAGCACAGGAACAGGCCCTCCGGCCCAACTTGCTCACACCAGCCAACATGTCCCTTCTATACCAGCCCTACCTGCACCTATTTGCCCATATCCCTCTAAACCTGTCCTATCCCTGAACCTGTCCAAATGTTCTTAAATGTTCTGATCGCACCTGGCTCAACTATCTCTTCCGGTGGTTCCGTACACCCACCACCCTTTGTGTAAACAACATTCTGAGTGTTCAGCATGGGCGTGTTTGCATGAAGGGGCTGTTTCCACGCTGTTGACACTGTTGGTGAGGCCGTGCTCAAGAGTATTGTGTTCAGTTTTGGTGAGGAGAGATTGCAATGTTATTTTACCTTGACCAATTTCACGATTTTTATGGGGACGTGGGCGGGCATTGATGACAAACCCTGCGATATATCACTTCACCAGCTGTCGTTTCCTTTTACTAATGTCGACAATGAAAACTGTGCTGATAATTCCCAGCTTCGGCCCAGTTTCTTCCCGGCTGTTATCAGGCAACTGAACCATCCCATCAGCAACTAGAGAGCAGTCCTGATCTCCCATCCACCTCATTGCAGACCCTCGGATTATCATTAATCGGACTTTACTGGACTTTATCTCGCACCAAATGTTTTTCCCTTTTTCCTGTATCTGTGCACTGTGGATAGTGCGATCGGAATCACGTATAGCCTTTCTACTGACTGAATAGCACGCAACAAAAGCTTTTCACTGTACCTCGGTACACGTGTCAATAATAAATTAAACAAACAAAAAAACACCACTTCAGGCAATGATCCAATAAATCTCTCAGCAATTGTACACAATTGTACCAAAATTGCCCATGTCGATCAACATGTCCCATCTACATTAGTCCCACATACCTGCGTTGGGCCTATATCCCTCTAAACCTATCCTATCCATGTACCTGTCCCAATGTTTCTTCAACGTTGCGATAGTCCCTGCCTCAACTACCTCTCTGGCAGCTTGTTCCATACACCCACCACCCTTTGTGTGAAAATGTTGCCCCTCAGGTTCCTATTAAATCTTTCCCCTCCTCACCTTAAACCCATGTCCTCTGGTTCTCGATTCCCCTCCTCTGGGTAAGAGGCTCTGTGTGTTTACCTGATCGATTCCTCTCATGATTCCTCTCTAAAGATCACCACTCATTGCGAGTCAGCAGCAATGAGATGGGCATCAGTTATCTAATTACAACACCAACAAGCAGATTTATGTTGACAGGGTTTTCAATCCTATAATTGTTGAACATCTTGACTAGAAAGTTGTCCAAAGATTGTTGCTATGCCCATGATAGGGAGCGTGTGACAGCCTCCGCAACTATTGTAACCAGACATATTTCCTTCATGGCACTTGGACGGGTACATGGATAGGACATGTTTAGAGGGATATGGGCCTGACATGGGCATGTGGGACTAGTGTAGATGGGGCACCTTGTTTTGCATGGGCAACTTCGGCCAAAAGGGCTGTTTCCTTGCTGTTTGACTATGACGGAGAGGCCACGCTTTTAGTTTAGTTTAGTTTAGAGATACAGCGAGGAAACAGGCCCTTCGGCCCATCGAGTCCGCACTGACCAGCGATGCCCGCACATTAACACTATCCTACACACACACTAGGGACAGTTTACACATACACCAAGCCAATTAACCGACAAACTTGTACATTGGATGATCATATTGAATGGCGGTGCAGGCTCGAAGGGCCGAATGGCCTACTCCTGCACCTATTTTCTATGTTTCTATGTCTTTGGAGTGCGGGAGGAAACAGAATATCTCGGAGAAAACCCACGCAGGTCACGGGGAGAACGTACAAACTCCGCACGGACAGCACCCGTAGTCGGGATTGAACCTGGGTCTCCGGCCCGGCAAGCGCTGTAAGGCAGCAACTCTACCGCTGCGGCACCGTGGCTGAGTAATGTGTTCGGTTTTGGTCACCCTGATACAGGAAATCGCTTCTGCAACCTTGCTTTCCAACTTGGCAACTTCCTGCCGATAAGACGGTGGCCAAAACAGATGCCGGAAATCCGACGTAAAACTGGAAGGTGCGGCAAAGAATCCGTGGACCTTACCTGGTAAGGGTAGCTGTACCAACAGTGTCTTGTATCCCAAAGCCAAGGGACCTGCACATGGAACAGAACAGAGTGTCAGGAATCACACCAAAGCTTTGTACAACAATGAATGGCAAAATCTGTGTGACAATCTCTGAAAGTTTACAAGCACAAATCTATAGTGTGAATGGCCTAATTCTGCTCCTACAACTTATAATAGTCGGGTTGGGCATGGATACGTTGGGCCGAATGGCCTGTTTCGTGCTGTGCGACCATATGACTCTATGTACCTCTGGCATGAATTTGTGCCCTTAGTGCGACACAGTGGTAGGGTTGCTGCCTCACAGTGCCAGAGACCCGGGTTCGATCCTGACCTCCGGTACTGTCAGTGGGGAGTTTGCACGTTCTCCCTGTCACCACGTGGGTTTCCTCTCTCATCCCAAAGACATGAAGGTTAGTTGGCATTTGTAAATTGCTCACTAGTGTGTGGGGGTGTGGATGAGAAAGTGGGAAAACATAGAACTAGTGTGAACGGGTGATCGATGGTCGGCATGGAATCAGTGGGCCAAAGGGCCTGTTGCTAGGCAGTTTAGTCTTTGGCGATACAGTGTGGAAACAGGCCCTTTGGGCCACCGAGTCTGCACCGACCAGCGATCACCAGGTACACTAGCACTATCCTTCATACCACGATGTCCCTCATTTGATTTTAATTAGATTTTAATAATCTTCTCTCGGGCCATCCAGATTCCTTTGTGTTGTGCCAGATCGGACCATAATACTCCAACCTCTGACCAACAAGTGCGCCACATAGGTTAGCAAGGTTTACTTGCTTTTGTCACTTTTTCTATTAATAAAGACAAACGCCTCATATATTATTGTTTAGTTTAGAGATACAGTGCGGAACCACACACTATGGCCCACCAAGTCCAACTGAGCAGCGATCCCCGCACATTGACACTATCCTAGGGACAATTTAACATTTATACCAAGCCAATGAATGTCTTTGGAGTGGGGGAGGAAACCGAAGATCCCCGAAAAAACCCACGCGGTCGTGGCGGGAAACGTACAAACTCCGTACATATGGACAACACCCGTAGTCAGGATCGAACCAGGGTCGCTGGCGCTTGTAAAGGGCCTGTCCCACTGTGGCGACCTAATTGGTGAGTTTAGAAGAATTTGCCCTCGGCTCATACTCGCAGCATGGTCGACACGAGGTCCTAGGAGGTCTTTGTAACTCTCCTTCACGCTCAAGAGTAGTCCCTGCGTACTCGAGGCCTCAGCTAGGTCGCGGCGTTTTTTTTTTTAGCATGCTGAAAAATGCCCGCGAGTAAAAAAGGTCGCCATAGAAAAAAATCGATATTTTTTACTCGTAGGTTTAGTCGAAGTAGGTCGTAGTAGGTCGGCATGTTAGTCGTAGGTAATCGAGGGTAGTCGAAGGTAATCGAAGGTAGTCGTAGATAGTCTTCATCAAAGTCGAAGGGAGGTCAAAGGGGGTCGACTTCACTCTCCACTATTCCGTGTCCAATTTTCCCGAAACTAGTCAAATCTAGTCGAAGGAGGTCTTCAACATGACACTTTTCATACTCTCCTAAACTCTTCTAAACTCGCCAATTAGGTCCCCACAGTGGGACAGGCCCTTAAGGCAGCAACTCTACCACTCTGTCACAGTGCCGCCCATATGTGTTTCTAACACCTTCCTCAACCTTTCCCACCACATGAACATATCCCCAGGTACCTGCAACGTGTTGCCAGGGCTGGTGGGAGAGGCAGACACAATAATGGTATGTAAGAGGCACATGGATATGCAAGGAATGGATTTGTTTAGCTTATGGTCACGTATACCGAGCTACAGTGAACGGCTTTTTATTGTGTGCTATCCAGTCAGCGGAAAGGCTATACATGATTACAATTGAACCGTCCACGGTATAAAGATACAGGATAAAAGTAAAAACGTTTAGGGCAAGATAAAGTCCAGGAAAGTCCGATTAAAGATAGTCCGAGTGTCTCCAGTGAGGGTAGATGGTAGCTCAGGACCGCATAGGGATATGGATCATGTGTACACACATTAGTTTAACGGCATCAGGTTCAGCACAGACATCGTGGGCCGAATGGCCTGTTCCCGTGCTGTACTGTTCTATTTATTTAACAAAGAACTGCAGGTGCTGGCAAAATCGAAGGTAGACACAAAATGCTGGAGAAACTCAGCGGGTGAGGCAGCATCTATGGAGAGAAGGAATTGGCGATGTTTCGGGTAGAGACCCTTCTTCAGAAACATCGGCAATTCCTCCTCACCTGTACTGTTCTTTGATTGAAATAACTTCAAAATGTGCCATTTATTCACATTGCCAATCCTATTTTTTCCTGTTAAAATTCATCTGTTTTTACGCTGTTAACTGTCATCTCACAGTGCCATATTTATCCTGGTGACAAAGCGTCGAGGTGATTTATTTTGTAGTCAGATTCCATTGAGCAAGACTAATATCTCGTCAACCCTCCATGCAGAATATTGCGCGCGTGTCAGACTCCATCTGCTGGGTGAGCTGTGAACTGTGGCCTTGCCCAGCCATAAACTTCCATGTTATAGTGGTACTAAATGTGCAATTAATCAATGTGATTGACGAGGTACGGTGCCAAAACCTGAAACAGATTGTCCGTAGCAGTCTCTGAAATGTTCACATTCTAGTCATTCGTGAGGGTGTCAAGGGTTCTGGGGAGAAGGCAGGAGAATGGGGTTGAGAGGGAAAGATAGACCAGCCATGATTGAATGGCGGAGTAGGCGATGGGACAAATGGTCTAATTCTGCTCCTATGATTTATGAAGATTAAGAATCAAACATCGACTGTCCGCCAAGGCCTACTGGATCTCCCAGTTGCCAACCATTTCAACTCCCCTTTCCCACATTGACCTTTCTGTCCTGGGCCTCCTCCATTGCCAGAGTGAGGCCCAGCGCAAATTGGAGGAGCACCACCTCTATGATTTCCCTCTGAGGTTTGAGGGGCGGCAGGGTGGTGCAACTCACAGCGCCAGAGACCCGGGATTTGTATTAGCTCCATCTGCACCCAAACATGTTAGTTCCCTTAGAAACTCCAGTGACTAACATCATGATAGAAACATAGAAACATAGAAAATAGGTGCAGGAGCAGGCCATTCGGCCCTTCGAGCCTGCACCGCCATTCAAAATGATCATGGCTGATCATCCAACTCAGTATCCTGTACCTGCCTTCTCTCCATACCCCCTGATCCCTTTAGCCACAAGGGCCACATCTAACTCCCTCTTAAATATAGCCAATGAACTGGCCTCAACTACTTTCTGTGGCAGAGAATTCCAGAGATTCACCACTCTCTGTGTGAAAAATGTTTTCCTCATCTTGGTCCTAAAATATTTCCCCCTTATCCTTAAACTGTGACCGCTTGTTCTGGACTTCCCCAACATCGGGAACAATCTTCCTGCATCTAGCCTGTCCAACCCCTTAAGAATTTTGTAAGTTTCTATAAGATCCCCCTCAATCTTCTAAATTCTAGCGAGTACAAGCCGAGTCTATCCAGTCTTTCTTCATATGAAAGTCCTGACATCCCAGGAATCAGCCTGGCGAACCTTCTCTGTACTCCCTCTATGGCAAGAATGTCTTTCCTCAGATTAGGAGACCAAAACTGTACGCAATACTCCAGGTGTGGTCTCACCAAGATCCTGTACAATGATGGCTCCAATATTGCCTAATTTTAATCACATTGCTCTAATTGTCAATGATAATTAAAAACTGGTGGTGGATGAATTGGCTGAAAATTAGGCGATGGATTTCAAACTGATTCTCAGTCACGACCTAATTCTATTTAAAAGGTTGACATGTTTAGCCAAATTACGAGGTACAATATAATGGGAACATTTGTTCAAATATTTCAGCTAACGTAAAAATCATTCTACTCTTATTTTTTTTGGATGCTGCAAATGCTGGTTTACAAAAAAAGACACAGAGTGCTGGAGTAACTCAGCGGGTCAGGCAGCATCTCTGGAGAACATGGATAGGTGACGTTTCACAGAGTGCTGGAGTAACTCAGCGGGTCAGGCAGCATCTCTGGAGAACATGGATAGGTGACATTTCGGGTCAGGACTGTAGTGTCATGACCCGAAATGTCACCTATCCACAGACTATTGACCGACATCTACTATAAACCTATTGACTCCCATAGCTATCTAGACTACACTTCTTCTCACCCTGCTTCCTGTAAAGACTCTATCCCCTACTCCCAATTCCTCCGTCTACGCCGCATTTGCGCCCAGGATGAGGTGTTCCATACCAGGGCATCGGAGATGTCCTCATTCTTTAGGAAACGGGGGTTTCCTGCAGATCCACTCTTGCTCCCCCTCCCCCCATTCGTGACAAGGACAGAGTCCCCCTTGTCCCCACCTCATCAGCCGTCACATACAGCATATAGTCCTTCAACATTTTCGCCACCTCCAACGGGATCCCGCTACTGGTCACATCTTCTGTCCTGGGCCTCCTCCATTGTCAGAGTGAGGCCCAGTGCAAATTGGAGGAACAGCACCTCATATTTCGCTTGGGTAGCATTTTGTGTCTACCTTCGATTTAAATAGCGGAGTCTGGGGACATGGGGAGAAGGCAGCAACGGGTTACTGATTGGGGATGATCAGCCATTATCACATTGAATGGCAGTGCTGGCTCGAAGGGCCAAATGGCCTATTACTGCACCTATTGTCTATTGTCTATTGTCTATCTGCAGTTCTTTCCAAGACATGTCACCTATCCACATTCTCCAGATTTTGTGTCTTTTCTACTCTATGTTTTTTTCCTTCCATACATTTAATATTTAAAAATACTTGTTTAAAAGAATATTGCAAGGATTAACTTTAATACATTCTTCCTCTATTTTTAAATCAGTGCAGACATATTTGGATGAGGGGAGTCCTTGAGTTTGGATATGTGGCGTAGAGACATAGAGTTGTGGAAACATGCCATTCGGCCCACCTAGTCCATGCTGACCAAGTTGACATAAAGCACTGGTCTCATTTGCCTACATATCCCTCTAAACCCTTCACATCTATATATCTGACAAATTGTAGCTGCTTAGAGTCATAGAGTGATACAGCATGGAAACAGGCCCTTTGGCCCAACTTGCCCCACACCGACCAACATGCCCCTTCTACACTTGTCTGCCTGCATTTGGCCCATATCCCTCCAAACCTGTCCTATCCATGTACCTGTCTAATGGTTTCTTACATTTTGCAAATTGACTCTGCCTCAACTACCTCCTCTGGCAGCTTGTTCCATACACCCACCACCCTTTGTGTGAAAACGTTACCCCTCTATTTTCTATTAAATCTTGCCCCCCCCTCACCTTAAAACTATGTCCTCTGATTCTTGATTCCCCTAATCTGGGGAAGAGACTGTGTGTCTACCCGATCTATTCCTCTCATGATTTTATACTCCTCATTTTCCTGCCCTCCAAGGAATAGAGCCCCAGCCTACTCTACCTCTCCCTATAGCTCAGACCCTCGAGTCCTGGCAACATGCTCGTAAATCTTCTCTGTACCATTTCCAACTTAACAACAAGAGAGGTGGAGTAACCTTGGCTAGATCATGCATTCAGCGAGAAGGTACTTCCCATGAATGATGAAAGCTTGGGCAAGTTGTAGACTACAGGAATCAGCATCCCTGCAAAATAACTGAGCAGTGGAGTAAATTGTGTAATACGGATCGCAGGGCCTGTTTCTGTGCTGTGTGACAAGTCTAGGAATATAGCCGTTGAATTAATAATGCAGAACACATATTCAAAGATGGTTTGAAGACCACACACACACACACACACACACACACACACACACACACACACACACACACACACACACACACACACACACACACACACACACACAATAAACAAACTCTTATATTAAATTTAGCTATTTAACAAATCAGATTAAATACAGCATTTTGTTTGGTGCCAAAATTTTAATACATGGGGCAAGAATAACAGGAGTTTGTAAGATAAAAGTATTTTACATATATCTATATCTCCATCTCTATACAGTATATATATATATATATGCGTGTATATCTATAAAAGTAAATATATCTTTCCATACCCTGCCTCAACTACCCTGCCTCTGGCCAACAGCGGAGTTGCACATCTACTGCATCCGCTGCTCTAGATGTCAGCTGATTTACATCGGTGAGACCAAGCGTAGGTTGGGCGATCGTTTCGCCGAACACCTCCGCTCAGTCCGCAATAACCTACCTGACCTCCCGGTGGCTCAGCACTTCAACTCCCCCTCCCATTCCCAATCCGACCTCTCTGTCCTGGGTCTCCTCCATTGCCAGAGTGAGCAACAGCGGAAATTGGAGGAACAGCACCTCATATTCCGTCTGGGGACCTTGCGTCCTTATGGCATTAACATAGAATTCTCCCAATTTGGCTAGCCCTTGCTGTCTCCTCCCCTTCCTTAACCCTCTAGCTGTCTCCTCCCACCCTCCCATCCGCCCGCCCTCGGGCTCCTCCTCCTCCTCCCCTTTTCCTTCTTTCTTTCCCCCACCCCCCATCAGTCTGAAGAAGGGTTTCGGCCCGAAACGTCGCCTATTTCCTTCGCTCCATAGATGCTGCTGCACCCGCTGAGTTTCCCCAGCATTTTTGTGTACCTCCTATATCTTTCCATATCTCTCTATCTATACATATATCCATCTATATATACAGTATGTGTGTGGATATATATATGTGTGTGTGTATATATATCTCTATAGATATATAAACACACACACATACACATGCTTGCACACACACGTATATACTGTAAAATCATGCCTTTATATTACTACCTCAAACTAATATCACCCCATGTATTTTGGCATTTTAAATTGGCTTTAGTTTATCACACAGGCAATCAAAGCCAAACCAGTAAAATAAAAACAGCAAATATATTATGAGGTAATGATTTTCAATCAAAAAGATTCTCAGTTTGAATATGAAAAAAAATACAGCACATCGCTTCTGCGTTTAATCTGGATTATTAATTTAGTTTTTAACAAAGCCAGAATAATTATAGTATTTTGTTAGGTCTTCACAACATCAGTGAGTATGTGTATGGCCTATAGATTCAGCTGCTATATGCCTAATCTATATGCTACATGCCTACATGCCAAGTTAACATGAGCTCGTCTGCCTGAATATGATCCATATCCCTCCGTTCCCTACATATTTATGTGCTTATTCAAAAGTCTTAAACCCGTACATCTGCTTTATACTTTGCCCCTCTCACCTGTAAGCTACACCTTCTTGTGTTGACATTTCCACCCTGGGGAGAAAGGTTCTGACTGTCTGCCCTATCAGTGCCTCTCATCATTTCATATACTTCTTTCAGACCTCTGACCTCTCCCTGTAGCTGACATCTTTTAATCCAGGCATCATTCCGGTGAAGACACAAACTGTTGCAATAACTGGCAGCATCTCTGGAGAACATGAATAGGTGGCATTTAACATTGGGATCCTCGTTCAGCCGGGTTCGAAGAAAGGTCTCGACCTGAAACGTTACCTATCCATATTCTCCAACGCTGCTGCCGGACCAGCGGAGTTGCTCCAGCGCTTTCTGTATTTCCTTGGTAAACCAGCATCTGCAGTTCCTCGTTTCACCATTCTAGTACATCTCCTCTGCACCCTCTCCAAAACCTCCTGTAATGGGGTGACCAGAACCGCACACTATACTCCAAATGCAGCCTAACCAAAGTCCTCCAGTGCTGATGGAAAGAGAGTTCACTGTCTGTCTGCACATCAAGGCCTTTAATTCTCACTCAGACATCTGCCTCTGATGCTGCACTGCGAATACGTACATTTTCCTTGTCTCAAAGCTCTTCTGAAAATCCAATGCTCTCTCCTCCTCTATTATCGTCTTTGGCCAAATTAAAAATAGAGTCATAGAGTAATACGGTGTGGAAACAGGTCCTTCAGCCCAACTCGCCCACACCGGCCAACAATGTCCCAGCTACACTAGTCCCACTTACCTGCGCTTGGTCCATAACCCTCCAAACCTGTCCTATCCATGTACCTGTCTAAATGTTTCTTAAACGATGGGATAGCCCCAGCCCCAACTACCTCCTCTGGCAGCTCGTTCCATACAGCCACCACCCTTTGTGTGAAAAAATTACCCCTCGGATTCCTATTAAATCTTTTCCCCTTCATCTCGATTCAGGTCCTATTAAATCTTTTCCCCTTCATCTATGTCCTCTGGTCCTCGATTCCCATACTCTGGGTAAAAGACTCTGTGCATCTACCCGATCAATTCCTCTCATGATTTTCTCATGAGTTGTCTCTCAACTTTACAAAGTTGCTCACAAGAATATCGGAACAGAAAAGACCGCATATTGGAGATAAATTGGTGATAAGTTCTACAGATGCGCCTTAGGAACCATTTTATCGGGATGTATCAGAGCACGGTTTGGGAACAGTTCCACCTAAGACCGCAAGAAATTGCAGAGAATTGTGGACGCAGCTCAGACCATCACGGGTCTTCCTCGGTACCCCACAGCTCCGCTCTTGGTCCCCCTCCCCTCAGTCCCAACTGGGACAGAGTCCCCCTAGTCCTCACCTTCCACCCCATCAGCCGTCGCATACAGCACATAATTCTCCAACATTTTCGCCACCTCCAACGGGATCCCACTACTGGCCACATCTTCCCATCTCCACCCCTTTCCGCCTTCTGCAGAGACCGTTCCCTCTACAACTCCCTGGTCAACTCATCCCTTCCCACCCAAACCACCCCCTCCCGAGGTACTTTCCCCTACAACCGCAGTAGATGCAACACCTGTCCCTATACCTACTCCCTCGACTCTGTCCAGGGAACCCGACTATCCTTTCAGATGAGGCTTGCACCTCCTCCAACTTCATCTACTGTATCCGCTGTTCCAGGTGTGGAATCCTGTACATTGGAGAGACCAAGCGCAGGCTGGGCGATCGTTTCGCTGAACACCTACGCTCAGTCTGCCTAGGCCTATGCCATCTCCCGGTTGCTCAACACACTCTATAAGATCACCCCCATCTTCCTGCGCTCCAAGGAATAAAATCCTAGCTGCCCAACCTCTCTCTATAGTCTAGGCACTCAAGTCGTGGCAATATCCGCGTACATCCTCTCTGCATTCTTTCCAGCTCAACATCTTTCCCGTGGCAGGGACACCAAAAGCTGAACACTATACTCCGAATGTGCCCTCACTGATGTCTTGATACTTATCCAGGCAGAGGAAACATCCCCTCAATTACTCTGTCATATACTCCTAGAGTCCTCATTTTTCAAAACTCCTTTGGAAGTGGGCTATTGCTGCTCTTGAGGCATCTTGTTCATCACAGATATCAACCTAGACTGTTTCCAAGACCAGTTTACAGTTGCGAAGAGACAAAGCACAAAACTGCAGGTAATACTACAAAAAGCTGTGTCCAGTTGCTTTGAATTCTATGTAATTCTCCGATGTGTTATTCTCCGTTAACGATGAGAAGGCCTACCGGGAGGAGGTGGCTGATCTGGCAATCTGGTGTCAGGACAACAGCCTCCTCTTGAATGTCACAAAAACGAAGGAGCTGATCGTGGACTTTAGAAGGGCACAACATCCGAGGACATACATGCCACTGGAGATAAATAGGACTGCTGTGGATAGGGTGAGCTGCTTTAAATACCTGGGAGCCCACATCACAGAGGATCTGACATGGACAACACACACTGCCGCACTGGTGAGTAAGGCAAGGCAGCTCCTTTACCACCTCAGGCAGCTGAGGAAATTCAGAGACTCTCTGAGGATCCTTCAGTGCTTCTACTCTGCGGCTGTAGAAAGCATCTTGTCCGGCAACATCACAAACTGGTTTGGCAACAACTCTGCCCAGGACAAGAAGGCTCTGCAGAGAGTAGTTCGGCCGAACGCACTATGGGAACCACACTCGCCCCCCTGCAGGACCTATACATCAGAAGGTGCAGATCCAGAGCCAGCAACATTATGGGGGACCCCTACCACCCCAGCAACGGACTGTTCCTGCTGCTACGGTCAGGCAAACGCCTCCGCTGTCACGCCGTGAAAACAGAGAGGATGAGACGGAGGATTCCAAGGTATCTATAGTATTTAAATGCTGGAGAAACTCAGCGGGTAAGGCAGCATCTATGGAGCGAAGGAAATAGGCAACGTCTCGGGTCGAAACGCTCTAGGGTTTCGGCCTGAAACGTTGCCTATTTCCTTCGCTCCATAGATGCTGCCTCACCCGCTGAGTTTCTCCAGCATTTTTGTCTACAATCGATTTTCCAGCATCTGCAGTTCCTTCTTAAACATCTATGGTATTTAAACCGCTTATAATAGTAGGAATTCTTGAGAACATCTTGTTTGCGATAGCATCTTCTATGGTCACAGTCAGAGAAACTTAACTCTGGGAAACTATAGCAAGAGGATGTTTTGAAGTCATAGCAGCATGGAAACAGGCCCTTTGGCCCCTCCTGTCCATGCCAAAACACATGCCCCATCTATACTAGTCCCGCCTGCCTACATTGGCCCATATCCTTCTAAACCTGTCCTACCCGTGTACCTGTCCAAATGTTTTTAAAACATTGAAATAGTCCCTGCCACAACTTCCTCCTCCGGCAGCTCGTTCCATACACCCACCACACTCTGTGAAAAAGTTACCCCTCAGGTTCCTATTAAATCTTTCCCCTTATCTTAAACCCACGTCCTCTGGTTCTCGATTCCCCTACCCTGGATAAAAGACTGTGCATTCAACCTATCTATTCTTCTCCAGTTTTTGTACACTTCTCTCTATCCCTCATCCACCTGCGTTCCAAGGAATAAAGTCATAGCCTGCTCAGCTTCTCCCTGCAGCTCAGGCGACCTCGAGTCCTGTTCCGTCATTGTTCGGTTGATGATATACATGACAATTAAACACATTGCTGAGTTATCTTTGGCAAAAATGCCAGTTTTGGAGAGTTCTATCAGTATTACCGAAAACAGGGAACAATCCATTGTGAACTGTTGTAGTAGATGGAGCATCTGGGTCAGCAAGGACAAGCCGGGCCGAAGGGCCTGATTCCGTGCTGTATGACTCCAATCTATAACACTGACAGAACCAACATTTAACAGAAACTTAAAAATAAAACGGAAAAAGAAAACATCTCCTTCTTTTATAAATTACAGCTTCCAGGATAAATAAACACAGATTTCTATTGTAATGGGTTCTTTGTTTCTTTTGCTAAAGAATCTGTGACAGCTTGACATACTATTACTAGGCAACAAATTGTTCCGCACTTAGAAAATAACTTCTCTTATTGTGTTGACAGAAGTGCCAAATAGCTCTTCTTCACTGCACAGTTATTTTGGTAAATAAAATAAGAGGCGTGAGAATGAAAGAATCATTTCACAGAGGTTAAAACCACAAATGTTTCTCCTTTTATAAAGCATTCTTCTTAATGTCTGGCCGTTTCTTCTCCGTTGAGGTCAATCCGCCAAACTCCAGAGATAAAAACCTTCCACATGCAGCTAATGTGCTTCCAAAGAACCCAACAGAGGGTGGCACAGTGGCAAGGTGGCGCAGCAGTAGAGTTGCTGCCCCACAGTGCCAGAGACCCGGGTACCATCCTGACTACAGGTGCTGTCTGTACGGAGTTTATACATGTGACCGCGTGAGATTTCTCCAGTCTCTGAACTAAACTCGCGTGTTTTTAGTCAAAGACAGTGCCGATGGATTGGCAGCGGCCAGTCGGGAAATGACACAAGGTGCTGACTTCATGCTTCATCTGACAGATGGAACTTTCAGCAGCGGAGTTTAATTTAGAGATACAGCGCCGAAACAGGCCCTTCAGCCCACTGAGTCCGCACCGACCACTGATCCCCGCACACTAACACTATCCTACACCCACTAGGGACAATTTACACTTATACCAAGCCAATTAACCTACAATTCTGTACGTCTTTGGAGTGTGGGAGGAAACCGAAGATCTTGGAAAAAACCTACGCGGTCACGGGGAGAACGTACAAACTCCGTACGGGCAGCTCCCGTAGTTGGGATCGAGCCCGGGTCTCTGGTACTGCAAATGCAGTAGGGCAGCAACTCTACCACTGCACCACACTGCTCCAGATGTCGAGTGTCAAACTAGATGCAGTGCTGCAGGGTTAGATGCAATCCATTCATCATCTAACTGAAGCTAGACTGTACATGTGTGCTGGAGGGCAAGTGTTGTAACACTTGCATGCAACTCTTCACACGGTTAATCTATAACAATTACTGGCAAGAAATCATCATACAAGACAGCTTGACACAGGCAGAGAGGTTGTCATGACAGAGGGAATCCATTGAATGCTTAAAGACACGAGAGCACCTTGATAAATCTTTAGTTTAGTTTATAGATACAGCGAGGAAACAGGCCATTCGGCCCACCGAGTCCGAGCCGACCAATGATCCCCGCACACTAACGCTATCCTACACACACAAGGGACAATTTTCAATTTTTTACCAAAGCCAATTAACCAACAAACCTGTACGTCTTTGGAATGTGGGAGGGAACCAGAGCTCCCAGGGAAAACCCACACGGTCACAGGGAGAACATACAAACTCCGTACAGACAGCACCCATAGTCAGGTCTCTGGCACTGTGTGGAAGCGACTCTACCACTGCGCCAACGTGCCGACTCCAAAGAAATATAGGATGTTGTTAGACGCCATACTGTAGCTAATCTGCCATCTGAATCCCTTAAAAACCAAAGGGATTTTTCTACACCGAGGCCCACCACACGTTGTCATTTTCTACATCTGTTAAGGAAAGTGTATTGGACCAACAAGCTAGGAAGTTATTAAAACTTCTTAATGTGCAAGGAACTTAAAAATATTCTGTCTTTAAGAATTCTTTTAAAAGGAACTGAAAGCATCTGCCTGGTGGGACTCGGATGAGGGACTTGTCGTTTTACCCTGACAAAATCATGACAGAGGATTTCTTTTAAAAGGCATTTGAAACAGCTAATATCTTTTATCTTATTAGCATTTTGAGCCAGTCATCCAAATTATCGTTCTGGCATCAAAGCACCAGATTTAAAAAGCTTTTAGCAACGCCGACAGGACACGTTTGATGAACCGCAAGAGAACAAAAGTGCAATAGAAATGCAAATGAAAATCTCAGAACTGCAGCAAGCAATAACAGTAAATCTTGGACAACAGGTCTACCATTATCTCAGATGTAATAGTCTTTTGGCGAAAGCAAAGATGCCTGGGACACAATAGGCGTTAGGATGAATGAGGGGAGAGCAGGAACGTGGTGTGAAGCAAAGGGGCAACCATTGTCATATTGGAGGATAGAACGGACTCAAAGGGCCAAATGGTCTACTCCTGCTTCCATTTTTCTGTTGCAATGTTCTCTGAAAGAGGTGCAGGGACATTAATGGTGCTAAAGGTTTGTGCCAGAGAAGCAACCGACATCTCAAAGACTTGGTAGACACAAAATGCTGGAGTAACTCAGCGGGACAGGCAGCATCTCTGGAAAGAAGGAATGGTTGACGTTTCGGGGGCGAGACCCATCTTCAGACTCCAACGACTTGTCCCACCTCAGTCATTCCTTCTTCTCCCCACTCCCCTCCCATCCGGCAGAAGGTACAGAAGCTTGAAAGTGCCCTCCACCAGGCGAAGGAACAGCTTCTTCCCCTCTTTTATCAGGCTTCTGAACGGTCCTTCCATAAGCTAGGGTACTCTCTGATTCACCTCTACTGCATGGTGGACATTGGACTTTGTCTCTGGAACTGATGCATTGCAATGCTGAGAACTCTATTCTGCACTCTGTGTCTTCCCCTTTACTCTGCCTATTGTACTCGAGTGTCACTTGATCGTATTCATGTGTAGCATTGTCTGATCTGAATGGGTAGCATGCAAAACAAAGCTTTTCAGCGTACCTAAACCTCCTAGCCCAAAGACAATACCCTGCTACACAATTAAGCCATTTTTTAACTACGAGGTTAAACAGAAATGGCTGGTTCGCGTCTGACACCGATTTCTCTTCAGCACATTGTAACTGTTTTTCCTGCATTTATCTCTATCTCTGATCTATCTCTGCCTGTTTTTCCTGCATTTGTATGTGACGAGTAATATCATTTATCATTTACCTATTAAGGTCATAACTGATAGTAGCAATGTTACAAAATTTTGAGATTTTAAAAATCAAGTCTGTAATTTATCCCATCAGATAAAGCATAAAAATAAGTTTAATTTGACACCTAATTCACTTTCATATCTCAAGTATTTAAAAAGTTATGGCCATTTTCATACTCGGAAATGAGCATCTTGTTCCCTATTGATTTTCTATGGACATAACAAAAAAGCTGTGATCATGAACAGTCAAAAGCCCATAACTTTCTTAAAAATTAAGAGAAATGAATGAAATTTTCAGTTATCATAGATTGAAGCATTCTGAAACAAATATAAAATAATCTTACTTGGATGACCTGAAATTAAAGCATATAATTAGTTAGTTACCTAATTGTAGCTAATTTCAGACTTCAATTACTAGATCTAAACATCTATCCATTTCTTAATAAATGATTAACATTTTTAAATAGCCTAAATGTCCAAATAATATTCACAAATAATTCACAATAAAACATGATTTTTAAATCTCATTTACATTAATTTATAGGCCAAATGGAAGGAATTTAGTGTTCAATTGCTGTAAATAAATGCCCATTTAAATCAGCTTTCCAGTGGGTCCCTGTGGAACGCGCTGGTTTAGAACGTTCACATTGCGGTAGATTTGTGCCCCAAATGCCCAGAAAAATACTGCGGGATATAATGGGCCCAAAATGAGCTCTCGCAATATTAAACTTTGTATAAAGGGATCTTTAGAAGCCCTTTTTAATGTAAAAATATACAGCCTACCTTCAGCTGTTTGCTTTATGAGACCCTGCGGTTGCTGGCGGTCGCGGGTTTAGAGATTGATTTTTAAACTACTATAACTATTATACGAGGCCTTTAAAACTAATAATAGCTTTTGCGACGGGGTCTTCCAGCGATTTTTCGTTAATAATTAACTAGGCTGAACATCTTCGATTTGAACAGCCTAGAGAAAATCGCGTTTTAAACCCGCCCCCTCTAAACGGCGCCAAAATCGCGCACACCCGCAGCGACAGATTTTCAACGACGCTTCAGGTAGGCTTTGCAACATACCTACTGATAGGAGCAGAATTAGGCCATTCGGCCCATCAAGTCTACTCCACCATTCAATCGTGGCGGATCTTTCCAAAAAATCCTACAGATATCAGTGAACAAACTAATGGCCTGTCTAAGAGGAGAACAGAAACTGTTCAATATCTTTTAGATGGAAAGATCAAATGATGTTAAATCATAAAATGAACCCACACACAGGCGGGATGTTAATTAAGGTCATAACTGATAGGAGCAGAATTAGGCCATTCGGCCCATCAAGTCTACTCCACCATTCAATCGTGGCGGATCTATCTCTGCCTCCTACCCCAATTCTCCTGCCTTCTCCCCATAACCCCTGAATCCCGTACTAACCAGTACGTACCAATCAAGTCCCTGCATGACGCAGAACGATGGCAGATACAACGGCAAACATCACATCCTGACAATCCCATCTTATTTACTGGCTGACTATTTTAATATCTGCAACCCTGGACCTCTCACCATCAACTAATGTCATTAATTCTTTAGAGTTTATTTTAGAGATACAGCGAGACCACACCGACCGACGATCACCCCCCCCCCCGTACACTAGTTCTATCCTAACACTCGGGACAATGTACAGAGGGCCAATTAACCTATAAATCCGTGCGTGGAACGAGCTGCCAGAGAAGCTGGTTGACTCAGGGATGAGAACAACATTTGTACCGATACATGGATAGGAAAGGTTTAGAGGGGTATGGGCCAAAGGCAGGCAAATGAGACTAGCCTAGATGGGGCACATTGGTCGGCATGGTCGAGTTGGGCCTAGGAGCCTGTTTCAGTGCTGTATGACTTTATGACAGTAATGGGTAATTGAATGGAATGCGACACATGAGCAACTTCTAGTCTTTGTTTCATGGGAAGATGGATGTCCATTACGTGGCGGGATATCACCAGGGACTAAACCCCAGCTTATGGAAGGTCCGTTCACAAGCCTGACAACAGAGGGAAGAGGCTGTCTGAGTCTGATGGCGCGCGCTTTTAAAGGGCTTTCTCACGGTGCGACCTGACCCAAGACCTAACAAGAGTTTAACATCTGGGAACCTCCTGCGATAACAGTACGGCATTCGTGGACCACCGAGGACCTCCGTGGCGCTATCGTGTAACTTTGTAAGGTCGGGAGAAAATTCAAACATTTTTGAATTTCTCCAAGAGTGACTTGAGCACTTTTTGGTGAGCGTTGCAACATTGTATGAAGCAGATGCCAGTGCGATACCCGTGCGATATCCGTAATGACTCTTGCGGGTACCGTGGGAACTCCTGCGAACGGTAAACCCGGAAGCTTGACAGAGGGGACATAAGGTGAGTAATAGGTATTAAAGGGGGCTTGGGATGTGGAGGAAGGGAAGGGGGGGGGGGGGGGGGGGGGTGTGCTCTGGGGGATTACAATGCTCTCTGGGGTGCGGGAAGAAGGGTCTCAAAAAGCAACTCGCCGATTTGCTCTTAAGACAATTTGCTTGGATTTGAATCTCCCCGCAGTACAAGGAAGTAGAGGCAAGGTTGCGCCGTGTGTTGGAAGGAACTGCAGATGCTGCTTTAACCCGCCAGAGAATTCTGGAGAGAATGAATAGGTGACGTTTCGGGTTGGGAGACCCTTCTTCAGACCCGAAACTCTCGAGCCGAAACGTCACCTATACATTTTCTCCAGAGATGCTGCTTGACCCGATGAAGTGCTCCCGTTTTTTTGTGTCTATCTTCGGGTTAAAGCAGCATCTGCAGTTCCTTCCAACACACGGCGCAACCTTGCCTCTACTTCCTTGTACTGCGGGGAGATTCAAATCCAAGCAAATTGTCTTAAGAGCAAATCGGCGAGTTGCTTTTCGAGACCCTTCTTCCCGCACCCCAGAGAGCATTGTAATCACCCCGAGCACCCCACCCCCACCCTTCCCTTCCTCCACACCCCAAGCCCCCTTTAATACCTATTACACACCTTATGTCCCCTCTGTCAAGCTTCCGGGTTTACCGTTCGCAGGAGTTCCCACGGTACCCGCAAGAGTCATTACGGATATCGCACGGGTATCGCACTGGCATCTGCTTCATACAATGTTGCAACGCTCACCAAAAAGTGCTCAAGTCACTCTTGTAGAAATTCAAAAATGTTTGAATTTTCTCCCGACCTTGCAAAGTTACACGATAGCGCCACGGAGGTCCTCGGTGGTCCACGAATGCCGTACTGTTATCGCAGGAGGTTCCCAGATGTTAAACTCTTGTTAAGTCTTGGGTCAGGTCGCACCGTGAGAATGGGCCATCAAGCTTCTCTACCGTCTGCACAGTTTTGCTTCTGAGGTTCTCATTTCATCACCAGCCGCACTACCTGGGATTATTTGTTTTCATAATTAATTCAGACACACTATTTGCTGGAGGAAACTGCCAGTTATTATGCTCAATATTTTGCAGCTGAATGGCATGAGGTTTTATGTAAGTTTAATTCAGAGTTGTTGCGAAAAGGCATCAAAACCTCGGTAACGTGTTTAGTCATAGGGAGTACAGAGAAGGTTCACCAGACTGATTCCTGGGATGGCAGGACTTTCATATGAAGAAAGACTGGATAGACTCGGCTTGTACTCGCTAGAATTTAGAAGATTGAGGGGGGATCTTATAGAAACTTACAAAATTCTTAAGGAGTTGGACAGGCTAGATGCAGGAAGATTGTTCCCGATGTTGGGGAAGTCCAGAATAAGGGGTCACAGTTTAAGGATAAGGGGGAAGTCTTTTAGGACCGAGATGAGAAAAACATTTTTCATGGTGAATCTGTGGAATTCTCTGCCACAGAAGGTAGTTGAGGCCAGTTCATTGGCTATATTTAAGAGGGAGTTAGATGTGGCCCTTGTAGCTAAAGGGATCAGGGGGTATCGAGAGAAGGCAGGTACAGGATACTGAGTTGGATGATCAGCCATGATCATATTGAATGGCGGTGCAGGCTCGAAGGGCCAAATGGCCTACTCCTGCACCTATTTTCTATGTTTCTATGATACAGCGTGGAAAAGGGACCTTCGGTCCAACTTGCCCATGCCGACTAATATGTCCCATTTCCCTGCGTTTGGCCCGTATCCCTCTAAACCTGTCCTAACCATGTACCTGTCTAAATGTTTCTGATATAGACACAAAATGCTGGAATAACTCTGCGGGACAGGCAGCATTTCTGGAGAGTAGGAATGGGTGACGTTTAGGTTCAAGACCCCTCTTCAGCGTCTTAAACGTTGTGATAGTACCTGCCTCAACTATCTCCTCCGGCAGCTCGTTCCATACACCCATCACCCTTTGTGTAAAAGCGTCACCCCTCAGGTTCCTATTAAATCTTTCTCCCCTCATCTTAAACCTGTGTCCTCTGATTCTTGATTCTTGAGTCTGGGCAAGAGACTCTGTGCGTTCACCCAATCTATACCTCTCATGATTTTTGTGTGCCTCTGTGGGATCATCCCTCATCCTCCTACACGACCAGTTTCCTTTCTTTAGTAGATACTGGTTGCATAAGTGGTGAGAGCAGGTATTGACGGGGGTGGTTCTGGGACACCAGCACGAACTGTTGAGCCTTCCTGAGGTGTCGTGGGGCCTAACTCAATGAAACATCAGTGAAGGGAAGTGCCCACTTGATAACCCCAATGATATACTTGCATCTACACGACCAGTTTTTTTTTAATGAGCTTGTTAACATGTGGGTAGCTGATTGTTGCATATGGAGTCAGTTATTGTCCTTAGCTCAAATAGTAGAATCAGTTTAGATAGTGCTTTGGCTTTGGCCTTGGTTTCTTGGTTGAGTGCTTATCCTGGTGTTACTGCACAAGTACTTTGTGTTTCAATTGTAATTATTAATTGTTGAAAATATTATCAGCGGTTCCTGGTTCTTCCCGAAAATGCACTTTGCATATTTATATATCGACTGGGCTTATATTTACTGGAATGTAGAAGGATGTGAGGGGATCTTACAGAAACATAAAATTCTTAAGGGATTGGACAGGCTAGATGCAGGAAAAATGTTCCCGATGTTGGCGGAGTCCAGAACTAGGGGTCACAGTTTTAAGAATAAGGTGTAGCCATTTAGGATTCAGAAGAGGAAAAATGTTTTCACCCAGAGAGTTGTGAGTCTGTGGAATTCTCTGCTACAGAAGGCAGTGGAGGCCAATTCACTTGATGTTTTCAAGAGAGAATTAGATTTAGGGGCTAAAGGAATCAAGGGATATGGGGAGAAAGCAGGAATAGGGTACTGATTCTGGATGATCAGGCATGATCAAATTGAATGGCGGTGCTGCCTCGAAGGGCTGATTGGCCTACAAATTCATCTACTTTCTGTTTCTATGTTTCTATATCAGTAGATTGCCTTTCAAGGAACATACTTTATCAGAAAAGGCAAATGTAGAACTAATCCCACTGCCCTTTGTTGACGTATCGCACTGGCACGGCTTACGGGGCACCTCTAATGTAACACGTATGTTATAGATACATAGAAAATAGGTGCAGGAGTAGGCCATTCGGCCCTTCGAGCCTGCACCGCCATTCAATATGATCATGGCTGATCATCCAACTCAGTATCCCGTACCTGCCTTCTCTCCATACCCCCTGATCCCTTTAGCCACAAGGGCCACATCTAACTCCCTCTTAAATATAGCCAATGAACTGGCCTCAACTACCCTCTGTGGCAGAGAGTTCCAGAGATTCACCACTCTCTGTGTGAAAAAGTTTCTTCTCATCTCGGTCCTAAAGGATTTCCCCCTTATCCTTAAGCTGTGACCCCTTGTCCTGGACTTCCCCAACATCGGGAACAATCTTCCTGCATCTAGCCTGTCCAACCCCATAAGAATTTTGTACGTTTCTATAAGATCCCCCCTCAATCTCCTAAATTCTAGCGAGTATAAGCCAAGTCTATCCAGTCTTTCTTCATATGAAAGTCCTGACATCCCAGGAATCAGTCTGGTGAACCTTCTCTATGGCTATAATGTCCTTCCTCAGATTTGGAGACCAAAACTGTACGCAATACTCCAGGTGTGGTCTCACCAAGACAATGTTTATTAACCATGTTCAGTTAATGGATAACGTGAGAACATATATTTGTTTTGACTTAGAATTCAAGGACACTGTCTTACAGGTTAAAATGTTGGGTGGAGAAAACATTGATGGAGAAAAATTGTTGATAAATGTAGCTTAATTTAGCTTAATGTAATAGCTTAAATGTAGCTCGATTGTAAATAAAGCATCACTGAACCATTAATATTTAATTGATGTGCGTACCAACATCTTTTTGTCTATAAACAAGCACTGAACATAGAACAGTGCAGCATAGGAACAGGCCCTTCGGCCCACAATATCCCTGCCGACCAACTAATCAGCATATCCATGCGCCTATCTAAAAGCCCCTTAAATGCCCACTATCGTATCTGCCTCTACCACCAACCCTGGCAGCGCGTTCCAGGCACCCACCACCCACTGTGCACAAAACTTGCCCAGCACATCTCCTTTAAACTTTGTCCCTCTCACCTTAAAGCTATGCCCTCAAGTCTGTGACATTTCCACCCTGGGGAAAAAGGTTCTGACTGTCTACCCCATCTATGCCGCTCAAAATTTGATATACTGCTATCAGGTCTCCCATCAACCACCGGTGTTCCTGAGAAAACAATTCCAGTCTGTCCAACCTGTCTCAGTAGCTAATACCATCTAATCCAGGTATCATTCCGGTAAACATCCCCGGCACCCTCTCCAAAGCCCTCACATTCCTCTTGGGACCAGAACTGCACGCAATACTCCAAATGTGGACTAACCATAGTCCTAGAAAGATGCACATTGCCTTCCTGACTCTTATACTCAATGCCCCTGACCGATGAAGGCAAGCATTCTATATCAAGATGAGCATACCTATACGTGGATGTTGCCAGGACTCAAGAGTCTGAGCTGTAGGGAGAGGTTTAGGAGGCTAGGACTTTATTCCTTGGGGCACAGGAGGATGCGGGGTGACCTTATAGAGGTGTATAAGATCATGACGGGATTAGATAGGGTCAATGCACAGTCGTCTACCCAGAGTTGGGGAAGTAACAACCAGAGGACATAGGTTTCAGGTGAGGGGGGGAAAGATTTATTAGGAACCTAAGGGGCAACTTTTTTTACACAAAGGGTGGTGGGTGTTTGGAATGTGCTGCCAGAGAAGGTAGATGAGACAGGTACTATCACAACATTGAAAAGGAATTTAGACTGGTACATGGATGGGAAAGGGATATGATCCAAACACAGGCCGGTGGGATGTGTTGGTCTGCGTGGGCAAGTTGGGCTGAAGGGCCTGTTTCCCTGCTCTAGGTCTCTATATGCCTGCGTGATCACTCTGTCTACTTGTGTTGCCACATCCAGTGAACAGAGGCGCAATGACAGAGGCACAAGTCTCCTCTGTAAACGCCACGCTAGCATTTGCTGGTTGCTTTATTTAAAAGAACCACAGGAAGGGTGTCGACCCGAAACGTCGCCTCTTTCCTTCGCTCCATAGATGCTGCCTCACCCGCTGAGTTTCTCCAGCATTTTTGTCGACAGTGATTATCAGGGTGCTCAGCTTGAACAAACATGGATTGATTTTGTGATTATATGCTTCAGACACAGAAGCTGATATCGGGTGGTTCTTGGAGGAAGTTGTGATGGTTTTCCAATAGATCCTTCTAGAATCATAATTACCCACTGGAAATGTGGAATTACAAAATCAGCTTGACAATTTTTGTTTTAGTGCTTACAAACTGAACCATAAATGTGAAATAAACTCCTCAGAAGCATCAAACCTCTTCCCCCCAACCCCACCATTTCCCTCCACCCTGATCACCCTGCTCTTTTCCCCTCCACCGTACACTCATATGGTCATAAGACATACGGGCATAAGTAATAGGAGCAGAATTAGGCCATTCGGCCTGTCATCTCTACTCCGCTATTCAATCATGGCTGATCTATCTCTCGCTCCGAACCCCATTCTCCTGCCTTCTCTCCATAACCCCTGACACTCATATCCCATCCCTGAGTCCCACAGTTCCCTTTTGTCCCCCCTCTTTCTCCTCCGCCATCCCCTTTTACCCACATCCCTCCCTCCAGCTTTTCCTTTCACTCCTCCTCTTAGAGTCATAGTGATACAGCGTGGAAATAGGCCCTTCGTCCCAACTCGCCCACACTGGCCAACATGCCCCAGCTACACTAGTCCCACCTACCTGCACTTGGTCCATATCTCTCCAAACCTGTCCTATCCATGTACTTGCCTAACTGTTTCTTAAATGTTGGGATAGTCCCAGCCTCAAATACCTCCTCTGGCAGCTTGTTCCATACACCCAACACCCTTTGTCTGAAAATGTTACCCATCAGATTCCTGTTAAATCTTTTCACCTTCACCTTGAAGCTATGTCCTCTGGTCCTCGATTCGCTGACTCTAGGCAAGAGACTCTGTGCATCTACCCGATCTATTCCTCTCATGATTTTATACACCGCTATAAGATCACCCCTTATCCTCCTGTGCTCCAAGGAATAGAGACCCAGCCTACTCAACCTCTCCCTATAGCTCACACCCTCTAGTCCTGGCAACATCCTTGTAAATCTTCTCTGAACCCTTTCAAGTTTGACAATATCTTTCCCATAACATGGTGCCCAGAACTGAACACAATATTCTAAATGCGGTCTCACCAAAGTCTTATACAACTGCAACATGACCTCCCAAGTTCTATACTAAATAATCTGACTAATGAAGGCCAAAGTGCCAAAAGCCTTTTTGACCACATTTATTTACTTGCGACTCGACATTCAAGGAACCAGGCACCTGTACTCCTAGACCCCTCTGCTCTACAACACTACCCAGAGGCCTACCATTTACTGTGTAGGTCCTGCCCTTGTTAGACGTCCCAAAATGCAACACCTCACACTTTTTGTGTATTAAATTCCATCAACCATTCCTCTGCCCACCTGGCCAATCGATCCAGATCCTGCTGCAATCGTTCACAACCATCTTCACTATCTGCAAAACCACTAACTTTTGTATCATCAGCAAACTTGCCAATCTTGCCCCATATGCTCTCATCCAAATCATTCTCACCCCTCATTTCTCATTATCTGACATATTTTGCCTCCTTTTCATCTCCAGCCTTAGTCACTTACTTCACCCATCACCCCCCTGACCTGTATCCACCTATCACATTGAATTCTCCCAATTTTGTTAGACCTTGCTGTCTCCTCCCATCCCTCAGCCTTTGGGCTCCTCCTCCTCCTTTTTCCTTTCTTCTCCCCCCCCCCCCCCCCCCCCCCCCCCCCATCCACAATCAGTCTGAAGAAGGGTTTCGGCCTGAAAAGCTGCCTATTTCCTTCGCTCCATAGATGCCGCTGCACCCGCTGAGTTTCTCCAGCATTTTTGTGTACCTTCCACCTATCACTCGCTAGGTTTTGTCCCACCCTCACTTCTCTTTCCCAGCTTCCGCCCCTTTTACTCCATCAATCTGAAGAAGGGTCCCGGCCCGAAACTTTGCTTGTCCATTCCCTCCACGGATGCTGCCTGGCCCATTAAGTTCCTCCAGCACTTTGTGTTTTGCTCAAGGTTCCAGCATCTTCAGTTCCCCGGTGTCTCAGTGTCACATAGCAATGTCTGTAGGCTGAAGGGCCTGCTGTGTGACTCTACGACTCAAATACATCCAATCAGTGAAATCCCCCAAACTGACAAAGAGATTGGGGGACATCATGATGTTCACTGGTTTGAGTCACATCATGAAAACCAAAAGCTAACAGTAGCTAATGAAATATCGAATGATCATTGGAATTTCAACGATAGTCATTGGGAAATTTAAAACAACATATTTGCTGGCTGTCCTATGCAGGGAGATGATGGTAACACAACATTTAGTCTGGTCCATGTACACCATGGGTGGCACCGCGAGCGGCAGCCTCGTCGGCAGCGTGTTCGACCTTTTGACTTTTTTTGTTTTTTAGTATGTCTAATGTATGTCTAAATGTATGTTTTTGTGTGGGGGGGGAACTGTTTTTCAGTCACTTACTTCGACGGAGATATGACTTTTCTCTTTGTCGCACCTTCGCCCCACCCCCCCCCTCGCGGCCTAACAACTGGATTGATGCGGCCTTTCTCGGAGGCCGACACAGAGCTTCAGCAGCAGTCGCGGTGGATTTACCATTGCGGAGCGGGGCGATCCCTTGCCGGGGATCGGCAGAAGAAGTGCTCCGACCGCCAGCCTGTGGACTATGGCATCGTGAAGCCGCTGTCTCCGGTAAGAAAGTGGCCGATTCGGGAACTCCAAGTGTGTGCTCCGATCCGTCCCGACGTCGGAGTTTCCATCATCCCGATGTGAGGGCCTGTACATCGGGCCCGCCGTCCATAGCGGCGACTTCGGAGAGTTCATGGCCCCAACCATGGTGAACAAAGGAGGAAGATTGACTGAATGGTATTGCCTTTGTGTTATATGTTTGTGTTATATTCTACTGTGT
The DNA here is from genome assembly GCF_010909765.2 of Amblyraja radiata. Classification (NCBI taxonomy): domain Eukaryota; kingdom Metazoa; phylum Chordata; class Chondrichthyes; order Rajiformes; family Rajidae; genus Amblyraja; species Amblyraja radiata. The sequence continues at coordinate 8,519,882 of NC_045962.1, read as the reverse complement.
ATTGTGCTGTTTTTGATTGTCTGGCTGCATGGTAAATCATTTCACTCTATCTTAATGAGTGCATGTGCCAAATAAACTTGAACCTTATACATCATCATTATTATGGGAAGACACAACGTGCTGGAGTAACTCAGCAGGTCAGGCAGCATCTCTGGAGAACATGGATAGGTGATGTTTCACAGAGTGCTGGAGTAACTCAGCGGGTCAGGCAGCATCTCTGGAGAACATGGATAGATGATGTTTCACAGAGTGCTGGAGTAACTCAGCGGGTCAGGCAGCATCTCTGGAGAACATGGATAGGTGATGTTTCACAGAGTGCTGGAGTAACTCAGCGGGTTAGGCAGCATTGGGTCGGATCCCTTCTTCTGACTTCAGGACCATCCTCCAATCAGTCTGAAAAAGGTTCCCGACCTGCAACGTCACCTATCCATGTTCTCCAGAGATGTTGCCAGACCCGTTGAGTTACTCCAGCACTCTGTGCCTTTCCTTGGTAAACCGGCATCTGCAGTTCCTTGTGTCGATACCTTATTATTAACATTGAAGAACAGAATAAAAAGATGATCCCAAACTATTTTCAGGTTCTGAATCACCTACCTTCTTCAGGAACCGCACACCGTACGAGAATATATAAAGATAAAAGGTGAACTTCCACCTGTAGGAGAGAACAGAAAACAATCATAAGAAAGCAAGAGTTTTGCCACACAGCTACAACTTTCATAATCAGTTACACTATATCAATACCGGTCATTTAAACAGTTATGAGGGTAAAGATTTGCTGTAGAATGAAGCTTGTAGAAACCATTCCATACCAAGTTTGCCTTGGACACAATGCCTAAGGGAGAGGTTTTGTTTTAGTTTAGTTTAGCCTAGAGATACAAAGCCAAAACAGGACCTTTGGCCCACCGAGTCCATGCCAAGCATAGAAACATGGAAAATAGGTGCAGGAGGAGGCCATTCGGCCCTTCGAGCCAGCACCGCCATTCATTGCGATCATGGCTGATCGTCCCCAATCAATAACCCATGCCTGCCTTCTCCCCATATCTCTTGATTCCACTAGCCCCTAGAGCTCTATCTAACTCTCTCTTAAATCCATCCAGTGATTTGGCCTCCACTGCCCTCTGTGGCAGGGAATTCCACAAATTGGCAGGGAATTCCACAAATGGCACTAGTTCCACAAATACCACAAAAACCAGTGATCACTCCGCACACTAACACTATCCTACACATGCTAGGGACAATTTACAATTATACAATTTTACCAAAGCCAACTAACCTACAAACCATAGATAGATACAAAAAACTGGAGTAATCTCTGGATTAATCTGGAGTAATCAGGCAGCATCTCTGGAGAGAAGGAATGGGTGACATTTTGGGTCGAGACCCTTCTTCAGACTGGTTAGGGATAAGGGAAACGAGAGATATATGATGTGGAGAGATAAATAACAATGAATGAAAGGTATGCAAATAAGTAACGATGATTAAAGGAAACAAGCCATTGTAAGGTGTTTGTTGGGTGAAAATGAGAAGCTGGTGCGACTTGGGTGGGGGAGGGATGGAGAGAGAGGGAATGCCGGGCCTACCTGAAGTGAGACAAATCAATATTCATACCACTGGGCTGTAAGCTGCCCAAGCAAAATATGAGATGCTGTTCCGCCAATTAGCGTTTAGCCTCACTCTGACAATGGAGGAGACCGAGGACAGAAAGGTCAGTGTGGGAATGGGAGGAAAATGATGGGCCCGTCTCAATTAGGCGATTTTTTCGGCGACTGCCGGCGACTGTCATAGTCGTAGCAGGTTGATGAAAAACCGGAGATTGGACCCCCCCCTACGACAATGTCTACGACAATGTTTACAACAACCTACCACCTAGTCGACGTCAAGCTACGGCAAGCTACCCACAACCGGCGACCTATTAGGACATACAATACAATACAATACAATACAATACCGTTTATTTGTCATTTGAACCTCACATGAAGTTCAAATGAAATTTGGTTTCTGCAGTCATACAAGAAAAGAACCAAGACACACACCAACACAATGTACACAAACATCCATCACAGTGAATCTCCTCCTCACTGTGATGGAAGGCAAAGTCTTGTCTCTCCCCTGCTCTCCATTCCTCTCCCGAAGTCAAAGTCAAAGCCCCCGGCGGGCGCTAGCAAGTCCCACATCAACCTATGACCACACCTACGACCACCTACATCCACCCACGACAAGCTACGACAAGGTATGATCCTATCGGCGACAACTGAAGACAACTTAAGACAATTCAGTCGCCGATACTGGTCGCCGGTTGACGGAGGTAGTCGCTAATGGAAGTCACCAAAGTCAGCACCGGCGACGACCTACGCCAGGAGAAGTCAAGCTACGCTCATTGGCGTCAAGGCAACTGTCGCCGAAAGGTTTCGAACATTTCAAAATCCTGCGCCGGCCAGAAAAATGCTACGATTCTTTGACCTAGTATGCGGGAACTTCCCTCGAGCATGAAGGAGAGTTCCAGTAACCTCATCGGACCTCCTAGGACCACGTGTTGACCATGCTGCGAGTTTGAGTCGAGGGCAAACTCTTCTAAACTCGCAGATTAGGTCGCCGCAGTGGGACAGCCCCTTTTCCGTGCTGGGTGGCCTTCGGACTCAAAATGGAGGGCACCACAATAAAAATTACAGTTTAAATAAAGCAAACTTGTCCACCAATGTTGTTGGCCTTTTCGATCAGCACAAATTTGTTGCAAATCAAATCTGTCTGCCATAAACATATTGTTTTAAAATACTGCAATATTGCTTCTGAAATATTAATTAGCAAATGTTTTAAATTAAATATCCAATAAGGTAAAATGCAAGCTAGAAATACTGAAGTCTCAGAAGAATTAGATCTTCACTTAAAATCAAATAGAACTCAATTTCCCCTTTGGCTGATTCAGTTATGATTGTCCTGAATTATCATTGAGATGTTCAAGCCTCCAGCACTGCTAACATGTCTAGCAAGTAGAGCTATTATAGAGAGTAGAAAGTAATTTGTTTTAAAATTAGAAGCTATGATCCTATGAGTAAACGGGCAACAATTCTGATAATAATGCATGCAGTCAGACAGCGTGGAAGCAGGGCCTTCGGCCCACCTTGCCCACACTGACCAACATGGACCATCTACACTAGTCCCACCAGAAACCGGAGCATCTGGAGGAAAACACAACGGTCACAGGGAGAACGCAGAAACTCCGTACAGATGGCACCCGGGTCCCCGGCGCTGTGAGGCAGCAGGTAGTAGAAGCATAGACACAGTTTTCATCATAATCATAATCATACTTTATTAGCCAAGTATGTTTTGCAACATACGAGGAATTTCATTTGCCATACAGTCATACCAATAAAAAGCAACGGAACACAGAAAATATATTTTAACATAAACATCCACCACAGTGACTCCTCCACATTCCTCACTGTGATGGAAGGCGAAAAAAAAGTTAAATCTCTCCCTTCGTTGTCCTCCGCGCCCCCGCGCCGGGAGATCTACCCCGGGTCGGGTTTTGGAGCTTCCCGACGTCGGTCTCAACCCGAGACTGCGAGCTCCTTGACATTAAAGTCCGCAGGCCTTTGGAGCATCGATCTCTGGCAAGGAATCAGCTCCGATGGTCAAGAAGGCTCACCGGCGTCTCTTCTTCCTGAGGAGACTGAAGAAGGTCCATCTGTCTCCTCAGATCCTGGTGAACCTCTACCGCTGCACCATCGAGAGCATCCTTACCAACTGTATCACAGTATGGTATGGCAACTGCTCTGTCTCCGGCCGGAAAGCACTGCAGAGGGTGGTGAAAATTGCCCAACGCATCACCGGTTCCTCGCTCCCCTCCATTGAGTCTGTCCAAAGCAAGCGTTGTCTGCGGAGGGCGCTCAGCATTGCCAAGGACTGCTCTCACCCCAACCATGGACTGTTTACCCTCCTACCATCCGGGAGGCGCTACAGGTCTCTCCGTTGCCAGACCAGCAACAGCTTCTTCCCGGCGGCTGTCACTCTACTCAACAACGTCCCTCGGTGACTGCCAATCATCCCCCCCCCGGACACTCCTCCCACAGGAAAAACACTATGTCTGTATACATGTAAATAGTTTTATTTATTGAAATCATATTCTATGTCGCTCTTCCAGGGAGATGCTAACTGCATTTCGTTGTCTCTGTACTGTCCACTGACAATGACAATTAAAGTTGAATCTGAATCTGAATCTGATGGTGAGTCCACGCCCCACAAGGTGGGGAAAGGTTGAAAGAGGGAGGTTCCGAAGCTCGAGGCCTGGGCACCCATGAATCATCGAGTGAAGGGAATGAGTACTGGAGGATCTCAGTGGGACAGGCAGCATCCGTGGAAGGAATAGACAGATAGAAGCATAGGTGCAGGAGTAGGCCATTGGTCATACAAATCAGCACCGCCACTCAATGTGATCACGGCTGATCATCGAAAATCAGTACCCCGTTCCTGCTTTCCCCCCATATCCCCTGATTCTCTTAGCCCTAAGAGCTAAATCTAACTCTCTCTTGAAAACATCCAGTGAATTGGCCTCCGCTGCCTTCTGTGGCAGAGAATTCTACAGATTCACAACTCTCTGGGTGAGATGACTTTTGGTGCATCGGAGGATGTTTTATTAACTCACTATTGAATCAAATTTGAAACAGAGCCACAGAGAGTGAATCCATTTATCTCAGTATGAATCTTGTGCTCTGTGAGATCATAAATTACAGGGCAGAATAAGGCCATTCGGCCCATCGAGTCTACTCCGCCATTCAATCATGGCTGATCAATCTTCCCCTCTAAACCCCATTCTTCTTCTACCCATAAATCCTGACACCCATCGTAATCAAGAATATGTCAATAGACAATAGACAATAGGTGGAGGAGTAGGCCATTCGGCCCTTCGAGCCAGCATTGCCATTCAATGTGATCAAGGCTGATCATCCCCAATCAGTACCCTGTTCCTGCCTTCTCCCCATATCTCCTGACTCTGCTATTTTTAAGAGCCCTCTCTAGCTCTCTCTTGAAAGTATCCAGAGAACCTGCCTCCACCGCCCTCTGAGGCAGAGAATTCCACAGACTCTCCACTCTCTGTGAGAAAAAGTGTTTCCTCGTCTCCATTCTTAATGGCTTACTCCTTATTCTTAAACTGGGGTCCCTGGTTCTGGACTCCCCCAACATCGGGAACATGTTTCCTATCTCTAGCGTGTCCAAGCCCTTAACATGTCAATCTCTCCCTTAAAAATACCCAATGGATTTGCCTCCACGGCCATCTGTGGCAATGAATTCCACAGATTCACCACCAGAAATCCCTCCTCTTCTCCATTCTAATGATCCGTTATTTTATCCGAGGCCTCTTATCCTAGACTCTCCCAATAGTGAAAATACCCTCTCCACATCCACTCTATTCAAGCCTTTCACTATTCAGTAAGTTTCAATGAGGTCCCCCCTCATTCTTCTAAACTCCAGCAAGTACAGGCCCAGTGCCGTCAAACGCTCATCATAGATTAACTCAATCATACCTGGGATCATTCTCATAAACCTCCTCTGGACCCTCTCCAGAGCCAGCACACCCTTCCTCAGATATGGGGCCCAAAAATGCTCACAATACTCCAAATAAGGTCTGACCCGTCTTATAAAACCTCAGCGTAACATCACTGTTTTTTGCATTTTATATTATAAACTGTTTTGATAAATAGTTTATAAACAGAAGAGATTACAGCCTCAACGTTCAATTATTATGCTGGTAGACTGAAAACATGTAAATCAAAATATATTTGGCTTCTGAAGTTTAATGTCAGAAATGTTAGGGTGACTCAGTGGTGCAGCTGGTAGAGCTGCTGCCTCACAGTGCCAGAGACCTGGGTTTGATCCTGACCTTGGGTGCTGCCTGTGTGGAGTTTGCATGTTCTCCCTGTGACTGTGTGGGTTTCCTCCGGGTGCTCTGGTTTCCTCCCACATCCTTAAGACGTGCGGGTTTGTAGGTTAATTGGCCCTCTGTAAATTGTCCTCAGCGAGTGGATTTGAAAGTGGGATAACACAACTAGTGTGAACAGTTGTGCTGCTGCCAGTGAGAACTTCATTATACTGTGTGGGGCATACGACAATAAAACTCTTGTGACTCTTGATCATTGGTTGTTGGGCCAAAGGGCCTGTTTTTCTGCTGCATCTCCAAACTAAAATAGTTTTGTACATTAAATTAGAACTCTTCAATAACACTTCAATAAGGGTGGCACGGTGGTGCAGCAGTAGAGTTACTGCCCTATAATAATAATAATAATACATTTTATTTATGGGCGCCTTTCAAGAGTCTCAAGGACACATTTACAAAATTTAGCAACTAGAGTAAAAACATGTAAGCGGAATGAAATAAATAGTAAAGACATCACCAGTACACAAATTAAAGACAGAATTCAATCCAAAGACAAAAATCAAAAACACAATATGAAGAGAGAGCAGCGGCAGCTAAAGCGCGCTAGCGTACACTCTCCCTTCCGGCTGCCCTAGACAGCTTGCAGCGCCGGAGACCCGGGTTCGATCCCGACTGCCGGTGTTGCCTGTACGGAAATTTGTACGTTCTCCCCGTGACCGCATGGGTTTTCTCTGAGATCTTCGGTTTCCTCCCACACTCTAAAGACGTACAGGTTTGTAGGTTAATTGGCTTGATATGAATGTAAATTGTCTCTTGTGAGTGTAGGATAGTGTTAGTGGACGGGGATCGATGGTCAACGCGGACTCGGTAGGCTGAAGGGCCTGTTCCGCGCTGTATCTCTAAACTAAACTAAAAAACTAAGACCCTTTAACCTTAGGATCCCTGCTTTTATTTTGTACCAGACTGTGCGACCCGTTGGGTCCCAGTCACGCGGGAGGCCTGGTCCCCCAATGCAACCCATTCCCCAACTCAATATTCCACCACTCACCCGATTCCCCAATGCAACCCGTTCCCCCAATGCAATATTCCACCACTCACCCATAGCCCCTAACTGTGCAGGCGGGGCTGACGGGTTCCCGTTGTGATGTCCCTGATCCCCCCTCCTCTCCTCACCCCCCCCCTCCACTCCGCTCCTTGCCCTCCCCCCCATTCACTCCATCCCCCCTCGACCCCTCTCCCCCATCCACTCTTAGCAGCTCTCCGGCAGCGCAGCCATTACCGCCCATTGGGTTCCCATTGTGACGTAGAACACACAGCACAGGAGAACGGTGAGTAAGCTGGCGAAAAATCGTAGCGCTATCGCGTACCGTTTTTGCGCAAATAGAATGACCGCGAAAACCGGAAGATAACAAGATCAGAGCTTTAGTTATGTATAGGTTCCACACTGTGTCAAAATGGAGAGCAGGCTGACGCTGGTGTTGGATCTTTCAGTAGGCCTGCCTTGGACGGCTCAATGTGCGACCTCATTCACAAATAGAATCAGTTCCAACAAATCAGCGTGCAGGCAAACGTCTGACTGCTTCAAGGAGACAATTAAAAACAGCATCATTATATCACAGCTGCAGCTACTGTTTGTTTCTCTATTGATGCCCTGTGCTGCAATTAAATCACACTCTCATTAAGAGATCACAGCTAAATCCATCTGCAAACAACATGCCTCGCAATTCTGAGGTACTTTGGGATCCTAATGTAGGACAGAAGTGAATTGAAGAACCACCCTCTCAACTGCGGCAGAATGTACGGGCTTGTTATTGTAGATGATGTGCTTGCTATTGGCCTTCATTTGATTAGTACGGGGGTCAGGGGTATGGGGAGAGGGCAGGGGAATGGGGTTGGGAGGGCAGGATGGATCAGCCATGATTGGTTGGCGTAGACTCGATGGGCAGAATGGCCTAATTCTGCTCCTATCACTTATGGACTTCATGCTTGAATTCCCATGCGTGGCAAATGATGATTGCAACCAATGGGCCAGGCACAGGCTCATTGCCAGTGCAAGTCATAAAGTGAGTGGGGGAAAGATTTCATAGGAATCTGTGTCATACAGTCATACTGTAAGGAAATAGGACCAACTTGCCCACATCGACCAACGTGTCCCACTAGTCCCACCTGCCTGCGTTTGACCCATATCCCTCCAAACCTTTCCTATCCATGTACCTGTCCAAGTGTCTTTCAGAGTCACAGTCATAGAGCACAGAAACAGACCCTTCGGCCCAACCTTTCCATGCTGACCAAGATGTCCCATCAAAGTTAGTCCCATTTGTCTGCATTTGGCCCATATCCCTCCAAACCTTTCCTAACCATGTACCTGCCCAAGTGTCTTTCAAATGTTGTTATAGTACCAACCTCAACTACCTCCTCTGGCAGCGGGTTCCATACACCCACCACCTTCTGTGTGAAAAGGTTGCCCCTCATGGAGTTGGGTTGCCAACTTTCTCACTCCCAAATAAGGGACAAAAGGTCAAAATAAGGGACAAATTCCCAATGGCAATTTGTTGACCCACTGGGCCGTGGCTGGGTGAATGATGAGTTGGCCCGGGTGCTGGACTGCACACAAAGCCCAGCCGGCGGGCCAGCTGAGGAGTTTTGGCCCGGGCCGCACGACGTCGCGCGCAAAGTCCGGCGCCCCGTTCAACAACTGCACCGATGATCGGCCATGAGAAGGAGGGGGGGTGGTGGTGTCGGCGGTAAGCGAAGGTCAGAAGGTCGGACAGCTGGTCGGGCTGCCGACCGACGGGGCCACGGGCGAGGCGCTGCTGCTGCTGCACTCCATGGGCTGCACTACGTCGGGACGGCTGAGGCGGGGCCGGACGCGGCACTCCGACCCAACAGTCCCCTCGACCCGAGTAGTAGCAGTCAAATACAGGACAAGGACGGTCCCGTACGGGACAAACCAATTTAGCCCAATATACGGGATGTCCCTGCTAACACGGGACAGTTGGCAACCCTAATTCCCTCCCCCGCTGGGGTGGCACAGCGGTAGAGTTGCTGCCTTACAGCGCCAGAGACCCGGGTTCAATCCTCACTATTGGTGCTGTCTGTGTGGAGTTTGCACGTTCTCCCTATGACATCGTGGGTTTCCTCCAGGTGCTCCGGTTTCCTCCCGCATCCCAAAGACGGGTGGGTTTGCAGGTTAATTGCCCCCCAGTGTGTAGGGAGTGCCTGAGAAAGTGGGATAACATAGAACTGGTGCGAACAGGTGATCGATGGTCAGCGCGGACTCGGTGGGCCGAAGGGCCTGTTTGCATGCTGTATCTCTAAACTCTAACCTCTAAAGCGGAGTGTTTTGAGGTCAGAAACAATAGCCACTTGTGGCCTCTCATCTGTCAGCCAAATCACTGAGAAAGGCACAGAGTGCTATAGTAACTCAGCGAGTCAGACAGCATCATTGGAGAAAACCGATAGGTGATGTTTTGGGTCGGGGCCATTCCTCAGACCCGTGAAGAAGTCATAGTCATAAAGTCATACAGCAGGGAAACAGGCCCTTCGGCCCAACTGTTGGAGAACATAGAGAGGATTTCTCCACGTGCTCCCAGCTTTGTACACTTCATCAAGTCTTGTTCCACCCATCATTGTCCCAAAGTAAACCATCCCTCTTATAGAATCATAGAGTGATACAGTGTGGACACAGGCCCTTCAGCCCAACTTGCCCACACCGACCAACATGTCACAGCTACACGTACCACCTGCCTGCGTTTGATCTCCAAACCTGTCCAAGCCATAATTTAATGTTGATTTTCCCAGTTACATAGAAACCTAGAAACATAGAAAATAGGTGCAGGAGGAGGCCATTCGGCCCTTCGAGCCAGCACCGCCATTCATTGCAATCATGGCTGATCGTCCCCTATCAATAACCCGTGCCTGCCTTCTCCCCATATCCCTTGATTCCACTAGCCTCTAGAGCTCTATCTAACTCTCTCTTAAATCCATCCAGTGATTTGGCCTCCACTGCCCTCTGTGGCAGGGAATTCCACAAATTCACAACTCTCTGGGTGAAAAAGTTTTTTCTCACCTCAGTCTTAAATGGCCTCCCCTTTATTCTAAGACTGTGGCCCCTGGTTCTGGACTCGCCCAACATTGGGAACATTTTTCCTGCATCTAGCTTGTCCAATCCTTTTATAATTGTATAAGTTTCTATAAGATACCCCCTCATCCTTCTAAACTCCAGTGAATACAAGCCTAGTCTTTTCAATCGTTCCTCATATGACAGTCCCGCCATCCCAGGGATCAATCTCGTGAACCTACGCTGCACTGCCTCAATCACAAGGATGTCCTTCCTCAAATAGGAATAGGTTCTAGCAATAGCCACACAAATCTCCTCTGCATCTGAGGGGGTGGCATCTTAGTGTAGCAGTAGTGTTGCTGCCTCACAGCACCAGAGGTTCGATCCTGACTATGGGTGCTGCCTGTACGGAGTTTGCACCTTCTCCCTGTGATCGCGTGCGTTTTCGCCGGGTGCTCCAGTTTCCTCCCACACTCCAAAAATGTACGGGTTTGTAGGTTAATTAGCTTCAGTAAAATTATAAATTGTCCCTAGTGTGTAGGATAGTGCTAATATATGGGGTGATCGCTGGTCGGCACGGACTCGGTGGGCCGAAGGGCCAGTTTTCACGCTATGTCTCTAAAATCTAATCTTCTCAAAGAGGATCATACTTTTAAATGCCAGATATTTCCACATACTGACAGAAAGAATGCATATTAAAAAAAGTCTGCTGTTCTTCTCCCCCTTACTACAAGGGGCTTGACCCGAAATATCGTCTGTCCATTCCTTTCAGCATCTGCGGTTCCTTGCATCACCAAAAAGAACCACAAAGTGCTGGAGGAACTCAGCGGGTCAGGCAGCATCTGTGGGGCGAATGGACAGGCGATGGGTGATCCTGACCCGAAACGTCGTCTGTCCATTTCCTCCGCAGACGCTGCCTGACCCGCTGAGTTCCTCCAGCACTTTGTGTTTTCTCAAGATTCCAGCATCTGCAGTTCCTTGTGTCTCCATATTAAGAAAGCATGTGCTGACATTTGCACTGGGGATACAAAGTGCGTTCAATATTTATTTTAGTTGACTAATATTCATGGTTTATGTAAGCTACACGTGCCATTAGAATTACTGGATTACTGTAACTAATGCTTTGGTCTGAAGAGGAAATTTTGACGCATCATTTTTGGGAATTACTGGCACAAGGTTTACTGTGCGAGCCAATATGACTCATTTGTTCTCCAAGACACTGAACTACTCAAAATATTTCTAAATCAATCAAAAAAATCAATATACATTGTCATCTTTATTTTTGCAAGGCACCATATTTTCAGCATGATGTCATCTTTTTGTGCAAATGGAAATCTATAATATTTATTAAATTAGCTTTATAAATCAATGTATTTTCTGTAATAAAGTGCCTTCAGTCAAGTAAACAATACGACTGGCAGTGGAGGCTAAATGGGTTTAGAAAATTAGTATTGCGGAGAGCCTCCATCTTGTTCTATTTTAGTGATTAGTACGAGAGGACTCACTGCTGCCTCTTAAACCCCTGTCCCACTGTACGAGTTCATTCAAGAGTTCTCCTGAGTTTGCCCTGATTCGAACTCGGAGATTTACGGTAATGCCCGCTTGTAAGTACTCAGGGCTCTCGTGGACACTTTTCAACATGTTGAAAAATCTTCACCAGTCTTCCCGAGCTTATCGCGTTTCCCGAGTACCTGCCGTTAGCGTTACGAGCCGCTAAGAGACGTCCCCGAGCTCCGACGTACCCGCTACGTGCATTCTACGTGCTTACCACTTGTTTGATTTTTTTTTAAACTTGGGAGAGCTCTTGGAATGAACTCGTGCAGTGGGACAGGGCCATTACTCCAGTGTCCATTAACACAGCCGCATCAAGAACCTACTCCCAAACCTATTAAACTGAACATAGAATATCACTGCACAGGATCATACACTTCAGCCCAATATCTGTGCCGAACATGATGCCAAGACCAACACTTATCTGCCCGCACATAATCCATATCATAAATTCATAAGCCACAGCGGCAGACGTAGTCCATTCGGCCCATCGAGTCTACTCCGCCATTCAATCATAGCCGATCTATCTTTCCCTTTCTACCCCATTCTTCTGCCTTCTCTCCACAACCTATGGCCTTAATTCCCCCCATATAAGTAAGTAAGTTTATTGGCCAAGTATTCACATACAAGGAATTTGCCTTGGTGCTCCGCCCACAAGTAACAACATGAGATACAGTGACAGTTACGAATGACTCAGAAAACACTAAACATTAATAATAATAAAACATTAGTGATAAAGCACCATTGATCAAGCATGTGAACCAACAAAATGCCAGATCAAAGGGAGGCTACAGATTTTTGGCTGTTGAGTATATCCACGTGCCTATCCAAAAGTCTCTTAAACACCACTATCGTATCTGCCTCCACCATCACCCTTGGCAGCATGTTCCAGGCACCCACCACTCTCTGTGTAAAGAAAACCTGCCCCGCTCATCTCGATTGAACTCTGCTTGAATATTTTTCTTCCACCACAACCCCTTGTCTTCCATCAGTAAACCAGTTCCAAATCCACACGACCAAGGCAGTATGAATCCCATGGTTTCTAATCTTCTGCATAAGCTACCACTGGGCACTGCATCTAACGTTTTAATAAATCCAAGCAGATCAACACATATTAATAAAAAGTCCACGTCACAAATCAATAAAATACATTTCTACAATGACTGTTCCTCAATGTGGACATGTATGCAAATATATCTCCTTAAATAATTCAACACAGAGACTTGAGCTGCTGATAGCAAATCAGATAACGAAGACTCGGGACAATTTTACAATTTTTACTGAAGCCAATTAAGCTAAGAACCTATACATCTTTGTAATGTGGGAGGAAACGGGAGCTCCCGGAGAAAGCCCACGCGGTCACAGGGAGAATGTACAAACTCTGTACAGACAGCACCTGAGGTCAGGATCGAACCCGTGTCTCTGGCGTTGTGAGGCAGCAACACTATTGCTTTGCAGCCCACAATTATTAATGGTATTAAGAATGATATTAGAGAATGATATAATTATAAGTTATGGGAGCAGAATTAGTTATTATATTACAAGTTAAAGTGTCCGCAATGTTGGATGAAAAAGTAAATCATTGATAAATGTAACTTGATTTTTAATTGATACTAGACGATCCGTGGAGCCGTTGGGTCCCCGTTGTGACGCCTCACCCAACTGCGCAGGCGCGGCTGACGGGCCGGGCATGTGGGAGCGCATGTGCACTGGCATTCTTTGTCTATAAAGAAAGGACAATCAAAATGGAATGATAGAGTAGAAGCATTTAGTTTAGTTTAGTTTAGAGATACAGCGTGGGGTCCATGCCGACCAGCGATCCCTGCACATTAATACTATCCTACACACACTAGGGACATTTTTTACATTTACCAAGCCAATTAACCTACAAACCTGTACTTCTCTGGACTGTGGGAGGAAACTGAAGATCTCGGAGAAAACCCACAGGGAGAACGTACAAACTCCATACAGACAGCACCCGTAGTCGGGAACAAACCCGGGTCTCCGGCGCTGCATCCGTTGCAAGGCAGCAACTCTACCGCAGCGCCACCGTGACCGCCCAATTTGGCATTGGAGAAGACGGGGTGGGTGGAGGGGATCGGAGAACCAGGAAAGTTGATGGTGAAGGCAAGGGAGAGAGATGCCTTTGGCTGGGAACTACAAGGGTAGAATACATTTAGATGGAGCTAAGAAACAGTAAGGAGGAGAACAGTGCAAGCGTATTCGTATCCCTAATAGTGGTGAGAATGAAAGGAAATTACAAATCAAACACCAATGTAGCAACACAACCAGCACTATTTTAAATAACTCAGTGGGCCAGGCAGCACGACCCGCTGAGTTACTCCAGCATTTTGTGTCTATCTTGGGTATAAACCAACATCTGCAGTTCCTTCCTGCATATTGCTATTTTATTCTCCATGGGGGCTGGATATTGTAAATTTACAAATTGTTGAAGCCCTTCATGAAATACATTCAGAATAGATCTTGGGAATTATATAATTATGTAATCGGAAATGATAGAGGACATTCAGCCCAGTAGGTCTACTCTGCCATTCAATCATTGCTGATCTATCTTCCTCTCTCAACCCCATTCTCCCGGTAAACCATTGATTAATATATAGTAGGATTTTTCCCTGCTAAATTATGGACAGTTGACAGCACGGAAAGGTGGCATTCGGGACAGGCTGGGTTAGCACCCCAGTCTGTGTCTTTCGTGAGAAAGTCACCCAATAAAGCTACGGAAAGGCCTAATGAACCACCGTGGCCTAAAAATCCATCAGGCGGGAATGAAATGCTCGGAGAAGGAGAAAGAGGTGCAGCGCACAGGCCTTGAACCTGGTGAGAAGCAGGAGGAGCCCGGCCAGGACTCACCCCACAGAGCCCAGTCCCTCCATGCGCTAGAGTCTCCCAACCCCTGCAGAGTGGTTACTAAGATGGGTGATCCGTGGGCGTTTGCTGCTGGGACACAAGTCAGGGCCTGATCAACCCCGGCTGGGTCGCCTGGGCGAGGGTGTCTGATGTTGCGAGACCCAAAACACACGATGACCCCACATCACATCACTGAGGATGCGTCCCAGCGCATCTAGAAGATGTATATTTTTCACACTGAGAGGCATAGATAGGGTAGACAGTCAGAACCTTTATCCCAGGGTGAAAATATCACAGACTAACCTAATGGTGGGAGGGGCAACGTTTAAGGAATTGTATGGGGCTAGTATTTTAACACAGAGAGTGGTGGGTGCCTGGAACGCACTGCCTGGGGTGGAAGTGGAGACAGATAGTGGTGTTTAAGATGCTTTTAGACGTCTATGCAGGAAATGGAGGGATATGGATATGTGCAAGCACATGAGATTAGTTTATCTTGTCATCGTGTTCACCTTGGACATTGTGGGCTGAAGAAACTTTCCTGTGCTGCACTGTTCTATGCTCTCTGTTTTCCAACTTGTGCTTTCTTTCATTGTGACCAGCTGTGAATTTGCAGGAAGATGGCCAAATAGAGTTATACAGCACAGAAACAGACCCTTCGGCCCAACTTGTCCAAGCTAACCAAGATGCCCCATCTCAGCTAGTCCCATTCGTCAACATTTGGCCCATATCTCTCAAAACCATGTACCTGCCCAAGTCTTTCCAATGTTGTTGTTGTGCCTGCCTCAACTACCTCCTCTGGCAGCTCGTTGCATACACTCACCACCCTCTGAGTGAAACAGTTGCCCCTCAGGTTCCAATTAGATCTTATCCCCTCTCACCTCTCACTTGAGACCAATGCCCTCTGGTTTTTGATTCCCCTACTCTGGGGTAAAATACTCTGTGCATTCACCCTATCTATTCCCCTCGTGATCTTATATACCTCTATAAGATCCCCCTCAGACTCCTGTGCTCCAAGGAATAAAGTCCAAGTCTGCCCAACCTCTCCCTTTAGCACAGGCCCTTAAGTCCTGGCAACATCCTGGTAAATCTTCTCTGCACCCTATGCACCCACCCTGGGACGACAGATGGCACAATGGGCTAAGTGTTCGGCTGGCAACCGGAAGGTAGCCGGTTCGAATCCCGCTTGGAGTGCATACTGTCGTTGTGTCCTTGGGCAAGACACTTCACCCACCTTTGCCTGTGTGTGAATGTGTGTGAATGTGTGTGAGTGATTGGTGGTGGTCGGAGGGGCCGTAGGCGCAGATTGGCAGCCACGCTTCCGTCAGTCTGCCCCAGGGCAGCTGTGGCTACAGAAGTAGCTTACCACCACCGAGTGTGACTGAGGAGTGAATGAATAATGCGATGTAAAGCGCCTTGAGTATTAGAAAGGCGCTATATAAATCCCATCCATTATTATTATTATTATGCACATAAGTCTGCACCCTATGCACCCTCTGCACATAAAACATGGTTTTACACACCTATATTTATTTAATGCAGAGATCAGAGGATTTGTTGGGCAAATTAACCAGTGTATTTGCGAGCATCGGGAGATGGATAAAGGATTGGCCATAACCTTATTCTCTTGATCTTATATCATGAAGCATTAAATGTTTTGACTTCTGCTCAATCTGCAGTGCTCAGTCTCATTGTGGTTCACATAAAAAATCATCTGGAAGTCCTAAATCCATCCACGTAATGGGCCAATTTAATTTGGTGATGATCTGTTCAGCAGGGTTGCAGCAGATTTTGCAGTCTTCATGTTGAAGCCTCATACAGAGGCTTGAGAAGAGACTGAGGAGACCACATTTGGAGCATTGTGAGCAGTTTTGGGCCCCATATCTGAGTAGGAATGTGCTGGTGTTGGAGAGGGTCCAGAGGAGGTTTACGAGAATGATCCCAGGAATGAGTGGGTTAACATATGATGAGCGTTTGTCGGCACTGGATCTGTCCTCGCTAGAGTTTAGAAGAATGAGAGGGGACCTCATTGAAACGTACCGAATAGTGAAAGGCCTGGATGGAGGTGGATGTGGAGAGGATGTTCCAACTAGTGGGAGAGTCTAGGACTAATGCTCATAGCCTCAGAATCAAGTACGTACCTTTAGAAAGGAGATGAGGAGGATTTTCCGTGGTCAGAGGCTGATGAATCTGTGGAATTCATTGCCATAAACAGTAGTGGAGATCAAGTCATTGGGTATTTTTAAAATAGAAATTGACAGATTCTTGATTAGTACGGGATTCAAAGGTTATGGGGAGAAAACAGAAGAGTGAGTTTGAGAAGGAAAGATAGATCAGGGATGATGGAACAGACTTGATGGGCCAAATGGCCTACTTCTGCTCGGATGTCTTATGCTCCTCTCCCCCTCCTCCTCTCCCCCCCTCCCTCCTCTTCCTCTCCCCCCGCCTCCTCCTCTCCCCCCTCCTCCTCTCCCCCCTCCTCCTCCCTCTCCTCCCCCCCCTCCTCCTCCTCCACTCCGCCCCCCCCCCTCTCCTCTCCTCTCCCCGCCTCTTCCCCTCCCCCTCTCCCTCCCCCCTTCTCTCGAATATCAAAAGGGGTGGTTATTGTGTGCATGTGAGGGGTGGTTAGTGTGTGTGTGATGCTTGATCTAGTTAAAAATAAAAATTGACAACCATTATTTTACAATTCTAACTGGAATTCCCTGTTAAATCCAAATAATTGACTTTTCATGGGAAATAAAAAGTGCAGGGTTTTGTGAACAAGTTAATATTGTTCAGAAGTTCAAGATAGAGTCCATCTTGTGTCAGTCACCAATCCCAGTGCATCGTAAACTCCTATAGCACTCTATTGCGCAACTTTGCACCACTTTGTGACTTCTCATTAACTTGACCTTATGTACAAAGGTAACTTTTCCACCCACTATAAAAGAGCCTGCACAGACTCTGTAGGCCCAAGAGCATGTTTCCATACCGTACAGTTCTATGCCTCTCAATAATTCTAACATTGCTAGAAGTTTGGCCCAGCATCAAAATCTATCTCAAACACCCACCTCCTTCTGAGGCCATTAACTTCTGTAAATTAGATTTGTTCTACCAAACCGTACTCACAGTGGGATATGAATTAAGAGGCAGAACCGCATTGGCCTCCAACATGCATTTCAATCAGACCAGGTTTGGGGGAGTTTTATTACAGGGCACAGCCGACCAATTTTCACATCTGAGCAGATGCCAGCCACAATCATACTTTATTTCACCAGCATGTCTCAAGTGTCACGAGCCAAGAGTATTTAGTTGTCACATGTACCGGAATCGGTGCAACAAAATTCTTATTTGCTGCAGCTTTACTAGCCCAGTGACTCATTTCTGATGGTGGGGAGGTCAGTACCCGTATTGGGCCGGGCAATGTCCTCCACTCTCTGTAGATCCCTTCGAAGGTGGGGAAGTCAGTACCCGTGCTGGGCTGGGCAATGTCCTCCACTCTCTGTAGATCCCTTTGAAGGTGGGGAGGTCAGTACCCGTGCTGGGCCGGGCAATGTCCTCCACTCTCTGCAGCCTCTTTAGTTCTTGGGTGTTTGATTAGTGACCCAGGCCGTGATGCAACCAGCCAGTCCGCTGTTCACCGTGCACCTGGAATACTGTATTCAGCGACACGTCAAATCTCCTTAATTTTCCCCTGAACACACACACAACTGATTGCCAGCCCAAAACTAAACAAGCCAATGGAGATGGGAAGGAGAGCCGTATTACACAGTTGCCTGATTTTGGCAGTAGGGACACATTACATCCGGGGGGGGGTTGCATGATGGCTGCCTCTGCCTACAGTCTCTTTGTTTTTCTATTTTTGGTTTGTTTGGGGTATGTGTTGGAGGATTTTTTCGGTATTTTGTGTGGGGGAGGGGGGTAGGGTAAGGGGGGGGGGAAATCGTTTTTCAGTCTCTTCCTGGCGAGGATGCGACTATTTTCCGAGACCCCTCCTCGCAGCCTACCTACTGGATTGGCGCGGCCTTTGCTGCCAGGGACCGAACCAGAGCTCCAGCAGCGGCGGCGCAGCGCTGGATACATCGCGGAGCGGGCGATGCCTCACCTGGGATCGCCGTTTGAAGCTCTGCAATGTTGGGCCTGCAGCATCAACATCGCGGAGCTGTGGTTTGCGGAGCTCCCAGCGCGGGCGGCGTTGACCAACATCGCGGAGTCCTGGGACCCTTTGCCGAGGGCCGCCAGCGTTGAATCTCCGCCCAGCGCGGCCTGTGGACTTCGGGAGCCTCGGACTCGAGTAGGAAGTGGCCGATTCAGAGGTCCAAGCTGCTGAGGATGTTCTTCCATTCGAGGTCGGAGTTCCATCATCCCGGCGAGAGGGCCTGAACATCGGGCCGCCATAGCGGCGACTGCGGAGGGGCTCGGGAGGCCACGATCACGGGTGAACATCGGGGAACATCAGTGAGGAGGTTGACTGGACTTTGGTGCCTTCCCTCACAGTGGGAAACTTTGGTACCGCTGTGGGGATGTTTGTGTTGTGGACTATCGTGTTCTGTATGAGGAAAAGCATTTCGTTGTCTAAGTACTTGTACTATGGACAATGACAATAAAGTAGAATCAAATCAAATCAAATCAATTTCTGTGCCATAAATTTCTATGAGTCTCACACAGCTTCTTATATCTTTGATTTTCTTGAATCTAATATTTTATTTATCACAACTGCGGTATTAGCAATGAATGGCAACATTTCTAGGGTTTCTACATGAAGTGTCATTCACTTTATAGTCACAATCTTAATCTAGTTAAATTCTTGTAAATATGACGGCACGGTGGCGCAGCGGTAGAACTGCTGCCTCACAGCACCAGAGACCCGGGTTTGAACCTGATTACGGGTGCTGTCTGTGTGGAGTTTCTACATTCTCCCTGTGACCGCGTGGGTTTTCTCCAGGTAATCTGGTTTCCTCCCACACTCCAAAGACGTACGGGTTTGCGGGTGAATTGGCGTGGTAAAATTCCAAATTGTCTATAGTGTGTGTAGGGTAGTGTTAAGGGCCTGTCCCACTTGCATGCGATTGCATGCGTTTGGCGCGACCAACCGTGGTCGCTTGAGGCGTACGGGCACCGTATGGCCGCGCGGGGCCGGTCCCAAGTAGAAGCGCGGAGTTGTGCGGGTCTGGTCCCAACATCACGCGGAGCTCCGAAAATCTGACAGTGTCCGAAATCTTCGACGCGCCAACGGCCTGTCAGCACGCAGGCGCATTGCGGTCACACGCAGCGTCTTGACGGCATACGCAGCGTCTTGACGCATACGCTTAGCGCGTGGCATTGCGCGATGCGTCACCGGCCAGCGTGGCGTTGCGTGATGACTTCACCGCCCGACGCCGTGCGATGCCCAAATTCAGTCGGCCTGCCACCTGCGCCGCTGATTGGTAAGTATGACGCAAATTACGTCACGCGCGAACATAGCGCGAACTCCGCTTCCGTTTGGTCGCGCCAAACGCATGCAATCGCATGCAAGTGGGACAGGCCCTTTAGTATGCGGAGATCACTGGTCGGCGTGGACTCGGTGGGCCGATGGGCCTGTTCCCACGCTGTATCACAAACGTCTAAAGTCTATGCAAAAGCTATTTGCATCAATGGACAGATCCCGTATACATATTTGTTGTCAAGATACCTTCTGCAATTTCATTGAGTCAACGAGAAAGAGGTTCAAATTGGCACAGTGATAAACTATTAGAATATATTATGTAGCATTCAATGGAGCAGTTCCAGAGATTAATTACACAATGAAAGGATAATTTTGAAAGACAATTTTCAGAGTTGGAATTATTAATCAGTAACTGCTTCTTGTTTAGTTTTGCACACATTTGTATGCAGCAACGTTGAAGACTATTCCCACTGCATTTCAAACTGTAATACTACAATTTCCTGATGGTTCATTACACAGAGTCTATTATTTTCCACTAATCCCCGGAGTCTTTTCAATGCAAGTGTTTATTTCGTGGCTAATTTTGCAGCATCCCCTGGGTGCCTAGTGTATACCCTGATGAAACATGCTTATTTCTCTTGCCTAACTAATGAATGCGTTTAATCTATCTCCAAGGACGTTTCACTCCCTTGCCATGATTTGCTGAGCAGGGCAGTGAAGAAAGTTAATGGCATGTTGGCCTTCATAGCGAGCGGAGTTGAGTATAGGAGCAAAGAGGTCCTTCTGCAGCTGTACAGGGCCCTGGTGAGACCGCACCTGGGCTATTGTGTGCAGTTTTGGTCCCCTAATTTGAGGAAGGACATTCTTGCTATTGAGGGAGTGCAGCGTAGGTTCACCAGGCTAATTCCCGGGATGGCGGGACTGTCATATGACGAAAGATTGGAGCGACTGGGCTTGTATTCATTGGAATCTAGAAGGATGAGAGGGCCTCAGAGGGCGGTGGAGGCTGATTCACTGGATGCAGGGCTGCCAACTCTCACGCTTTGAGCGTGAGAATCACGCCCTCAAGCAAACTCTCACGCCCTCACGCTGAGAAATTTCTCACGCTCAGTGGTGAGAAATTCTGTGATCAACGAAAATTTCAACTCGGATAAACTGCATGGTCCGAGGGTGTTGGAGAGCCGGGGCTGAGGGAGGGATGGGAGCAGAACCAGCGGCGGGAACAGATGCGGGGAGCCGGGACTGGCGAGTGTTTCTGGGGCTGACGAGTCGCACGCTGCAGCTCTGGCCATGGAGCAGCTTCAGTTCGAGTGCCCCGGGCCGGCAGAAGCGTCGGAAACGTTGCGCCGCTGCCGCGAGAGTCTCTGTGCCGAAGGGACAGACTCTCAAAGGGAGGTGGAGAGAGAGAGAGAGGGGAAGGAGACAGGGAGACTGGGGGGAGAGAGAGAGGGGGGAGAGAGGAGAGAGACAGAGGGGGAGTGAATGGAGAGAGAGAAGAGGGAGGGGGGGAGAGAGAGGGGGGAGAGAGAGGTAGGTTAGAGAGAGGGGTGGTAAAAGAAGAGCGGGGGTTGAGAGGAGAGAGAGCGGAAAGAGAGAAACGGGGGAAAGAGAGAGTGATGGGGGGGCAAAGAGAAAGAGGAGGTAGAGAGAGGAGAAAGAGAGAGGAGAGAGAGTGAGGTGGGAGGGAGAAATGGGGGAGAGAGAGAGGAGAGAGAGATGAGAGAGGGGGGGAAGAGAGAGAGGTGAGAGGAGAGACAGAGAGAGAGGGGAGAGAGAGAGAGGAGAGAGTATGTAGTGAGGGAGAGAGGGGGGATAGAGAGGGAGGGAGAAAGAGAGAGAGGGGGAGAGAGAGGGAAGCGAGGGGGAGAGAGAGGAGGAGAGGGGGGAAAGAGAGAAGGGGAGAGAGAAGAAAGAGGGGGAGAGAGAGAGGGGGAGAGAGAGAGTTAGGAGAAAGAGGGGAGAGAGAGGTAGGGGAAAGAGAGGGGAGAGAGAGGGGAGGGGGGAGAGAGAGAGGAGAGAGGGGACAAGAGAGAGGGGAGAGAGGGGGAAAGAGAGGAGAGAGAGGGGGGAGAGAGAAGAGAGAGGGAAGGGGAGAGAGTGAGAGGGGGAGACAGGGGAGAGAGAAAGGGTGAGAGGAGAGACAGAGAGGGAGAGAGGAGAGCAAGAGAGGGGGAGGGGAAAGAGAGAGGGGGGTTGAGAGGAGAGAGAGCGGAAGAGAGGGGGGAGAGAGAGGGGGGAGAGAGAGAGGGATGAGAGTGAGGTGGGAGGGAGAGAGAGAGGGGAGAGAAAGAGAGGTGGAGAGAGAGGGGTGGGAGAGAGAGAGGAAAGAGAGAGGGGACAGAGAGAGGAGAGAGAGGGGAGAGCGAGAGGTGGAGAGAGAGGGGGGGAGAGGGAGAGGGGGATTGAGAGGCAGGGCTGCCAACTCCCATGCATTGAGCGTGAGAATCACGCATTTCACCAAATTCTCACGCTGATCACAAATTTCTCTCGCTCCGTTGTGAGAAATTCTGTGATCAACGAAAATTTCAAAACTCATATCAACTGCATGGGCCGCGGGTGTTGGAAGCGGAAGCAGCGGCGGGGACAGATGCGGACGGGGAGCGGGGCTGGCGAGTGTTTGCCGGGCTGGCGAGTCGCTCACTGCAGCTCCGGCCATGGAGCAGCCTCAGTGCAAGAGTCCTGGGTCGTCGGAGGCGTCGAAGCGTTGTGCCGCTGCCGTGAGAGTCTCTGTGCCAAATTCGCCCAGGTGACCGGCATGGATCAGGCTGCGGCTCGGTGCATCCTGGAGGACAACCAGTAGCTGCTGGAAGTAAGTACCAAGCACTGGGTAGAAACGGTGGAAGATAGTGGACTTCAAATGGGGGTGGTTGGAGAAAGCATCCTGCTTGCCTGCTAGATTTTCACTTACTGTAACTGCAGGAAAAATGTTCCCGATGTTGGGGGCGCTCAGAACCATGGGTCACAGTTTAAGAATAAAGGGGGGGGGCCAGTTAGGACTGAGATGAGAACAAACTTTCTTCACGCAGAGAGCTGTGAATCTGTGGAATTCTCTGCCACAGAAGGCAGTGCAGGCCAATTCACTGGATGTTTTCAAGAGAGAGTTACATTTAGTTCTTGAGGCTAACAACATCATGGGATATGGGGAAAAAACAGGAAAGAGGTACTGTTTTAGATGAATAGCCATGATCATATTGAATGGCAGTGTTGGCTCGAAGGGCCGATGGCCTATTCCTGCACCTATTTTCCATATTTCTATGTTTGAGTATATGGCAATAAAATTCGATCACTTGATTTTGAAGCATTCATGCATGGTGGAGGCATAATGTAGTCATAGTGTTACAGTGTGAAAACAGGCCCTTCGGTGCAACTTGCCCACACCAGCCAACATGTCCCAGTTACGCCACCTGCTTTTGGTCCATACCTCCAAACCTGTCCTATCCATGTATCAATCTAACTTTTTCTTAAATGTTGGGATGGTCCCAGCCTCAACTACCTCCTCTGGCAGCTTGTTCCATACACCCATCACCCTTTGTGTGGATAAAGTTACCCCTTAAAAAGTTACCTCTTAAAAATACTTCATACAAAAAACATTGAAATCATACTTCTACAGGGCACTAAAACATGATTTTAATACATCAAATTTCAAAAAGTTCCTACCCTGGGAGGGGGGACACCCTTCTTCCACACCCTCTCCCCACTCAGTTGCTCCACTCCCTTACCGGCTGCCCCCAAGGCCTGTGATCAGTGATCGCCCAGCCTCCCCCCTTTCAAAAACGCTCCAATTTAAAGCATATATATTGCATTCAAGTGTAAGTTAAAAGACTCGCTACAGTATGCACCATATTGCACAATTTCAAGCTGAAAAATGCAAATGTTCCGTACCAATGGGAGGGGGAACCCCTCCCCCCCCACCCCCCCCCCCCCCCCCCCGGTCGCTATGCTCCCTCGGGCTTGTTCTCTCACAATTTCTCACTCCCAACTCTCACCCAATGTTGGCAGCCCTGCTGGATGCATTCAAAATAGAATTAGATAGAGCTCTTAGGGCCAGCGGAATCAAGGGATATGGGGAGAAGGCAGGAACGGGGTACTGATTGTGGATGATCAGCTATGATTACATTGAATGGCGGTGCTGGCTCGAGGGGCCGAATGGCCTACTCCTGCACCTATTATCGATGTTTCTATGTATCTAGGGCACACTCAGGGGATCATTTAAATGCCTTTGGAGTCCAAAGAGCACAGTGGAACCTCAATAAGCAACAGCTCCTCTTCCCTCTTCTCCCGTCTCACATCAGGCAAGAGGTACAAAAGTGTGCAAACGCACGACTCCAGATTCAGAGACAGTTTCTTCCCAGCTGTTATCAGGCAACTGGCCCCATAGCAGAAGGGTCCACGTCGCGGGGCTGGAAACTGGAAGTAACCTGAGCTAATTCTGCTACCACCATCATCTATTGCGACAAGTGATGGCTCCCACTGATTGTCGCCGGAAGCTTGCGTCCTTTTCAGGACGGACGATGACAGCGAGGTCAACATTTGTAACAAGACGGACACGAAAAGAAGAAGAAGTTTAGGGAACTGAACCATCCTGTAACCAACTCGAGAGAGGTCCTGACCTTCCGTCTGCCTAAAATAGACACAAATTGCTGGAATAACTCAGCGGGTCAGGCAGCATCTCTGGAGAAAAGGAATAGGTGACGTTTTGGGTAGAGACCCTTCTTCGGTCTCCTCATTGGAGATCCTTGGACTATATTTAATCAGACTTTACCTTGCAATAAACGTTCTACCATGTATCCTGTATCATTGTACTGTATCCCTTACTCCCAATTCCTCCGTCCAACGCCGCATCTGCTCCCAGGATGAGGTGCTCCACACCAGGGCATCGGAGATGTCCTCATTCTTCAGGGAACGGGGGTTCCCCTCTTCTACCATAGATGAGGATCTCACCAGGGACTCTTCTATACCCCGTAGCTCCGCTCTCACTCCCCATCCCCCCCACTCGTAACAAGGATAGAGTCTCCCTTGTCCTCACCTTCCACACTACAAGCCGTCACATACAACACATAATCCTCTGACATTTTCTCCACCTCCAACGTGACCCCACCACTGGCCACATCTTCCCATCTCCTCCCCTTTCTGTTTTCTGCAGAGACCGCTCCCTCCGTAACTCCTTGGTCAATTCGTCCCTTCCCACCCAAACCACCCCTTCCCCGGGCACTTTCCCTTGCAACCGCAGGAAATGCTACACTTGTCGCTTTACCTCCCCCCTCGACTCCATTCAAGGACCCAAGCAGTTTTTCCAGGTGTGGCAGAGGTTCACCTGCACCTCCTCCAACCTCATCTATTGCATCCGCTGCTCTAGATGTCAGTTGCTCTACATCGGTGAGACTAAGCGTAGGCTTGGCGATCGCTTCGCCCAATACCTCCGCTCAGTTCGCAATAATCAACCTGATCTCCCGGTGGCTCAGCACTTTAACTGCCCCTCCCATTCCGAATCCGACCTTTCTGTCCTGGGCCTCCTCCATGGCCAGAGTGAGGCCCACCGCAAATTGGAGGAGCAGCACCTCATATTTTGCTTGGGTAGTTTACACCCCAGCGGTATGAACATTGACCTCCAATTCAGGTAGTCCCTCTTTCTCCCTCCTTCTCCTCCCCTTCCCAGCTCTCCCACAGCCTACTGTCTCCGACTCTTCCTTTATTTTTCCTACCCACCCCCCCCCCCCCGACATAAGCCTGAAGAAGGGTCCCGAAACGTCGCCTATTCCTTCGCTCCTTAGATGCTGCCTCACCCGCTGAGTTTCTCCAGCATTTTTGTTTACCTACCTTTGAGTTTTTTGAAGATGTGGCCAAAAAGGTTGATGAAGGCAGAGTTGTAGACATTGTATGGATGGATTTCGGTGAGGCATTCGATAAGCTTCCACATGGTAGGCTGCTCTGGAAGGTTAGATCCAGAATAGGATTGAAGGATGAATCGATTATTTTTTGATACTTCAAGAGTCAAGAGTGTTTCATCGTCTTATATAACGGCAATGGAACAATGGAATTCTTACCTACTGCAATTTAACAGGCCCGGAAATGCAATCAAACATAGATAAGTGTGTTTTATTGTCACGTGTACCGAGGTACAGTGAACAGCTTTTATTGCGTGCTAACCAGTCAGCAGAAAGACAATATATGATTACAATAATTAATAATACAGTAAATTAAATGCAGATGTGCTAAGAAACCAGCTCACAATACTGTACTGCAAAATTGAAGTATGTAGTGCAACCACAGACACAGTCCATAGATGCTCACAGTTGCTGAGGTTAGTGTGCAGCGTTCAAGAGCCTGTGGTCGCTGGGAAGAAGCTGTTCGTCACAGTTCTCAAGCTCCTGTAACTTCTTCTCAGCAGTAGCAGCGAGATGGGCACCCAGGGTGATGTGGGTCTTTAAGATGCTGGCTGCCTTTATGACTATGTGGGTTTGCGTGGGAGTTCACCGAGTTAGCGCAGTCGAAAAAATTACGTGCTGCGCTATTTGCTGGTCTGCTCCACATACGCACGCACGCTCTCTAAACTAAACTAAACTAAACCACACTGACCACGCTATGTGTGATTGCATTTACAGGCCTGTTAAGCTGCAGCAAGTAAGAATTCCGTTGCCGGTGCATAAGACGATGAAACACTCTTGACTTGATGTATAAAAAATAATTGATTCATCCTTAAATCCTATCCCAGATGACTGCTGGAATGACACAACATGTTTTTGCAGAGATCAAACTAGGGGATGATTACAATTAGTGGGAAGATTGATCACTCACAGAGATCGCGAGCAATTTTCTGCATGTAATCAATAATCATCCAGTCCACATCATCGCCCCATTCAGTTCAGGATAAACAATAGCATTTACTAGCGGAATCATTCCTATGGAGTCAACATCTTCAAGTTCTTGGGTCTGCACATCATTGAAGATCTGTCCTGGACCCAGTACTTACTTACCTTACTGCCTATTATGCCTCCTGCATGTAGGGCAGCAAGTAATGTCCTCCACTCCTGTGTGTTCTGGGCTAGCTTCTGGACACTACCCCAGATCAGGTCCATTGTTTTCATTTCCTGCTCTACAGTTCGACGCCAGGTGGTTTTGGGTCTCCCTCTTTTCATTTTCCCTTCAGTGTCCAGTGCAGGGCTATTCTTGGGATGCTGTCTGGTTCTACATTCATCTTAGCATCTGTCAATACCCCTGGAAGTCCATCAAGCCCAGTAGTATTGGTTCCTTCAGTTGCTGTTTCCGTAACATATTTGTTTTACGAGACGGGGTTTGTTAGCCCTGTGCTCAACCCCCAACCTGGAGGACCAGTGGATCGCTCTTCGTCTCGCCTCTACCCTTTGACCTGTCCAGCATGGGAGACCCTAACAGGAGACGAATCTCCCGCTGGCATCGCTCTAGGGGTCACTGAGACACACAAGCTCCCCGACCACGACAAACATAGAAAATAGAAAGATGGAAAATAGGTGCAGGAGTAGGCCATTCAGCCCTTCGAGCCTGCACCGCCATTCAATATGATCATGGCTGATCATCCAAATCAATATCACATACCTGCCTTCTCTCCATACCCCCTGATCCCAAGGTTGCAATCCGACGGGGAGCCTGGACCCAGTACATTGATGCAACTTAAAGAGATCCCATCAATCTCCCTACTTCCTCAGAAGATTGAATGGATCGCCATGCCGACGATTGCGTTTACAGGTGTACAGCAGAGAGCATGTTGACTAGTTGCATCACTGCCTGGTTTGGCAACTCGAACGCACAGGAATGAAGACTGCAAAAAGTGGTGGACACTGCCATGCCCATCATGGTTGCCGATCTCCCCACCATGGAAGGGATCCACAGAGAGTGGTGGATACTGACCGGTCCATCACAGGTACTGACCTCCCCACCATCGAAGGGGTGCTAGCTCAAAAAGGCAACCAGCATTATCAAAGACCCACACCACCCTGGCCACTCTCTCATCTCACTGCTACCATTGGGAAGAAGATACAGGAGCCTGAAAACTGTAACAGCCAGGTTCAAGAACAGCATCTTCACTACAACCATCAGGCTATTGAACATCACAAACTATAACTAAACTCGGAACTGTCTTGTTTGCACTAAGGAATTCAGGCATTTATTTGCAGGCTAATATTGGGGTTATAGATTGATTGAACTTTTTTTGTTTATTATGTCATCTATGAGTGTGGTATTTGGAGTCAAGGAAAGAGCGTTCACGTCGTGGCCCTGTTTCCACCAATCTTTCCGCCACCACGCACAAGAAGCCACTGTATGCATACACTGTATGCAGATGCCGAGAAATGTGTTCAGCTCTGGCTGAACAAGTTCTAATCTTGTGATGTGGAATTGATCAGAAGAAGGGTGGTATTTACAAAGCTATTATGCTGCTGCACGTACGATTTTCATTGTTCCGTTTTCAGTACAGAAGACAATTACAAGTTGTAGGCATGCAGACATGAAGTGACGACACAGGGGGAAAGTGTTCTTGAGGCAATGGGGTTGGGGATGGGGAAGAGAGAGAGAGAGATGGAGGGAATGGGAAGACAATAATCTCCAGCTGCTAAGGTGTCAGGTGTTACGGGGAGAAGGGGTTGAGAGGGGAAGATAGATCAGCCATGATTGAATGGCAGAGTAGACTTGACGAGCCGAATGGACCAAAATTCATTTCATAATAATCATGTTATTGTAGATGGACCAGACTAAATGTTGCGTTACCATCATCTCCCTGCATAGTACAGCCAACGAATTGGTTGTTGTTTTAAACTTCCCAATGATTACATTTATTGGTGTAATTCCAATGTTCCCGATGTTGGGGGGAGTCCACAACCAGGGCCACAGTTTAGGAATAAGGGGTAGGCCATTTAGCACGGAGATGAGGAAAAACCTTTTCACACAGAGAGTGGTGAGTCTGTGGAATTCTCAGCCTCAGAGGGCAGTGGAGTCCTGTTCTCTGGATACTTTCAAGAGACCGGTAGATAGAGCTCTTAAAGATAGCGGAGTCAGGGGATATGGGGAGAAGGCGGGAACGGGGTACTGATTGTAGATGATCAGCCATGATCACATTGAATGGCAGTGCTGGCTCGAAGGGCCGAATGACCTACACCTGCACCTATTGTCTAATGATCATTCAATATTTCATTGGCTACTGTTAGCTTTTGGTTTTCATGATGAAACTCAAAGCAGTGAATATCATGATGTACCCCAATTTCTTTGTCAGTTTGCGGGATGTCACCGAGGTGGCCACTTGGTACAAAAGCATGAATGTATTTGAGTCATACAGCACGGAAACAGTGCCCTTGAAGCTAAAGACGTTGCCATGTAGGCCATTTAGGACTGAGATAAGGTAAAGCTTTGTTCCCAGAGAGTTGTAAATCTGTGGAATTCTCTGCCACGAAAGGCAGTCAAGGCCAATTCACTGGATGTTTTCTAAAAAGAGTTAGATTTAGCTCTTAGGGCTAATGGAATCAAGGGACATGGGGAGAAAGCAGGAACGGGATACTGATTTTGGATGATCAGCCATGATCATATTGAATAGCGGTGCTGGCTCGAAGGGCCAAATGGCCCACTCCTGCACCTATTGTTTATGTTTCTATGTGACACTGAGACACCGAGAACTGCAGATGCTGGAATCTTGAGCAAAACACAAAGTGCTGGAGGATCTCAGCAGGTCAGGCAGCATCTGAGGAGGTAAATGTTCATGACACATTTCAGGTTGGGATCCTTCTCCAGACTGATGGAGCAGGGGGAGGGGGGAGGAGAGAAAGCTGGAATAGAGAAGTGGGGGCGGGACAAAGTCAGGTGAGTGATAGGTGGATACCAAAGATCCTATAGCAAGCAAGATAGATCACTTGACGAAAAAGATGTAGTACGGTCATGGGCAGATTCATGGGCATTTTCGGCCTCATTTTCGTAACCGGCTTCCGTCTCCACACCAAAGATCCCATAGCGGAGCAAAGATACTAGAGCGGAGACGGAAACATCCTCGTAATAATAAAAGTTCTTTGGTAAAAATCTTCTCCTCATTTTCAGAATTATAATTTATTAACACAAATTGTTCCCCTGCAACGTTGATTACACTGCGAGTCGGGTTGGGTTACTGAAATGGATGAAAAAAAGGCCCACGTTCCGCTCCGTTGCGTATTACACGTCAGCCCATTGCATTTAGAAGGAGTGGTCTATCTTGCTCCGCTACAGGATCTTTGGTGGATACCAGGGCCGGATTTACGTATAAGCTAGACAAGCTTTAGGGACCTCCTACCCTTTGCCCGCTGACCCTGGCCACTCCACCGCCCTCCCTCCAGCAGCCCGCAGCCGTCGCCATACCTGCAGCCTGGACTCAGCACCGGGCCTGAAGTTTCCACGCTGCAGATTCCCACTCCCCTCGGTTTGACTGAGCTGGGTCCTAGTGCCAGTCCCCCCAACTCTGGTAACCTCAGTGGCTGTTCCACTGTGTCTTCCCCATTCCACATAACCCATGTGACCCCAGCTCTTCCCCACCCACACTACAGTCCTCATACCCCCCTACCCCCTGACCACCCATCACCCCTCCACCAGACATCGCCTCGGCCTCAGTCCACTCACCTGCCTTCCTCCGGCCCCAAACCTCATCCCTGCCGCAGGCCCAACACTCCAGAGCTTCAAACGGCGATCTAGGTAAGGCATCGCCCGCTCCGCGGTGAATCCAATATGTATTTTAAAACCAACTGTTTAATGACAACATACAGTAGGATCTAAAAGTGTCACACTGTCACTGTCGGGTAGTCATGGTCCTCTAGTCGTGGGGGTGGGGGTTTGGGGGGCGTGCTCACAAGTGAAATAGCTTAGGGCCTCTCTTTATCTAAATCTGGCCCTGGTGGATACTGGTGAGGGAGTGATTGCAAATGGGTGAAGTAAGTGACAAAGGCTGGAGGTGAAAAGGGTGCCAGGTAAGGAGAGAAGAGGATTGAAATGTAAAGCTGGAAGTAGGGACATGGGTGGAATGGGACGGGGACGGGGTGGAAGAGGGGAATTATTTTCATGGACTAGCCCTCTAGGAAGTTTACAAAATACATTTTAAAATAGAGCAACATTTTCATTGCCAACCAAAAATTGAGTTAAGTATCCAGTTGGGAAAACCTTTCCATCAGAAATGTATCCACAATTAACAAAGGCTAATTTTAGCTTCTAAAGCTTGTGACAAACTTGACCAATGAATCATATTCATGAAAATGCACTCAGTGCAAAACTACACCCGAGGGTCCATTGTTCATTTTCATTAATTTAATTTAATGATGAAATATATGAAAACAATGGTGCAAAAATATTTTACATCTCCTCACTGAAGCATTATTAGGTTTCATAAAAAAAGTTATAAATGTGATAATGGTGCATCAATGCCGTCCTAAATGTTTAGTTTCTATTAAAAGAGATACAGCATGGAAACAGGCCCTTCGGCCCACCAAGCCCATGCTAACATTCGATCACCCGTTCATAGTCCTATGTTATCTCACTTTCTCATCCACTCTCTACACATGAGATTTACAGAGGCCCGTTGACCTACAAACCCGCATGTCTTTAGGACGTAGGTGGAAACCGAAGCACCCGTAGGAAACCAACGCAGGTCGTAACGTAACGTGCAAATAACCATAATGCAAATCCAAATGTACCAGTTTAAAATGCCTGCTACCTTGATTAACTCAGCGGGTCAGGCAGCATCTGTGGAGGGAGAGGACAGGCGACGTTTAAAATTGGGACCCTTCTTCTGACTGATGGAGTGGGGGGGGAGAGGGGAGCTGGAAAAGAACAGAGGTTGGGGTGTGGGACAAAGCTTGGCAAGTGATCTGAAGAAAGGTGCTGACCCGAAACTTCACCTATCCATGTTCTTCAGAGACGCTGCCTGACCCGCTGAATTACTCCTGCACTTTGTGTCTTCAATGTCAAGTGATAGGTGGATACAGGTGATGGGGGGGGGGGGGGGGGGGGGGGGGGGGGTGGTGGACTAAGTGGGTGGAATAAGTGACCAAGGCTGGAGGTGAAAAGGAGACAACAAAGGGTGTCAGTTAAGGAGAGAAGAGGAGGAGTGAAATGTGAAGCTGGAGGAAAGGATATGGGTGGAGGGGACTGAGGAGAGGGAAGAGAGTGCGAGTTATCATCCTTGAATTTTACTTTCTGCTTTACTAGTTGTAAGAATTAAATCACAAAGTGCTGGATGAATTTGGCGGGTCAGGCAGGTCAGGGCAGGTCATGCAGGTCAGGGCAGGTCATGCAGGTCATGCAGGTCAGGCAGGTCAGGGCAGGTCATGCAGGTCATGCAGGTCATGCAGGTCAGGCAGGTCAGGCAGGTCAGGGCGGGTCAGGGCGGGTCAGGCAGCATCTGTGGAGGGACTGGACGGTTGGCGTTTCGGGTCGGGACCCTTCTTCAGGTTAATGAAATACATCGTCTGTCCATTCCCTCCACGGATGCTGCCTGATCCGCTGAGTCCACCCAGCACTTTGTGTTTTGCTCACGATCCCAGCATCTGCAGTTTCTTGTGTCTCCATAGCCGTGGGAATTCTTTGATTTGAACGGATAATTAGTATGATCGGTCGTGCCACTGTTCCTGGTGCCTTAGCTCCTCAATACGTAAGCCTGCTGGTTCTTAATGGTTAACTCCTTACGATAATAGCAATGGGCGCCATCCTTTCATCGTTAATTGCAAAACACGGGTCATCGAGTCATACCCTACCACATCATACCATAGAGCAGGCCCTTCAGCCCATCTTGTCCATGACCACTAGGATACCCCATCCACGATAGTCACATTAGACCCACGTTTGACCCACAACCCATCAAAACTTTCCTATCTATGTACAGGTGCTCCCCGATTTACGATGTTTCGACTTTACGATCGGCAAACGCTCAACAACGGCAGCGAGCCGCACGTTACTCCCGGTCACGTGGTCCCAGTGTATTAAATGCGTTTTCGACGCGATGTTTTCGATTTACGATGGTGTTATCGGAACGTCACCCCATCGTAGGTCGAGGAGCAGCCGTGTCTGTCCAAATGTCTTTTAAATACTGTTGTCGTACCTGCTTCAACTAACTCCTCTGGCAGTTCATTCCATATATCCTGAAGAAAGGTCTCAACCCCATTCCTTCTCTCCAGAGATGCGGCCTGTCCCACTGAGTAACTCCAGCATTTTGTGTCCATCTATAATGTAAACCAGCATCTGCAGTTCCTTCAAACAATATATATTATCACCACCCTCTGCGTACAAAATCCTTTCAAGTTCCTATTAAATCTTTCCCCCCTCACCTTAAACCTATGTTCTCTGGTTGTTGATTCCACTACCCTGGGCTAAAGACTCTGTGCATTCGCCTATTCCCCTCATGATTTTATACATCTCTATAAGATCACTCCTCAGCCTCCTGCGCTCCAAGGAATTAAGTCTGAACCTGCCCAACCTCTCCCTATCTCCCTACCTGTCCCTCGATCCCTGGCGACATCTTCGTAAATCTTCTCGGCACTTCTCCCGGCTTAATGGGATCTTTCCGTCAGCAGGATGAACAAAACGGACACAATACGCAAAGTGGGGCGTCGAAATCTAGGTCATTATCATTACTTTTCCATGTAGTCAACTGTAAAAGCTGCTTACAAAGTGTATTGCATCGCAGAGCCTTAGCAAATGAAAAACGTTACAATACGCTTGCACTGCAGAATGGGAATCATCAGTCAGGCTGGAATAGCAACACTAAGTATTCTGTGGCATACGTGGGACTTCCTATTGTCAAAGACAGAGGCACAGATAGGAGGCAACATGATAGGAGCAGATAGCATAGACAACCAGAACCTTTTTCCCAGGATTGAAAAATCAAATACTAGTGAGCACACTGTCTCGGCAAGGATACCAGCGCAATCACGAACTTGTTTCACCCCGGGCACTCCCTCTTCTCCCCTCTCACATCAGGCAAGAGGTACAGAAGTGTGAAAACGCACACCTCCAGATTCACGGACAGTTTCTTCCCAGCTGTTATCAGGCAATTGAATCATTCTGCCAACAACCAAAGAGTGGTCCTGAACTCCCATCTACCTCATCGTAGACACGTGGACTCCCTTTAAACGGACTTTATCTTGCAATAAACATTATTCCCATTATCCTGTATCTGAACACAGTGGACGGCTTGATTGTAATCTTGTAGACCCTTTCTACTGACTGGATAACACACAAAAAAAAACTTTTCACTGTACTTCAGTACACGTGACATAAACTAAACTAAAGTAAGTTTACTGACTAAGCTAAAGAGTGGCATGGTGGCGCAGCGGTAGAGCTACTGCCTTACAGCGCCAGAGACCCAGGTTCGATCCTAATTCCCAATCCTGCATTAGCTATATATTCCCCTCATGATCTTATACAGATCTGTAAGGTCAACCCTCATCCTCCTGTGCTCTAAGGAATAAAGTCCTAGCCTGCTCAACCTCAACCTGTGGCTTAGGGCCTCGAGGGGATCTTATTGAAACATATAAGATTGTTAAGGGTTTGGACACGCTAGAGGCAGGAAACATGTTCCCGATGTTGGGGGAGTCCAGAACGAGGGGCCACAGTTTAAGAATAAGGAGTAAGCCATTTAGAACGGAGACGAGGAAACACTTTTTCTCACAGAGAGTTGCGAGTCTGTGGAATTCTCTGCCTCAGAGGGCGGTGGAGGCAGGTTCTCTGGATACTTTCAAGAGAGAGCTAGATAGGGCTCTTAAAGATAGCAGAGTCAGGGGATATGGGGAGAAGGCAGGAACGGGGTACTGATTGAGGATGATCACATTGAATGGCGGTGCTGGCTCGAAGGACCAAATGGCCTACTCCTGCACCTATTGTCTATTGAGTCCAGGCAACATCCTCGTTAATCTTCTCTGCACTCTTTACTGCTTGTTATTTAATTGTACATCGGAGGTTTGGACTAGTGCTAGAGGGCTTAGGTTTAAGGTGAGAGGGGGGGTAGATTTAATAGTGACCAGAGAGGCAACGTTTTCACACAGAGTGCGGTGGATAAATGGAACGAGCTGCCAGAAGAAGCAGTTGAGGCAGGTACAGGAACAGCACTAAAGATATTTGGACAGGTACATGGATAGGAAAGGTTTAGAGGGATAAAATGTGGGCAAATAGGTTAGAGGGGACATCTTGGACAGCATGGATGTTAGGCTGAAGGGCCTGTTTCTGTGCTGTACGACTGTAACTTTGCCCATTGTCCAATTCTCTGATGATGGATTAGTCTAGATTATGGAGACTGCAGGACACAGAATCAAAGGACGTACCTTTAGAAAGATAAGGAGGAATTTCTTTAGTCAGAGGGTGGTGAATCGGTGGAAGTAATTACCACAGAAGACTAAAAGTAGGAAGCCTTGGATTGTTTAAGGGACAGCACGGTGGCGCAGCGGTATGCAGCGCCGGGCACCTGGGTTCGATCCCGACTATGGATGCT
This sequence comes from Amblyraja radiata, assembly GCF_010909765.2. NCBI lineage: Eukaryota > Metazoa > Chordata > Chondrichthyes > Rajiformes > Rajidae > Amblyraja > Amblyraja radiata. Next base: position 8,484,673 of record NC_045962.1, on the reverse strand, counting down.
GTCTGTACGCAGTTTGTACATTCTCCCCGTGACCTGCGTAGGTTTTCTCCGAGATCTTCGGTTTCCTCCCACACTCCAAAGACGTACAGGTATGTAGGTTAATTGGTGTAAGTGTAAATTGTCCCTAGTGTGTGTAAGGCAGTGTTAATGTGTGGTGATCGCTGGTCAGAACGGGTGGGCCGAAGGGCCTGCTTCCGCGCTGTATCTCTAAACTAATGCTGTAGAGGCCATGTCAATGGATATTTTTCAGGCGGTGATTGTCAGATTTTACTTCGGAGTCACGTGAGTGACTACGTGAAGACCCCGCCAGCACGCGTGCGTGACATTGCGTCTCACGCAGTGCAACAGCGACAGGCGGGGGTGGAGCGCTCCCGCGGGAAAATTTCAAACGGTTCTACACAGGTAAGGAAAAATTGAAGTTGTATTCTTCCCCTTGCTATGCTTTATGTTACAGCACGTTGGACAAGGGGAAGAAAAAACGGACCTGGACCGCAGGCTGCCGCGGGGAACAAGGCAGTTCCCGGCAGCCGACACCAGAGACGTCCAGCGGCTCCAGGAACGCAGGCTGTGGGGAACTAGGGAAAGTTCCGGCAGCCGACAGCCATGGGCAAACAGCGGTTCCAGGACCGCAGGCTGTGGGGAACTAGGAAGGTTCCGGCAGCCGACAGCCGGGTACGACCGGCGCAGGCTGAGCCCAGCACCGCGAGCTGTATACCTGGAAACAACACAGCGGGCTGCAGGCAAGCAGGAGTCGGTACGGCCGATAGACTCAGGGGAGTCCGGCCAGAAGGACGCACTGCCCAAGGGCAGTGAAAGTGACCGTTGGCGTGGTTACTAAGGTCCACTTACCGACTCCAAGCTGAATCCAGCGCCATGAGTCGTACAGCTCAAAGCAGCGCAGCAGGCTGGAGGCAAAGCCCAGCAGGATTCAGACCGGCCGATCATACTCATCTGAGTCCGGCCAAAGGGGCACGCTGCCCGAGTGCAGCAGAGGTCCGCCCGTGACTTGCTCCGGGAGATGGAGCAAGCTCACTATGGGAGTCTTCGCACTCCCACAACAGCACCTTATCGAGGGCTGTAAAACAATGCATCTCCCTCGACAGAGGAATGCGTTGTGGACCTGGGCTGGGCTGGTCCAGAAGAAGGGGACGTGGCTGAAGAAAACGGCAGTGTGCAGGGGGTGCAGAATCCTAAGGAGCTACTGGGCGTGATCACCAAAATTACGGATCAACGAAAAGTACCATTACAGACCAGGCTGGCGGCCAGCATCGACTACCTGTACTTCCATCTTCTGCAGGAACAGGCAACAAAATTACGCAGAAGTATAGGCCTCCTGTCAACTTTACTTCGTTTTAAAAATGCCTGCAGCAAACAATGCGATCTGGGGGTACAGTGGGACTGGCACAAAAACCCAGGAGGTCAAACTACAGAAGATTTCAAAACTTCTGACAGCGGGCATATCATTGGTTGCTCGCCCAGACGATGGTACAGAGAAAAGCTCGACAAAGAGATTAAAGCCGTCAGGCTCATAACAGCGTCATTAGCAATGACAGCACCCCTATGCAACCACCAGCAGGTATCAACACCAGGACGCTGGTGAAAGCATGAGGGCCGGGCAGCACCATGAAGGTCCTTTCAGGCCAAGGCTCAGAGCGACCCTCATGGAAAACGTGCCAACCCCGCACTCCGGCGTCTCTTCCGCAGAAGAGGCAGAAATTGAAGAAATGGACGTACCACCGGCAACCAGGTAAGTAGGTGGATCTGGTTCCTTCCAGAACATAAAGGTGTATGACCTGTACTAACAGGGGGAATATTACACTTGTTTTGGGAGACATGGAGGGATCATTGTCGATACCTAAAATTTAACTGGATGGGGCAACTATGACAGGGCATAGCGTTGCCTAATGGTCTAACTTCAGCCCCAAGACTTTTCACCAAGATATTAAAACGGGCCTTGGCAATATTAGAAACAAAAACATATTGTCATGGCATATCTTGATGATATATCAATTGTGGGAAAAAAACCCTGATCTAACTAAATCAGCAGTTTTAGCTACCAAACATAGGGTGACACTCTGGGATCATCTCCATCCAGATAAATCTAAGTCGACGGCATCCACAACTGGACTTTCTGGGATTTACAATTAACGTTATCCATATGTCTGTAACATTGCCAAAGAGTAAAGCAGACTTGGATAAACCTACAAAATAATTAATTACTAAAAACACGGGTGTTGGGTGCGTTTTATGGTCTAAAAGCCTACTGCTAACAATGCACTCTCTGCATGTCCGCCTACGAATTGATAATATCACAATGGTGGCACATATTAATCATATGGGAGAAAAGATCGATACCATGTGTCAATCTGGCCAATATATTTGGCTATGGTGTGTTAACATACATATTTGACTATCAGCAAACTTACCTACCAGGTAAGCTCAATACTGAGCCACATACCAGGTCATGAAAATTCAATGACAGCATCGAATGGCTGTTGGACCACAAAAAAGTTGCTGATATTACCAAAAGAGGGACACCAGCTATCAATCTATTTGCATCTAGACCCAATCACCAGTTACCAACATATGCCGCTTGTGAACCACACTTGGGGCAGCAGCAATGGACGTTACTCACTGAATGGGGAATAATTGTTTACAATGTTTTTTCCCTCCTGCCTCATCAGTCAGATCCTAAGCAAAAACACATATGGACTCAACATCAGGTGTCTTGAAAGTACCCGATTGGCCTACACAGCCATGGATCCCTGTGGTCTCGGACATAGTCCCTGAACCATAGTCCACCATGCTAGATCCGGGCTGGCGGACAGGACCATGAGCATGATCACGGCGGCCTATCAAGAATCAACAAGGGCTGGTGTAGCGTATAATACAGCAACAACCACCAACGTCCTGGGAATTCCTATCCAGCCTTCATGTAGATGAAGGACTGAGCTGCAATACTATAATTATGCAGGAGTGCCCTGTCAGCTTGCTGATGGCAGGCGCCACAACAATCTCCATGGGATCTCACCCTCTAGTTGTCAAACTTATGAGGATTATTTCAACACCAACCCTCCTAGAGGGAGGTACTCCCAGATCTGGGACGTCAGTGTTGTACTAACATTGCTAGGGGCACCAGCAATGTCCCTGTCCCGGTGGGGGGGGGGAGGGGGCTGACAAATGGGGCTGACAAATGGGGCTGACATTTAAAAACAGTATGCTAATAGTACTGGTCTCAGATCTAGGGGTCCAGTTTCTACATAAACTGAGACTGGGATATATGATGGCATCTCCAGAAAAGATAACTTCGCATATTAGAGCTTGTTAAACAAGATAGACCATGATCATCAGGACAAAATTTGGAATTCCAGATATACTCAACTGACACCCGACTGTGTGTAATGACACACCTTCTATTATACCTTAAAACTACTAAAACTTAATACAATACAATTCAATTTATTGTCATTTGGACCCCTTGAGGTCCAAACGAAATGCCGTTTCTGCAGCCATACATTACAACAAATAGACCCAAGACACAACATAATTTACATAAACATCCATCACATTGCTGTGATGGAAGGCCAAAAAAAACTTTTCTCTCCACTGCACTCTCCCCCCCCCATGTCAGAGTCAAAGTCAAAGCCCCCGGCGGGCGATGGCGAATTGTCCCGTGGCCATTAAAACCACGCCGGGTGATGCAAGGTCGCGCACTGGGTCTTGATGTTAGAGCCCCCGGCGTGCGCTCGCAAACTCCCGCGGCCATTCCAAGCCGCGCGGGGCGGTGATGTAGGCCCCGCTCCAGGAGCTCCTCAACCCCGCAACTCGGGCGGGAGAAGTCGCCGCTGCGGAAGCCCCGAAAAGCGGTCTCCCTCCAGGGACCCGCGGGCTCCCGGTGCCGTCCGCCAAACCCGCAGTTGCAGTCACCGAATATCCGGGGGTCGGGTCGCAGCAGCGTCCACCACAGCTCCACCCGCTCTGGACTCGGCCAGCTCCGCGACGGTGAGGTGAGTAGTCAGCACCAGAGCCCCCGGTTTTCCTGTTGGAGGCCGCTCCTCGTTGCAGCCCCAACGACAACGGAGACCCGACAAAGAAAAGGTCGGGTCTCCCGTGCAGGGAGAGATTTAAAAGTTACCCCCAACCCCCCCACACCACCCCCACCCCCCCACACACATACCCCAACAAAAATAACAAAAACTACATTAAAACGTAGACATAAAATAATAAAAACGCAGACGGACTGCAGAGGCCGCTGCTGACGAGAGTCTCGCCGCCTACAGGAAGTAAATTAGCACTATGGGCAGCCATAAACAGCCTAATGGCCGGGTATCAGCACTAACCATCGCTAGACGGCTCAGACAGGCTTGGAAGCTGCTGGGGTGGATACTGACATCTTAAGTTTCTATCCACATGGGCAACAGCAACACCGGCAACTAGAGACAAGGAAGTGCCTATGGACCATATCCTGGCTACAGCAGGATGGTCAAGAGAAAGACCTTCCAATTCTTTAAAATAAGCCACTAACCAAACCTGCGGTATTGCAGAATCAAGTTTGAATTCTGTAATATATTTAGCCCTAGGGAGGATTATTTTGGTAAAATAAATTGTTATTGCCTGAATTGGATGCATGTCTGAATACAATAACATACTTCCTCCCTTGAATGACTTCGGCAGTGAGTGAAGCATGTACTATTCCACAGCTTGAAATCACAGAGCTTTAAAATCTTCACGCAATCACTCACGCGACTCCGAAGTAAAATAGTAAGATTAAACGAGAACTTACCAGTTTGAAGTTTGATCTTTATTTTATGAGGAGTTACGGTGAGGGATTATGTGCCCTCCGCTCCCGCCCTCAATTATAAAGGTCAACTGGTATCTTAGTTCTCCTTGTCTTTACTATGTTTACTTCAATTACTATTTTCTGTGATTCCACACCACTGCTTTGAAGAATGCCGCGCACGCGTGCTGGCGGGGTCTTCACGTATTCCCTCATCGCAACTCCTCATAAAATAAAGATCAAACTTCAAACTGGTAAGTTCTCGTTTAATCTTACTATTCTTGATTAGTGCGAGTGTCGGGGGTTATGGGAAGAAGGCAGGAGAATGGGGTTGAGAGGGGAAAATAGTGTGGCCACAATTGAACGATGGAGTAGACTCGATGGGCCGAATGACCTAAATCTGATCCTAGAACTTATGAACTAGTCTTGAGTTTCATCTCTCAACCACAATTTAAGCTTTTACTGAAGTTCGGGCGAAAGACTAGTTGTAATGAGAGGTCACAAATCTGAACTACAAACTGTTTCTCTCCTCACGGATTCTCTGAGACCCGCTGATTGTTTTTTTAGCATTTTCAGATGTTCTGTCAGATTTGCAGAATCACAGTAATTTGCTGCTGCCCTGCAGGGCACCGTTGCTTTTCTGAAATAATTCAGGAAGGTAAAGTTATCAGAAGGTAACAGTGCCCATTTAGCTCCTGCTGCTTTCTCAGCTTAGCTTGGCTTTCTTGGCTTTAAGGGCGGCACAGTGACTCGGCAGTAGAGTCCCTGCCTCTCGGCGCCAGAGTCCTGGGTACGATCCCGACTCTGGGTGCTGTCTATACAGAGTATGCACGTTCTCCCTGTGACCGCGTGGGTTTTCTCCGGGTGCTCCGGTTTCCTCCCACACTCAAAAGGTGTGTAAGTTAATTGGCTTCGGTAAAATTGTAAATTGTCCTTGGCGTGTAGGATAGAGCTGGTGTACGGGGTGATCAGTGGGCGGCGCGGACCCAGTGGTCTGAACGGCCTGTTTCAACGCTGTATCTTTAAAGTCTAAATCAGGGGTCAGCAACCTACGGCCCACGAGCCGGATCCGGCCCGTAACCCAAAATCATCCGGCCCGCAGGCGTATTATTACTTTCCGCGACCTGGGAACTGCAGCCAGTCCCGGGGACGCGAGCTGATCTGGGAACTACAGCTCGTCCCGGGGCACGCAGGCAACCTTGGCGCTACAGCCAGTCCCAGGGCAGGCGGGCCAACCTGGGAACTGCAGAAAACTCATCGAAAAACATGTGAAAACTAATGCAATAAACCACACCAAGTGCCACACTATGACGATAGATGTGGCCCGCCATCCGCTCACAGACATGGGTCCTGGCCCCGATGCTGAACAAGGTTGCCGACCCCTGGTCTAAATCATTACATTAAGCCATTCTACTTCTTTAAGAAAGAACTGCAGATGCCGAAATGTTGCCTATTTCCTTTGCTCCATAGATGCTGCCTCACCCGCTGAGTTTCTCCAGCATTTTTGTCTACAAGCCATTCTACTTGCTGTGTTGGTTTTTGTCGTTGTGTCTAATCAGAGGGAGCATCAAATATACATCATCAACAACATCAAACATTAACTATTTCATTCAATCACAGTTTTCACCAGATTTGAATTAGTTTCATTTGTTTACAAAAACAGGCTGTTATCGAGCATTAGACTAAGACTTTGCCTCCATCACAGTGAGGATGTGCTTGGTGAACTCACTGTGGTGGATGTTTAATTTGTGTTTAATGGATGTTTTGTTTTTATTGGTTCTGTGTATGACTGCAGGCAACATAATTTCGTTCAGACCAAAAGGTCTGAATGACAATAAAGGAATCTAATTTTAAGTCTAATCTAAAATACTGTATTAGTTAAAAATGTATCTTTAGTTGTTAAGACTATAGAGAGCAAGACCAGAAGACATTGGTGTAGAATTAGGCCATTCAGCCCATCGAGTCTCCTCCGCCATTCGATCATGGCTGAACAATTTTCCCTCTCAGTTCAGAGATACAGTTTGGAAACAGGCCCTTCAGTCCACCGAGTCCATGCTGGCCATCAATCACCCGTTCACACTAATGTTATGTTATCCCACTTTTACACCCACTCCCTACAATCTCGGGGCAATTTATGGAGGACAATTAGCCGACAAACCTGCTCATCTTTGGGGTGTGGGAGGAAACCAGAGCACCCGGAGGAAACCCAGATATTCACATGGAGAACTTGCAAATAGCCACATTAATGTATCAAATTCATGTCATAGTAGAATTTGGCCGTTCGGCCCATCAAGTCTACCCTGCCATTCTATCATGGCTGATCTATCTTTCCCTTTCAACTCCATTCTGTAGGGGGCGCTCCTCTGTGTGCAGCCATGTCAGCAGCACGTCAGTTTTTCCAGCTTTTTTTTTTTTTTAGTATGTTTTAAAGTGTGTATTTTGTGTTTCTTCGTGTGTTTTGTGTGGGGGGTGGTGTGGGGGGGTAAGGGGGAAACCGCTTCGGTCGCCTCCTCCATGGAGAGGCGACTTTTTCCAGGTCGCCTCCGCCGTGGCCTAACATCAAGGATCGACGCGGCCTTTCCCGGAGACACGCCCGGGGCTTCAGCGGCGGGCGCAGCGTGGACTCTCGGCGTGGAGCGGGCGACCCTTGCTGGGGCTCGCTGGAGGGGAGCGCTCCGTTTCGCTGGCCCGGGGCAGCCGGCAGCCTGAAGTCGCAGCCTGAAGCCGCGGTCTGCAGAGCTCCAGCTGGTGCGGCGTCTACAGCCCGGGATCCCTCGTGGGGGACCCGGGGGAAGAAGAAGCCATCACTGCCGGCCCGCGGCCAATTTCTACCGCGGGTCTGGCATGGACTTACCATCACCCCTGGAGGGGAGCTTCGACCGCCGGCCCTGCAGTCTACGGTGCTTCTGGTTGCGGCGGGGACTTTAAATCTCGACCGCCGGCCTGCGGCCTACACCATCTTAAAGCCGTGGTCTCCGGTGAGGAAGAGCCGATCCTGGACTGACTGGACTCTGGTCCTGTACACGGGGGGAAATGGAGGAGGACTGGCCAAATTTTTGTGCCTTCCACCACAGTGATGAATGCTGTGGTGGATGTTTATGTTACAGTTTTATTGTGGTTGTGTGTTCTTTATTATTGTACTGCTGCTGACAACCCAAATTTCCACCAACCCTGGTTGTGTGGCAATAAATTATATCTATCCATCTATCTATCTTCTGCTTTCTCCCTGTTACCTTTCACATCCTTACTAATCCAGAACCCTTCTCCGTGGATTGTCACCTTGTCGTGGTGGAGAAGCTTGTGTGGACCTGAGATCCTGAGAGCGATGCCATCTGGGGCTCCGCTCCTGGTAGGGCCACCCACGGCGGTAAGGTCGAGGGGGAGGACTCTGACAAAGAGCAATCCAACCAAGGCCTCAACGGTGGAACAGGCGGAGGACGATGGCTCTTAGTGGAGCGTCACAACGGTTGGGAAGGCGGATGAAGGCTGCAGCAGAAAAGGGTCTCCGGTCGTCTTGGACTCCACGCCACTGGATCCTGACCCAGATCTGTCAAGGAACGTGGGGTGGCTGTCCGTGCACCAGTCTCCCCACGTTAAACAAAGTCACGCACAGGCGTCCTCCATGAGAGGACAGTCATACTCGCTTCGAGTGACCACTGATGAATCCAGAACCTGTCAATTTCTGCTTTAAAAATACCCAATGACTTGGCCTCCGCAGCAGTCTGTGGCAATGAGTTCCACAGGTTCATCAGAGTCTGGCAAAAGAAACTCCTCCTCATCTCCTTTCTAAATGGTGAACCTGACCTCATCTGCTAATATGGAGACACAGAAACTGCAGAAGCTGTGTATAAAATCGTGAGGGGAATAGACAGGGTAAATGCACAGAGTCTTTTACCCAGGGTTGAGAAATCAAGAACCAGAGGATATATGTTTAAGGCGAAAGGGGAAAGATTTAATAAGAACCTGAGGGGCAACTTTTTCACCCAGAGGATGGTGGGTGTAGCTGCCAGAGGAGATATAAACAAAATGCTGGAGAAACTCAGCGGGTGAGGCAGCATCTATGGAGAGAAGGAATTGCCGACATTTCGGGTCGAGACTCTTCCAGAGGAGGTAGTTGGGATGTACTAAACAACATTCTAAAACATTAGGACAGGTAAATGGATAGGAAAAAGTTTAGAGGGATATGGGCCAAACCCACACAGGTGGGACCAGTGTAGATGGGGCATCTTGGTAAATACCTGGGAGTCCACATCTCAGAGGATCTGACATGGGCATCACACGCTGCCGCACTGGTGAGTAAGGCAAGGCAGCGCCTTTACCACCTCAGGCAATTGAGGAAATTCAGAGTGTCTCTGAGGATCCTCCAGTGCTTCTACTCAGCGGCTGTGGAAAGCATCTTGACTGGAAACATCACAATTTGGTTTGGGAATTGCTCTGCCCAGGACACGAAGGCTCTTCAGAGAGTAGTGCATTCGGCTGAACACACTATGGGAACTACACTCGCCCCCCTGCAGGAACTATACATCAGGAGGTGCAACTCCAGAGCCAACAAGATCATGGGGGACCCCTTCCACCCCAGCAATGGACTGTTCCAGTTGCTACGATCAGACAAACGCCTCCGTTGCCATGCTGTGAGAACGGAGCGGTTGAGAAGGAGTTTCTTCCCAGAGGCCATTAGGACTGTAAACTCCTATCTCACCAGGGACTAACTTTACTTGTTTTAATTTGTTTTAAAATCTTTAAATGGTCTCGCCCCGCCTTACCTCTCTGAGCTGCTTCATCCCTACGCTCCTGCCCGGTGCCTCAGGTCAGCTGATCAGCTGCTCCTGGAGGTACCGAGGTCTAAGCGGAAGCTCAGAGGGGATAGAGCCTTCTCTGTTGCTGCTCCGACATTATGGAACACTCTGCCGTTGCACATCAGACAGGCCCCCTCACTGTCCATCTTCAAAACCAGTCTTAAAACCCTTTTCTATTCCTTGGCTTTTGACCCTGCATGAGACTTTGCTCCTGTTTTAGTGTTTTTAATGTTTTTTATTGTTTTTACTCTCTTTTTTAATGTTTTTATTGTCTTGTAATAATTTTTTGTTCATGATTAGTCATGTACAGCACTTTGTTGCAACAGTGGTTGTTTTTAAAGTGCTCTATAAATAAAGTTATTATTATTATTATTATTTACTGAACCAATTTACTGTTGTGTGGTGTCTTTTTTCAACATTTAATTGCTGTTTCTTCTTTTTTTTCTCTCCCACAAATATGTAATTACTGATTCTATTCTATTCTGTTTTGTAGTTTTTTTTTTGCACAAAGTCCGCGGGCATTGCCACTTTTCATCTCACTGCACATCTCATATGTGTATGGGACGAATAAACTTGACTTGACTTGACTTGGTTGGCATGGGCAAGTTGGGCCAAAAGGCCTTTTTCCGTGCTGTATGAGTCTATGACAAGAAACTGCAGATGCTGGAATGTTGAGCAAAGATACAAACTGCTGGAAGCGTTTAGCAGGTCAGGCAGCATGTGTGGAAGTAATGGGCAGGCCACATTTTGAGTTGGGACCCTTCTTCAGAGTCCCAAGTGTCTCTAGTCAGACTCTAGTCTGATGAAGCGTCCTGAGCCAAATTGTCATCTGTCCATTCCCTCCACAGATGCTGCCCGACCCGCTGAGTTACTCCAGCACTGTGTTTTGCTCACCTGCTAACATGCTGAACCACCAACAAGAAGTAATCAATTTATTATTTTTAAATATCACAAGAAATAAAATCCTGTTTCAGTCTGATTATAAACTGTCTTCAATTCTGCATTCAAACACAACACGTTATAAAAAAGACACAGAGTGCTGAAGTAACTCAGCGGGTCAGGCAGTATCTCTGGAGAACATGGATAGGTGATGTTTCAGGTCAGGACCCTTCTTCAGAAGGAGGGTCTCGACCCGAAACGTCACTTATTCATGCTCTCAGAGATTTGTCAGACCTGCTGAGTTACTCCAGCACTTTGTGTCTTGTTTTGTAAACCAGCATCTTCAGTTCCTTGCTTCTAGGTTACAAACTGTTGTCAGTTCTGCATTAAAATACAAGAGATAAAAGCTGTCTTTAATTCTGCATTAAAACATAACTGATAACAACTGTCTTCAATTCTGAATAAAACACAACACAATTTTGCATTCAAACAACTCAATTCTGAATAAAACACAACACAATTTTGCATTGAAACAGCTGAATTCTGCATTAAAACAGCTCAATTCTGCATTGAAAGCTCAATTCTGCATTAAAACAGCTGCATTAAAACAGCTCAATTCTGCATTAAAACAGTTGCATTAAAACACAGCAATTCTGCATTGAAACAGCTCAATTCTGCATTGAAACAGCTCAATTCTGCATTGAAACAGCTCAATTCTGCATTAGAACAACTCAATTCTGCATTAAAACAACTCAATACCGCCTTAGCTGCATTAAAACACAGCAATTCTGCATCAAAACAGCTCAATTCTGCATTGAAAACTCAATTCTGCATTGAAACAGCTCAATTCTGCATTGAAACAGCTCAATTCTGCATTAAAACAGCTCAATTCTGCATTAAAACAGCTCAATTCTGCATTAAAACAGCTCAATTCTGCATTGAAACAGCTCAATTCTGCATTGCAACAACTCAATTCTGTATTGCAACAACTCAATTCTGCATTGCAACAACTCAATTCTGCATTGCAACAACTCAATTCTGCATTGAAACACAGCAGATTAATAAATTGCCTTCAGTGTGACACTGGTAAAACACAACAGGTTAAATCCGTACATGCTCTCACAGAATTTGGTAAGGACGCTGGGCTTCTCATGATTCCTGCGTTGGCGGAACCACCGCTGAATGGTGTGCACGTCCCAGTCCAGCTGCTTGGACAGCCCTTCCAACCGCTTCTCATCTGGGTGCTGGGGAAACAATAACAAGGCAATTTAGCCAAGCATGGATTTCTCCTTGATAATCAATAATAGTCCACATTTATAGATCGCCAGAACGATTCCCACCCATGTTGTTACACTGATGCAAGCGCAAGTTCATACGTTCTAACATCTTTCCCTCTCAACCCCATTCTCCTGCCTTCTCCCCACAACCCCCGACACGTGCACTGATCAAGAATCTATCAATTCTTAAGAATTCACTTTTCTAAGAGTTGAGTTTTCTAACTGAGGCCTTAAGGGCAGTGAAGAAGGTGTGATCTTTAGAGGTTGATAGAGTTCGTTTTCTTCAGACAATATTTGAGCAAAAATAATGAAAGGCCAATACCTCAAGATAGATAGAGAGATACAGCGTGGAGACAGGGGGGCCTGTCATTGTAGGCCCACCATTGTACACTGATCCTACACTGATCTAATCCAACTCTATTCTCTCTTGATAGACACAAAATGCTGGAGTAACTCAGCGGGACAGGCAGCATCTCTGGAGAGAAGGAATGGGTGACGTTTCGGGTCAAGACCCTTCTTCAGACTCATTTTATTCTTTCTATACTGGTATCAATTTCCCCCAGACTCTACCCCTCACCTACACATTGGGGACAATTAACATAAACTCGCACGACTCTGAGATGTGGGAGGAAAACCAGAGCACCTGGAGGAAAGCCACGTGCTCATAGTGGGAATTTGCAAACTCCGCACAGACAGCACCCAAGGTCAGGATCGAACCTGGGTCTCTGGAGCAGTGAGGCAGCGGCTACACTGGCTGTGCCTTCTGGATCAATAACACAAAGAGTCTGAACAAGAGACAAGCGTGTTTAATTATCAAATGGACATACAATGGAACAATGAAATTCTTACTTGCTGTGGTTCGAGGAATAACACACAATATAATGTATAATAATCAATAATACAATAGATTAATGGTAGGTAAAATAATAGTCCAACAATCAAAGTCCACGGTGCAATCAAAGACACAGTCCATAGAAGATCACAGTTGTTGAGGTTAAGGCCCTGTCCCATTTACGTGTCCATCGCAGCAAATTATGCGACCTTGTGGTCGCGTTGAGGCACACGGGCATCGTGTGGCCGGTCCCACTGAGAAGCGTGGAGGGGTATGGAGTTGTGCGTGGTATCGAGCGGCGCTCCGGGATTTTGTACCGAACAAAATCTTCACGTGCCACCGGCCTGTCGCGTAACTGACGGCCAAAGTGGGACAGGCCCAAGACCCTGGCGTGACGCAACATCTCACCTCCAACAGCAGCAGAAGCAGGCGAACGATCGCCGAGCTCGGCCTGGGGCTCACGGCCGTTGCAGTCCGGATCCGCCCCCACTTCTACTCCCAGAGCGGGGCCAAGTAAATTGAAGAGAGACACAAAATGCAGGTGTAACTCAGCAGAACCGGCAGCATCTCTGGAGAGAAGCAATGGATGACGTTTCGGGTCAAGGCGCTTCTTTTAGACTGAAGAAGGGTCTCGACCCAAAACATCACCCATTGCTTCTCTCCAGAGATGCTGCCAGTCCCGCTGAGTTACTCCTGCATTTTGTGTCCATCTTCAAATGATGTTGCGTGATCCAGACGGCTGTGCGGGCGCATGAAGACGCGCGCGGCTTTCGTGGGACTGTCGCGTCACAACGCGACCACGAGGTCGCGTAATTTGCGTGCCAAGGACACGCAAGTGGGACAGGGGCTTTTTATTTTAAACCCAAGTCCTCTTGTTCTTAATTCCCCTACCCTGGGTAAAAGAATCTGTCCATGCAACCTTTGTATTTCACTCAATATTTTATACCCCTCTATAAGATCACTCATTCTCCTGCGCTCCAAGGAATAGTCCCAGCCTATTCAACCTCTCCCTGGAGCTCAGGCCCTCAAGTCCTGGCACCATCCTCGTAAATCTTCTCAGTACTCTTTCCAGCTTAAAAGGCATCTTTACTATAACAAGGTGTCCAAAACTGAACCCAATACTCCACGTGCGGCCTCAGCAAGAGTCAAGAGCGTTTCATAGACTTAAGCCCCTGTCCCACTTTCACGACCTAATTAGCTACCACTGCCGAGTTTGCCTGGAGGAGTTCTGGAGTAGTTCCAGAGGAATGGACGGTAGCTAATGTAATCCCACTTTTTAAAAAGGGAGGGAGAGAGAAAACGGGGAATTACAGACCAGTTAGTCTAACATCGGTGTTGGGGAAAATTCTGGAGTCAGTTATTAAAGATGGGATAGCAGCACATTTGGAAAGTGGTGAATTCATTGGACAAAGTCAGCATGGATTTATGAAAGGTAAATCATGTCTGACGAATCTTATAGAATTTTTCGAGGATGTAACTAGTAGTGGATAAGGGAGAACCAGTGGATGTGTTATATCTGGACTTTCAGAAGGCTTTCGACAAGGTCCCACATAAGAGATTAGTATGCAAACTTAAAGCACACGGTATTGGGGGTTCAGTATTGATGTGGATAGAGAACTGGCTGGCAGACAGGCAGCAAAGAGTAGGAGTAAACGGGTCCTTTTCAGAATGGCAGGCAGTGACTAGTGGGGTACCACAAGGCTCAGTGCTGGGACCCCAGCTATTTACAATATATATTAATGATCTGGATGAGGGAATTGAATGCAACATCTCCATGTTTGTGGATGACACGAAGCTGAGAGACCTTGCAGCCTCCTTAGCTGTGAGGAGGATGCTAGGAGGCTGCAAGGTGACTTGGATAGGTTGGGTGAGTGGGCAAATGTTTGGCAGATGCAGTATAATGTGGAAAATGTGAGGTTATCCACTTTGGTGGCAAAAACAGGAAAGTAGACTGTTATCTGAATGGTGGCCGATTAGGAAAAGGGGAGATGCAACGAGACCTGGGTGTCATGGTACACCAGTCATTGAAAGTAGGAATGCCATAGATGCTGCTGCACCCGCTGAGTTTCCCCAGCAATTTTGTGTACCATTGAAAGTAGGAATGCAGGTGCAGCAGGCAGTGAAGAAAGCAAATGGTATGTTAGCATTCATAGCAAAAGGATTTGAGTATAAGAGCAGGGAGGTTCTACTGCAGCTGTACAGGGTCTTGGTGAGACCACACCTGGAGTATTGCATACAGTTTTGGTCTCCTAATCTGAGGAAAGACATTCTTTCCATAGAGGGAGTACAGAGAAGGTTCACCAGACTGATTCCTGGGATGGCAGGACTTTCATATGAAGAAAGACTGGATAGACTCTGCTTGTACACGCTAGAATTTAGAAGATTGAGGGGGGATCTTATAGAAACTTACAAAATTCTTAAGGGGTTGGACAGGCTAGATGCAGGAAGATTATTCCCGATGTTGGGGAAGTCCAGAACTAGGGGTCACAGTTTAAGGATAAGGGGGAAATCTTTTAGGACCGAGATGAGAAAATCATTTTTTACACAGAGAGTGGTGAATCTGTGGAATTCTCTGCCACAGAAGGTAGTTGAGGCCAGTTCATTGGCTATATTTAAGAGGGAGTTAGATGTGGCCCTTGTGGCTAAAGGGATCAGGGGGTATGGAGAGAAGGCAGGGATGGGATACTGAGTTGGATGATCAGCCATGATCATATCAAATGGCGGTGCAGGCTCGAAGGGCCGAATGGCCTACTCCTGCACCTATTGTCTATGTTTCTATGCCCTTGATTCATACTCGCAGCATGGTCGCCATGAGGTCGTAGGAGGTCGTAGGTCACTCTTCCTCTTCCTCATGAGTGGTCTCCGCGTACTCGTGGCCTCAAGTAGGTTGCGGTGTTTTTTCCAGCCTGATAAAAAATGTCCACGAGCAAAAACAGGTCGGCATGGAAAAAATGGACACTTTTTACTTGTAGGTAGGTCGTAGTAGGTCGTGATGGTAGTCGTGGGTAGTCGTAGGTCGGTAACTGGCCCGAGAAAAAAAATGCAAACATTACATCATTTTATCATTTTCCACTCATAGCTAGTCATAGTTGGTCTTAGGTGTGGAAGACTGAGGTCGAGAGGGGTCGTAGGAGGTCATAGACATCGTCGTAGGAGGTCTTTTACTTCGGCGAGTCAACATGACCTTGAAATTTTTTTCAACACGTCTAGGGTCTTCTCAACTCGTGGATTAGGTCGTCCAAGTGGGACAGGCCCATTATGTCACGAAACTGAACAATGAAATTCTTACTTACAGCAGAAGGAGCCCGACAGGTTTGCAAACACAGTACTAGATAATGTAATTAACAGACAAAAAAAATTCAATAAATAAAAACAAACAGAGTGCAAGGCCATACAAAGCTAAAAGTCCCTCGTGCACCCCAGGCAGTTGGATTTTATAGTGTTCGAGAGCCTGATAGTCGTTGGGGAGAAGCTGTTCCTCAACCTTGCTTGTGCTTGAAGATAGACACAAAATGCTGGAGTAGCTCAGCGGCACAGGCAGCATCTCTGGAGAGAAGGAATAGGTGACGTTTCAGGTCGAGACCCTTCTTCAGACTGATGAAGTCTGATTCTTTCAAATTGATTTCTGCTTGAACGGCTGATTTTGACCCGAAACATCACCCATTCCTTCTCTCCAGAGATGCTGCCTGCCCCGCTGAGTTACTGCAGCATTTTGTGTCTATCTTCGATTTAAACCAGCATCTGCAGTTCCTTCCTACACATCCTGCTTGTTCTTCATCTGTTGACTTGTGGAAGAATCACGTATCCCTGCTGGCAGCACGGTGGCACAGCGGTAGAGTTGCTGCCTTACAGCGCCAGAGACCCCCCGGGTTCGATTCTGACTACGGGTGCTGTCTGTACGGAGTTTTCACGTTCTCCCCGTGACCACGTGGGCTTTCTCCGGGTGCTTCGGTTTCTTCCCACATCCCAAAGGTGTACAGGTTTCCACGTTAATTGGCCTCTGTGAATTGTAAATTGTCCCTAATGTGTAGGATTGTGCTAATGTAAGGGGTGATCGCTGGTCGGCACGGACTTGGTGGGCTAGAAGGCTTGTTTCCATGCTGCATCCAGTGCTGGTCTTCCAGTGTTGACCAAATTGCCCTCAGCCCCCGGGCAAGTGTACTTGTTAGAAGGGGCTGCAGAGAGCGGGTGGGTGATCAGTGGGAACATCCACTGGTTCTCAGTCTGCCCACAAGCAAGGTTTGTTGAAACCCTCCAGAGCCACATGATGGACAATAGACAATAGACAATAGGTGCAGGAAGAGGCCATTTGGCCCTTCGAGCCAGCACCGCCATTCAATGTGATCATGGCAGATCATCCCCAATCAGTACCCCGTTCCTGCCTTCTCCCCATATCCCCTGACTCCGCTATTTTTTTAAGAGCCCTATCTAGCTTTCTCTTGAAAGCATCCAGAGAACCGGCCTCCACCACCCTCTGAGGCAGAGAATTCCACAGACTCACAACTCTCTGTGAGAAAATGTGTTTCCTCGTCTCCATTCTAAATGGATTACTCCTTATTCTTAAACTGTGGCCCCTGGTTCTGGACTCCCCCAACATCGGGAACATGTTTCCTGCCTCTAGCGTGTCCAAGCCCTTAACAATCTTACATGTTTCAATGAGATCCCCTCTCATTCTTCTAAACTCCAGAGTGCACTCCCTCAATAGCAAGAATTTCTTTCCTCAAATTAGGGGACCAAAACTGCACACAATACTCCAGGTGTGGTCTCACTAGGGCCTTGTACAACTGCAGAACGACCAGGATGGAGTATGGGCCTTGAGCATCATCTTTAGGAGCGTTCCCGAGAAACGTTCCCGGAAAACGCCTTTTCCATCCAAATGCAAAAAGGTTTCCCTTCCTTCTGTCACCACTGAACCTTTCCCGCTGAGGGTGATCTCCATAAAGATGGAAGGTAGACAATAAGCTGGAGAAACTCAGCGGGTGAGGCAGCATCTATGGAGCGAAGGAATGGGTGACGTTTCGGGTCGAGACCCTTCTTCATTGCAGAGAGTGCAATGTCTGTTAATTACTGGTTGCAAACTGAATCCCCCACGGTTGAAACTGCAGATACTGTTTAGTCTGAAAAAGAGTCCCCACCCAAAACATCACCTATCCATGTTCTCCACAGATGCTGTCTAACCCGCTGAGTTACTCCAGCACTCTGTGAAACGTCACCTATCCATGTTCTCCAGAGATGCTGCCTGACTCGCTGAGTTACTCCAGCACTTTGGGCTCTTTGGAGCCACCCATTCATTCTTCTGCTGATGAAGAATCTTTCATCTGATCGCCTCGTGCTTCCAGCCGGGCTTTGGACGGTGCTTGGTTTCCATCCAACAGTTGCTGTTCATCCTCTGCTCCTGCCCCCATCACATGAGCTGAAGGAAGTCCTCCTGTGTTTCCACCACTGAACCCCACCGACCACCACGCGTCTCTGTGTAGGGGTCTGCTTAATGTGGAGATGAAATTGTATGTTGAGGGAAATATCTAGATTATAATTGAGTTTAGAGATATAGCGCTGAAACAGGCCCATCGGCCCATCAGATCTATGCCAACCAGCGATCCCCGCACATTCACACTATCCTACATACACCAGGGACAATCTTTTCACCGCCTGAAAAATATCCATTGACATGGCCTCCACAGCTTTAGTTTAGTTTAGAGATACAGCGCGGAAACAGGCCCTTCGGCCCACCTAGTCCGCGCCGACCAGCGATCACCACACATTAACTCTGCCTTACACACACTAAGGACAATTTACACTTACACCAAGCCAATTAACCTACAAACCTGTACGTCTTTGGAGTGTGGGAGGAAACCGAAGATCTCGGAGAAAACCCAAGGTCACGGGGAGAAGGTGAAAACTCCGTAGAGACAGCACCCACAGTCAGGATCGAACCCGGGTCTCCGGCGCTGCATACGCTGTAAGGCAGCAACTCTACCACTGCGCCACCGTGACCGCCCGTGCAGAGAGAATCCAGCATATGTGGGAGCATCCGTCTACAACTTCACGCTCAGCTTCCCAGAGTGGGACTTGAATCTACAACCTCGGACTCAAAGACTGAAATGTGACCCACTGAGCTATTGTTGGCTTCTAGCATTGAGAAGAACATCTAGGGTTCTAGCATTGAGAAGAACATCTCTTGCCTAAGAGTAGAAAGAAAAGAAATACTGAAGCTGGGGCGAAGATGGACACAAAAAGCTGGAGTCATTCAGCGGGTCAGACAGCATCTCTGAAGAAAAGGTGACGTTTCGGGTCGTGACCGTTCTTTAGACTGGAGGAAAGGGAAACGGGGGTGATGTCGAGAGCTAGGGCTGTTGATACATGCAGTACAAACATTGGATCTTTTTCTGCACAACAAGTGCTTAGTTATTGAACTATATTTGCGAAACTGTAGTTCAATAAGCACCAATAAGTGGTTATATTCGTACAATGGTGTGCGGGGAGGTGGGACTTTCAGCACCGGCACATCCATCAGCCCCGCCACTGCACATAATTACAGCTGAGGAGCGCCGTAAGAGGGGAAAGACTTGTCCTGCTAGTTCTCTGTCCCCCGTCCTTGCTCTGAATGAAGGCAGCCCTGTACAGAGATACACATGCGATCCAGAGCAAGATTAGCAGAATGCAATGCATCTCGTTGACAGGCCGTGAGCAGGAATGCTCGTGAACCAGTTACATTCTTTGCAAAGAATAACTTGTATTTACGACACTTCTCCAGCCTCGCCTCCTAGTTGACCTCTCCTTGACTTCCAGCTCGTTGATCTTTCACACTCGCGTCGCGGATTCTCATATCTCCTTTGACCACATGAAGGTCAAGGCTTGAAACGGGCCTGCGCATATTCATCAGTAAAGGGCCTGTCCCACTTTCACCACCTAATTCACAACCTTTTTTACTTGTGGACATTTTTCATCAGGCTTGAAAAAAACGCCCCGACCTACTTGATGCCACGAGTACCTACGACTAGCATCACGACCTGCTACGACCTACCTACGACCTCGTGATGACCATGCTGCGAGTATGAGTCCAGGGCAAACTCGGAAGAGGTCGTGAATTAGGTCGTGAAAGTGGGACAGGCCCTTAACTCTTTCCCTCGGTTTCTCATAAAAGAAACCTAGCACTTCATCGAAGATAGACACAAAATGCTGGAGTCACTCAGCGGGACAGGCAGCATCTCTGGATAGGAGGAATGGGTGACGTTTTGGGTCTTCTTCAGATGTCTACTCCACCGCTGGATGTGACCACAATATGCAGAGCAATATTAGCAGCCTCTAATATATCCAAGAGTTTAGTTTAGTTTATTGAGTGTAGAAACAGTGTGGGTGTGTATTAAGAGTGTAGAAATTGCCAAGTAAATCGGAGCAGTCAAACAACGATGATAAAACAAAATCATTTAAAAAGACCAATAATTGCACTCTGTTCCGGATTACATACTTGTTGAAATGAAATAATACAGGGCAACGTGGCGCAGTGGTAGAGTTGCTGCCTCACAGCGCCAGAGACCCAGGTTCGATCGTGACTACGGGTGCTGTCTGTACGGAGTTTGTACGTTCTCCCCGTGGGTTTTCTCCGGGTGCTCCAGTTTCCTCCCACACTCCAAAGACGTGCAGGTTTGTAGGTTAATTGGCTTGGGTAAGTTGTTAAAATGGTCCCTAGTTTGTAGGATAGTGCTAGTGTATGAGGTGATTGCTGGTCGACGTAGGTACTCGTGGCATCGCTTTTGGGTCGATGGGCCAAAGGGCCAGTTTCCGTGCCGTATCTCTAAAGTCCGAAGTCTAATGTAAATGTATAGAAAGTGAACCTTCCCCACTGGCGAGTTCCAAACCTGTTTATTTAAACACTTAGCAACACATAAGAAACCACTAATTCCATGTTGCAAAGGTTCTTTGCGATAAGACACAGCACCAAACATCACACGTGCTCTCGTTATCTGGAGTGGTAACAGAAGGAAGTTTATCAATTGATCAGTCTTTTATCTGCCCTTGGCTAACAGAAATAACCGTTGACTGTGACAGCACAGTACGTCAGTGGAGTTCATTGCCACAGATGGCCGTGGAGGCCAAGTCAATGGATATTTTTAAGGCAGAGATGGATACATTCTTGATTAATACGGGCGTCAGGGGTTATGGGGAGAAGGCAGGGGAATGGGGTTGAGAGGGAAATAAATCAGCCATGATTGAATGGTGGAGTAGACTTAATGGGCCGAATGGCCTAACATGGCTCCTATCACTAATGACCTAATGAACAAGTCACCCCGTTTACACCTTCCATTGAGAGGGCATTGCACGGGCCCTGACCTAAGGTTGTACTTGGTGATCTTATAGAGGTGCATAAAATAGATTGAGTCGGTGCACAGAGTCTCTTGCCCAGATTAGGTGAATCGAGGACCAGAGGACATAGGTTTAAGGTGAAGGGGAAAAGATTGAATAGGAATCTGAGGGGTAACTTTTTCACACAAAGGATGGTGGGTGTATGGAATAAGCTGATAGAGGAGGTAGTTGAGGCTGGGACTATCCCAACATTTAAGAAACAGATAGACTGGTACATGGATTGGACAGGTTTGGAGATATGGACCAAGCGCAGGCAGGTGGGACTAGTGTAGCTGGGATATGTTGGTCGGTGTGGGCAAGTTGGGCCGAAGGGCCAGTTTTCACGCTGTATCACTCTATGACTCTATAAAGATTCTCAATTTGATAATTAAGCATGGTTTTATGTCTCAGGCTGTAAAATACTTGCCTTTGTGATAGCAGTGAAGACTTTCTCCAAGATGGCGTTAGGCTGAGCTCTCTGGGGTCCATTGGCTTGGATTTTGAGACTTAAAGCACACGGCCTGGCAATGAACCTGCAGACAGACAGATATTGTTAAACATTCCCGTTAAAAGCTGCACCTTGAACTGACTAACCAAGCAAAAGAACAAATATCACAACTATACACTATTCCCTTTACCCTGTATCTGTACACTGTGGATGGCTTGATTGTAATCATGTATATTCTTCCCACTGACAGGATAGCCCGCAACAAAAAAGCTTTTCAATGTACCTCGGGTCATGTGACAATAAATTTAAGGGCCTGTCCCACTTTCACGACCTAATTCACGACCTCTGCCGAGTTTGCCCTCGACTCATACTCGCAGCATGGTCGTCACAAGCTCGTAGGATGGTCGTGATGCTAGTCGTAGATACTGGTGGCATCAAGTAGGTCGGGGCGTTTTTCTAGCCTGATGAAAAATGTCCAATAGTAAAAAAGGTCGTGAATTAGGTCGTGAAAGTGGGACAGGCCTTTTAACTCATTGTTAACAGAGTACTATGTTTGTGCAGCATCTCTGGAGAGAAGGAATGGGTGACGTTTCGGGCTGAGTCCCTTCTCGACCCAAAAACATCAGCCATGCTGGAGTAGCTCAGCGGCACAGGCAGCATCTCTGGAGAGAAGGAATAGGTGACGTTTCAGGTCGAGACCCTTCTTCAGACTGATGAAGTCTGATTCTTTCAAATTGATTTCTGCTTGAACGGCTGATTTTGACCCGAAACGTCACCCATTCCTTCCCTCCAGAGATGCTGCCTGCCCCGCTGAGCAACTCCAGCATTTTGTGTCTATCTTCAGTGTAAACCAGCATCTGCAGTTCCTTCCTACACACCAAGCTTTCAAAACATCAGGACGAGGGGAAAGATACTGCCAAAAAATATATGAATCACTTGCAGGCAAAGCGGATTAGTTTAGTTTAGTTTAGTTTAGTTTACTTTCTGGCAGTGAAAGCTTTTTGTTGCGTTCTGTCCAGCCAGTGGAAAGACCACACATGGTAACAATCGAGCCGTACACTGTGTAATGATGCAGGATGAAGGGAATAGCCTTTAGCACAAGATAAAGCCCAGTAAAGTCCGATTGAAGATAGTCCGAGGGTCTCCAATGAGGCAGATAGGAGGTCAGGTCCGCTCTCTAGTTGGTGATAGGATGGTTCAGTTGCCCGATAACAGCTGGGACGAAACTGTCCCGGAATCCAAAGGTGTGCCTTTTCACACTTCTGTACCTCTTGCCTGAGGGGAGAGGGGAGACGAGGGAGTGGCCAGGGTGAGACTGGTCCTTGATTATGCTGCTGGCCTTGCCGAGGCAGCGTGAGGTATAAATGGAGTCTATGCAAGGGAGCTAAGTTAGCGTGATGGACCGGTGTGAGACTGGTCCTTGATTATGCCGCTGGCCTTGCCGAGGCAGCGTGAAGTGTAAAAAGAGTCAATGGAAGGGTTTTTGCATCTTTCTAAACCCACCAAGGTCCATGTTGGGAAATTAAAAAGGAATGT
Source organism: Amblyraja radiata (assembly GCF_010909765.2). Classification (NCBI taxonomy): domain Eukaryota; kingdom Metazoa; phylum Chordata; class Chondrichthyes; order Rajiformes; family Rajidae; genus Amblyraja; species Amblyraja radiata. The sequence goes on along the minus strand of NC_045962.1, from coordinate 8,461,785 downwards.
AATCTGTAGATTCACTGCAGAATTTAAAAAAAAAATCCTATTTGTATTTGTTTAATCTGCGCATTTTCTTGCAGAGATTACCATTCTAACTTCCTCAACAATAATCGGACAAATATTTCTTTGCAATTTCCTTCCATGGCGGGGGTGTTCCAGGCTCATTTGCAGGCAGTTTTTTGTCGGCCACTTGTCTGGTATCATCTTAGTATCCCTGATAAGTGTGAAATTATTCCATCTGCCTGCCTCCGATAAACGTATCACAATAACTGTGAATGCTCAAAGCTGAATTCAGCGATAAAGCCTATCGTTCTTCTGCTAAATATCTCTCTTCGTCATTAGGGATGAAAAGTTCACTGCCACCACACACTTGCGAGGAAATAACTAAATTAAGCATATCACTCATAGCTGTGAGATAAAAGCATGAGCAAATCACACAAAGCGCTGGAGTAACTCAGTGGGGTCAGGCAGCATCTGTGGAGGGAATGGGCACAGTCGGGGCCATAAGGTCATGTGATAGGAGCAGAATTATTCCATTCGGCCCATCAAATCCACTCCGCCATTCAATCATGGCTGATCAATCTCTCCCTCCTAACCCCATTCTCCTGCCTTCTCCCCATAACCCCTGACACCCGTACTAATCAAGAATCCATCTCTCTCTGCAATAAAAATATCAATTGGCTTGGCCTCCACAGTCATAAAGACAATAGACAATAGGTGCAGGAGTAGGCCATTTGGCCCTTCGAGCCAGCACCGCCATTCAATGTGATCATGGCTGATCATCCACAATCAGTACCCCGTTCCTGCCTTCTCCCCATATCCCCTGACTCCGCTATTTTTTAAGAGGCCTATCTAACTCTCTCTTGAAAGCATCCAGAGAACCTGCCTCCACCGCCCTCAGAGGCAGAGAATTCCACAGACTCATCACTCTCTGTGAGAAAAAGTGTTTCCTCGTCTCCGTTCAAAATGGCTTACTCCTTATTCTTAAACTGTGGCCCCTGGTTCTGGACTCCCCCAACATCAAGAACATGTTTCCTGCCTCTAGCGTGTCCAAACCCTTAACAATCTATATGTTTCATCTGTAGGGCTTCTTCACACTGATGGAATAGGGGGGGGGGGGGGGGGAGAAAGCTGAAAATGAGGCAGGGACAGGACAAAGCCTGGCAAGTGACAGGTGGATAAAGGTGAGGCGGTGATCGGTGGAGTAAGTGACAAAGGCTGGAGGTGTAAAAGGAGACAAAATGGTGTCAAGTGCGGAGAGAATAGGAGGAGTGAAAGGTAAAGCTGGAGGGAGGGATGTGGGTGGAAGGGGGGGGGGCAGATAGAAAAGAGTCACTTCTTCCACCCATCTGCCAATCACCTCCCCCCCCCCCCCCACCTGTATCACCTATCACTTGCCAGGCTTTGTCTGTGCGGTGTTTGCACGCTCCCCCAGGGACCTGTGCTGTATTATTCTGTGTCCCATGTTCTATGTTCAACCATCAGACATCTGAGGTGCCGCATATTGGAAAAGGAAAGGGTAAGCATAGCAGTGGTGAGGCAAAAATAACAATCAGAATAAAAGGGCGCACCTTTAGAAAGGAGATGAGGTGGAATTTCTTTGGTCAGAGGGTGGTGAATCTGTGGAATTCTTTGCCACAGACGGCTGTGGAGGCCCAAGTCAGTGGATATTTTTAAGGTGGAGATACAGATGGATTCTTGATTAGTACGGGTGTCGGGGGTTATGGGGAGAAGGCAGGAGAATGGGGTTAGGTGGGAGGGATAGATCAGCCATCAGGAGCCGTCTCGAAGGGCCGAATGGCCTAATTCTGCTCCTATGACTTATGAAAAAGCCACGGGTGAAGACTAGAGACCAAGGAGGTGTCAGGTTTCCAATGCTCAGCATTCCTACAACTGTATAATGGCAATCAATACAAAATATAGGTCTGTTCCAGATTCCAGCATCTGCATTCTCCAGGGTCTACCAAAAATATAGTCTGCACAGCAATGTAGTGAAGCAGAAGTCTGAGAATATCTCCTCTAACAATAGAAAGCTCTAATCAAATCTGATGGGATGGTGCAGCTGGTAGAGACGCAGCCTCACAGCATCAGAGTCCCAGGTTCGATCCACTCCTCGGCTGCTGTCGGTGTGGAGTTTGCACGTTCTCCCTGTGACCGCGCAAGTTTCCTCTGGGTGCTTCAGTTTCCTCCCACATCCCAAAGACATGCGGGGTTGTAGGCTAATTGGCTTCTGTAAATTGCTAAATGGGGCGGGAGAACATGATTGGGTGATGTTTTGAGTCCGATGAAAGGTCCTGACCCGAAACGTCACCTATCCATGTTCTCCACAGATGCTGCCTGACCCGCTGAGTTACTCCAGCACTCTGTGAAACATCACCTGTTGATGTTCCCCAGAGATGCTGCCTGACCCGCTGAGTTACTCCAGCACTCTGTGTGCTCTGAACGCATCTGCAGTACTCTTCAACATTGGTCACAAAGCCAGATGTAAGACGGACCTGTCACAGGGTGTCCACGCTAACACTGCCCAGAGTGGAGTTGCCACACTTTCAGCAGCTTCCTCACTGTCCACAGTTCACAACTTCACCGCAGACGAGGCCTAAAGGCACAAGCATTGTGCCACACAAGTGTTCAACTCACATCTCTCTGGGGCAGAGTAGTGTAGCTCAGTTTAATTTATTGTCACGTGTACCGAGGTAGAGTGAAACGCGCGTTTGTTGTGCGCTATCCAGTCAGCGGAAAGACAATACTTGATTCAACGTGTACAGAAACAGGATGAAGGGAATTCCATTTACTCCCAGATAAAGACCAGCAAACTCCAATTAAAAATAGTCTGAGGGTCTCCAGTGAGGTAGAGGGGAGGTCAAGACCGCTCTCTAGTTGGTGAGAGGATGGTCCAGTTGCCCGATAACAGCTGGGAAGAAACTGTCCCTGAATCTGGAGGTGTGCGTTTTCACACTTCTGTACCTCTTGTGCGATGGGGGAGAAGAGGGAGTGAGAGAACGAGACTGGTCCTTGATTATGTTGCTGGCCTTGCCGAGGCAGCACGAGGTATAAATAGGATCAGTGGAAGGGAGGTTGGTTTGTGTAGGAAGGAGCCGCAGATGCTGGTTTAAACCAAAGATAAACACAATATGTTGGAGTAACTCAGCTGGACAGGCAGCATCTCTGGAGAACATGGATATGTGACGTATCGGGTCGGGACCCTTCTTCGGACCCAAAACGTCACCCAATCATGTTCTCCAGAGATGCTGCCTGGCCCGCTGAGTTACTCCAGCACAGAGAATGGGTGACGTTTCAGATCGAGACCTTTTCATGTGTTGGTCTGGACAGCATCCACAACTCTTTGCAATCATTTTTATTCTATGCAGATAGTACATGACACACTTGCCTCCTTTGGGAAGGGTATGGAGTACAAAAGATCAGGCATTATGATTCAACTGTCCAAATCATTGGTGAGGCTGGCCGTGGAATATTGCATGCATTTCTGGTGCATGCATGCATCAGTTTCTGCTGCACAACAACGGTGGTTAATGGTAAAACCAAGCATCTCCGTGCGTTGGCACAGACACCAGGTCCTAGTCGAGTAGCGTACATAAAATTAGTGGTGTTCCAGTTTTACAGGAAGACATAATTTATAAATATGCCAGAGTAATCCAGATATTTGGCCTAATCTGCCCGTCAACCAACATGCCCCATCTACACTAGTCCCACCTGCTTGCGTTTGGCCCATATCCCTCCGAACCTGTCCTATCCATGTACCTGTCTAATTGCATCTTAAACGTCGCAATTGTCCCTGCCTCAACTACCTCCTCTGGCAGCTCGTTCCATACACCCACCCCCTGTGTGTGTGAAAACATTACCCCTCAGGTTCCTATTCGATGTTTACCCCTTCATCTTAAACCTCTGGCTCTCGATTCCCCTACTCTGGGCAAAAAGACTGTGTGTTTACCCGATCTGTTCCAGCTCTCCAATATACAATATTTTTAACATGCGCCCAATTTTAGATGCACTTGGTGACGCAGATGAATCTGCCTGGCAACAGGCCGACTAATTGACAGGACACAATCCATGGTTTTAAAATCCCCATTCCCATCACCAACAATGTCACCACGGCACCCAAATTAGATTTCTGCTCGATATTGTACAGATCAAGATAGATGCTTACTGAGGACAAAGACAAGAGTACATTTGGCACGTTAACACTCCAGAAGACTAGGCTTGTATTCACTGGAGTTTAGAAGGATGAGGGGGTGGGGGGGGGGGGGGGATCTGATAGAAACATATAAAATTATAAAAGGACTGGACAAGCTAGATGCAGGAAAAATGTTCCCAATGTTGGGCGAGTCCAGAACCAGGGGCCACAGTCTTAGAATAAAGGGGAAGTCATTGAGGTGAGAAAAAACTTTTTCACCCAGAATGTTGTGAATTTGTGGAATTCCCTGCCACAGAGGGCAGTGGAGGCCAAATCACTGGATGGATTTAAGAGAGAGTTAGATAGAGCTCTAGGGGCTAGTGGAATCAAGGGATATGGGGAGAAGGCAGGCACGGGTTATTGATTGGGGACGATCAGCCATGATCGCAATGAATGGCGGTGCTGTATCGAAGGGCCGAATGGCCTCCTCCTGCACCTATTTTCTATGTTTCTATGTTATGAAATAAACCCCAGACAGCAAGCAAGCCATTGTTAGTGAAAATACTGAGCAGGCTCAAAGGAGATGAGAGGACAGGTCACTCCTCGCATGGAGGGTGGGACAGTGGCACAGCAGTAAGCTTGCTGCTTCACAGTGCCAGAGACCCGGATTCAATCCTGACTACAGGCTCTCTGGCTGCCTCCCACATCCCAAAGACGTGCGGGTTTGTAGGTTAATTCGTTTTTGTAAATTGCCCCCATGTGGGTGGACGATAGAACTAGTGTACGGGTGATCACTGGTCAGCGTGGACCCGATGGGCCATAGGCCCTGTTTCTGCACTGTATCTAAAAATACTGAAACTTATCAGGTGCCCTTGTAAGAAAATGCTGATTTCCAAAGCACGGACAAAGAAAATATACATTCTCCAACTATCTATTTCCATCGTGGCCTGCCCTCGAAAAATAGTACTTTGGTTTATATGTACAGGAAGGAACTGCAGATGCCGGTTTACACTAAAGTGAGACACAAAGTGCTGGAGTAACTCAGCGGGACAGGCGTCATCTCTGGAGAGAAGGAATATGTGGCGTTTTCTGTCGGGACCCTTCTTCAGACTGTCCACACCCTCCCGAGATGCTGCCTGACCCGCTCAGTTACTCCAGCACTTTGTGTTCCACGTAAGATTCCAGCACCTGCAGTTCCTTGTCTCGTGGTTTTACTTGAACCTGTTACTTTGTGAGTGCCGGGAAGGGAGTGGGCAAGATCATCTCTGACCCCTCTCACCCTGGCCACAAACTCCCTCTGGAAGGCAAAGCTGCCACAGCCAGACATAAAAACTGTTTTTATCCACGAGTAGTTACTCTACTCAACAGCCAAACATCTGTAGCCTCCCTTGGATCTGGTATTTTGTTGGTTCACATGCTTGGTCAATGGTGTTTTATCATTAATGTTTTATTAGTATTAATGTTTAGTGTTTGTCATTCATAACTGTCACCATGTCATGTTGATACTTGTGGGCGGAGCACCAAGGCAAATTCCTTGTATGTGAATACTTGGCCAATAAACTTACTTACTTACTTAAAGGGAACACTGGAGTTGGATTTGGACTTTAACTGCCTGACAAAGTCATCAAATGGTGAGCTGACAAATGAATAAATAGCAGTTGAAACTAAAGGTAGTGCTGCAGAATGCTCTCAAACCCTCATCTCTTTCGATCAGCTCTCTCAACCCCACCCCATCAGTCCGAAAAAGAGTCCCGACCCCAAACATCATCTGCCCGTTCCCTCCCCAGGTGCTGGCTGACCCTCTGAGTTACTCCAGCACTTTGCGTTTTGATCAAGGCAGAGCTAGATTCAGACATCAGTCTGAAGAAGGGTCTCGAGCAGAAACGTCACCCATTCCTTCTCTCCAGAGATGCTGCCTGTCCCGCGGGGGTCTGTGTGCTGTGAGGCAGCAACTCTACCACATTGGGAAGAGTCTTATCCAGAATTTTATATTTTTTAATTGGTAAAAAAAAAACTATCCACAGTAATAAAAAAAACTAATTCATTCAATTGAAGGGAATATTTATAGTTTACCCATGTTCCTATGCACAGACCTCGGTTAACTATCAACGGAAACAATATAAATCAAGTTCTTTTTTTATTGTCTGGTGCGTCTTCATGAGTTTTACTGCCATTTGAGATTTTATTTCACTGTTAGATTGTTTTAGAGGCATAGAGCCATACAGCATGGAAACAGGCCCTACAACCAACTTGCCCACACCGACCAACATTCTCCATCTTTAATCCAATCCTTCTGAACCTTTCCTAGGCATGAACCCATTTGAATGCTTCTTAAAAGTTGTGATAGTACCTGCCTCAACTACCTACTTCGGCAGCATGTTCCACACAGCCACCCACCCATCCTTTGTGTAAAAGAGTTAAGGGCCTGTCCCACTTACGGGACCTTTACAGGCGACTTCCGCAACCCGTGAGAGGTCGCCGGAATTTTCAACATGTTGAAAATTCAGCGGCGACCAGAAAGACGCTACGACTCTTTGGAGACCTCTCACGACCATAGGAGACCTCTCACGATCGTACAGGTGACCCCTGGCGACATGTCGCGGGTGACCTCTCACCACCATAGGAGACCTCTCATGACCTCTCACAGGTGCCGGCAGTCGCCTGTAAAGGTCTTGTAAGTGGGACAGGCCCTTTACATCTCAGGTTCCTATTAAAGCATTCCCCCCTCACCTTAAACCCAAGTTCCCTGGTTCTTGATTCCATACTCTGTGCAGGTGACTCTGTGCTTTTACCCGATCTATTCCTCTCATGATTTTGTAAACCTCCATCAGATCACCCCTCATCCTCCCACCCTCCAAGGAGTAGAGTCTTATTTGTCCTTTTAAATCTTCTGTGCGCTCTTTCCAGCTTGACAACATCTTTCCTGTACCATGGTGACCAAAACTGAACATAATACTCTTAAGCGTGGCCTCACCAACATCTTATACAACTGCAACATGACCTCCCAACATCTATACTCAGTCTGAAGAAGGGTTTTGGCCCGAAACGTCGCCTATTTCCTTCGCTCCATAGATGCTGCTGCACCCGCTGAGTTTCTCCAGCAATTTTGTGTACCATCTATACTCAATACTCTGATGAAGGCCAATGAGCCAAAAGTATTTTTGACCACCCTATCTACCTGAAATCTATGAATATTGTAATCAGTAACTAAATAATCTGCTGAAATCTAAAAATATATTTATTTCCTCTCTGCAGGACCACATGTAAGTTTAATAAAACATTATCTCAGTATGGAGATAACTAATTTGAGTTTATTAAATTGTAAATTACAGTCATAAAAAAAATAAAAAAATTATAATCTTTAATTTTCAACTGTATAGAATTAAAACAAGATAAAAATGAGCAAAAGATATAATGGCTCAACATGTAAGAGTTTCATCATTCCCTTTCATGACAACTGACATAGATACTAGGAAGTGCAGATGCTGGTTCACACTGAAGATGGACACAAAGTGCTGGAGTAACTCAGCGGGTCAGGCAGCATCTCATATGAACATGGAAACAGGCCCTTTGGTCCAACTTGCCCACACGGGCCAACATGTCCCAGCTACACTAGTCCCACCTGCCTGTGTTTGACCCTTCACCCCCTGCATATCCACGTGCCTATCCAAAAGCCTCTTAAACACCACTATCATATCTGCCTCCACCACCACCACCTCTGGCAGCGCGTTCCATGCACGAAAAAAAAACTTGCCCCGCACAACTTTCCCCTTCTCACCTTAAAACCATGCCCTCTCATTTGACATTTCCATCGCAGTTAATAATCTGCAAGGTCATTATTTTCAGTTGACCATAAATCAAGTTTCATTTACGGTTACTAGGGAACGATAACATTTGGGCGAGAGCACTTCACAGCCTCGACTATTGATAATTAAGCCGTTTGATTTTGATGAAGGACTAAACCCCGACCCGTAACGTGATTTGTCCACAGATTCCCTCCACAGAGACTGCCTGGCCTGCTGAATTCCTCCTGCATTTCGTATTTTGTCCAAGGTTCCAGCGCCTGTATTTACCCTATGTTCAAATGCAAGGAAGTACATGTGCTGCGTTACATTCTAGACACTAATGCCCCTGTCCCACTTAGGAAACCTGAACGGAAACCTCTGGAGACTTTGCGCCCCACCCAAGGTTTCCGTGCGGTTCCCGGAGGTTTTTGTCAGTCTCCCTACATGCTTCCACTACCTGCAACCTCTGGCAACCACCTGCAACCTCTGGGAACCGCACGGAAACCTTGGGTGGGGCGCAAAGTCTCCAGAGGTTTCCGTTCAGGTTTCCTAAGTGGGACAGGGGCATTAGATCCAGACAGTGAGGTCTGCACTAAATAATATTCAGTAATCTGTGCATATATTACCTTTTTCACCAATGTACCAGTATATCAAGAGCAGCCAAGCTGGCATGTTTAATGCTTATATATTGGGCTGTGATATAAATACACCCAGTAGCTACCGACACAATAGTGTTATTATTAGGCAACTTAAAGGGTTGTTAGAACTCAACTCTTCTAAATCACAACCTTTCCATTTTTCCCCAAGATTGTCTAAAATAATTACAGATTCCAAGTCCTCAAAGACTAACTTAATAAATAGTGTTACAGATGATTGGATAAAGATATATTGAACAACCCAAGTAAATATCCATAATGGGTATCTTACAACCCAATGCTATGAATGTTGAATTCTCCATTTTCAATTCAACCCCCTCCCTACACTCTTTTGCCTCCACCCACCGTGGTACACGGACATCTCTCACACTATGTCCGATGCACACTCCGTACATTCACCTCCCACCCCGGCAACAGCCTCGCCATCAGTCTATCTGTCCCTTCCTTCTTTTGCTGTTTGTTTGTATGCGTTAAATGTATGTTTTTAGTGTTCTTTAGCTTGTTTTATGGGGTGGGGAGGAGTTGGGGGAAACTTTTTCCAATCTCTTACCTCGACGGAGATGCGATCCCGTATCGTATCTCCGTCCCCACTGCGGCCTAACACCGAGGAGTTGGTGGCCCGTGCTGGAGACCGACTTCGGGAGCTCAAATCGCGGGAGCCTCCGGACTTAACATCGCGGTGCACGTGGTCTCTGGTCGGAGACCGACTTCGGGAACCCCAAGCCGTAGGAGCTTCGACCGCCCCGGCTGCGGGAGCTTCGATCGTCCCGACGCAGGGGCTTTATCTGCCCCGACTGCGGTTGGTTCAACTGCCCCGACCGCGGGAGAATAAAGAGGAAGAGGATTAGACTTTATTGCCTTCCATCACAGTGAGGAACGTGGGGAATCCACTGTGGTGGATGTTTATGTTAACTTTTATGCAGTTGTGTGCCTTTTTTTTAATTATGGATGCATGGTAATTCAAATTTCACTGTACACGTGACAATACACTGACCTTGAAACCTTGTCTCAAAATTCCCTTTTATCTCCACTTATTTCCCTCTCCACATCCCCTCCCTCCAGCTTTACATTTCACTCCTCCTCTTCTCTCCTTAACGGACACCCTTTTTACTCTTTTTCACCTCCAGTCTTTGGCACTTACTCCACCCATCTGCCACTCACACCCTCCCCTTCCCCTGCATCCGCCTATCCTTCACCAGGCTTTGTCCTGCTCCCACTCTCTTTTCCAGCCTCTCTCCCCCCCTATTCCATCAGTCTGAAGAAGGGCCCCGACCCAAAACATCAGCTGTCTATTCCATCCACAGATGCTGCCTGACCCGCTGAGTTTCTCCAGCACTGTGCTTGACTAAATGTCCATACATCCATCAGAGCATAGAATTAATATAATTTCCCCGATGAACTGTCATGGGCCTGTCCCACTTAGGCGATTTTTCAGCGGACTGTCAAGTTGCCGGCAGTTGCCTGAAAACCCGGCACCCGGAACGCCGACTGTCAGAGTGGAACACACACACACACACATCGCTTCCTTCACCAGCCCGTTATGCAGGCGGGGGACAGGGCAAGTGGGGGGAACGCTGTCTGAGTGAAATTCACACGGTGCAAAGCCAAGGTGATACAAACACACACCGCAATGAACAGGAAGGTTGGCGCTGTAATTAAGACGGCTAAAGCACAGTGTACGGTAAGTCCTTTAAAAGAGGGGGGGGGGGGGAGAAGGGGTGGGGCCAAATTTTAAGAAGCCAGAGATACACGGCTGTGAGGCTCGGCAACATTAACATTACCGGTCGGTTATCCTTGGTTCTGAAATCTACTGCTTACCTTTTTTTCCCCCCAATGAGCCAATGAAATTCACTGGTCAGCACCGGCTCCAACCTACGAGAACCTTCGACCTCCTGGCGACCCACCTACGGCACGAGAATTCTCGCTACTCTCCATGGCGGCTTCATTCTAGTCACCGCTAATTTTTCAACATGTTGAAAATTTCACGGCGACCAGAATGAGGCAGAATGCGGGAACTCCTCGCGACCATGAAGGCGACTCCCCGGCAACCACCGAGTCTCCTGCAGTCGCTTAAAGGGCCTGTCCCACTCAGCGCTCGCCATATGGTCTCCACATGGTCGCCATATGTTTGCTGGTGGTCTCTGGTGAGTCTCCTTCATGTCGCGAGGAGTTCCCGCATTCTGGGAACTAGTATGGTCGCCGGAAATTATTCAACATGTTGAAACATTTTCTGCAACCAAAAACTGGTCGCCATGGAGAAAATCGATACTTTTGTCGTCAAAGGTGCAGTTGTAGTGGGGTCGCCATGTAGTTATGGGTAGTTGAGGTAGCCGTAGGTAGTTCTAGTTAATCGCCTTTGCTGACCGGGCATTTTCATTGGCTCATTGGGGGAAAAAAACATCAGCACGAGTTTTCAGAACCAAGGAAAACCGACCGGTAATGTTAAATGCCCGCTAAACTTCACAGCTGTGTATCTCTGGCTTATTAAAGTTGTCTGGTTTATTAAAAGTGCTGGTAGACAAAAATGCTAGAGAAACTCAGCAGGTGCAGCAGCATCTATGGAGCAAAGGAAATAGGCAACGTTTCGGGCCGAAACCCTTCTTCAGACTGTCTCCCCCTTCTTTTAGCAAGAGATACGACTGATTGGCTCTAGCCCAAGTGGGAGGAGAGAAGTGAAAACAGTTAAAGTAAAGGCCAAGGACAGGCAGACTTGACTCCGAACTGCTGTAGCTTTTGGGAGTAACAGCAGCAGGAGATTAGCAAGAGATACGACTGATTGGCTCTAGCCCAAGTGGGAGGAGAGAAGTGAGTCAGTGCTGGGAAAACAGTTGAAAACTGAGGAATTTGGTTTGTAAATTGGTAAATCAGGCAATGTATCAGTCAATTTAAGCAAGACTGCTCTTAGCGAGCGGCAGTGAGTGAAGTGCCCTGTGAGAAAAGTGTGAGTCTTTGGTTCGAGAGTCTTCGGAGACGAAAGAAGGAAATGTCAGGCAAGCTGATTCAGTGCGATGCTTGCAGTATGTGGGAGGTCAAGGACACCGCTAGTGCCTCTGGCTGCTACAAATGCGAGAAGTGCATCCAGGTAGAGCTCCTGAAGGGCCGTGTTGGGGAACTGGAGAAGCAAGTGGATGACCTCCGGTTCGTCCGAGAAACGGAGTCGTTCCTCGACAAGTCCTACAGTACGATTGTTACACCTAAGGTACTGGAAGAGAGAAGGTGGGAGACAGTGAGAACGGGAGGGAAGCATGGAATGCCAACGTCCCCGGGTGTTGTACCTCTTGTGAACAGGTTCACCCACTTAGAAGCTGTCGGGACAGAAGAGGTGTTTACACTGGGCGACGGACTGGCTTGTGATGCGAATAGGGCTGTTGAGCCAAAACCAAAAAGGCCTAAGGCAGGCAACGCCATTGTAGTGGGAGACTCCATTGTGAGAGGTACGGACAGGGGTTTCTGCGGCAACAGACGGGATGCGAGGATGGTGTGCTGCCTTCCTGGTGCCAGGATCCAGGATGTCACGGACAGAGTGCAGAAAATCCTCAAGGGCGAAGGTGAACATCCGGAAGTGGTAGTGCATGTCGGCACAAACGATGTCGGAAAGAAGGGGATGAATATTCTGCAGCGTGACTTTAGAGAGCTCGGAAAAATGCTGAAAAGCAGGACCTCCAGGGTTGTTATCTCCGGTTTGCTTCCAGATCCTCGTGCTGGCGAGAGCAGGAACAGGGAGATACGGGACCTGAACGTATGGCTGATGAACTGGTGCACGGGGCAGGGATTTAGATTCTTAGATCACTGGGATCTGTTTTGGGGTAAGGGGGAACTGTACAAAAGGGACGGATTGCATCTTAACAGGTGTGGGACCAGCATTCTGGCAGGCAGGTTTGCCACTGCTACACGGGTGGTTTTAAACTGAATAAGGGGGATGGGGTGTCGAATGGGATAGTGGAGGATGGAGTTAAAGGGAAACGGTTTCTTAAATGTGTGAGCGTAGAGACAGAGGGGTGTAAAATGAGGGTAGAATAGGTAGCAAGGTGAAAAGTAAAAGTGGCAGGCAGACAAAACCAGGGCATAAATCAGAAAGGGCCACTTTTCAACATAATTGTATAAGGGGTAAGAGTGTTGTAAAACTGGATTAAAGGCCGATAAATCCCCAGGGCCAGATAGGCTGCATCCCAGAGTACTTAAGGAAGTAGCTCCTGAAGGCTTTGTGTCTCAATGCAAGGAGCATTTGTAATAAGGTGGATGAGTTGAATGTGCAGATAGCTATTAATGACTATGATATAGTTGGGATCACGGAGACATGGCTCCAGGGTGACCAAGGCTGGGAGCTGAACATCCAGGGATATTCAATATTCAGGAGGGATAGAGAGAAAGGAAAAGTAGGTGGGGTAGCGTTGCTGATTAGAGAGGAGATTAACGCAATGGAAAGGAAGGACATTAGTTTGGAGGATGTGGAATCGGTATGGGTAGAGCTGCGAAACACTAAGGGGCAGAAAACACTGGTGGGTGTTGTGTACAGGCCACCTAACAGTAGTAGTGAAGTTGGAGATGGTATCAAACAGGAAATTAGAAATGCGTGCGACAAAGGCAAAACCGTTATAATGGGTGACTTCAATCTACATATAGGTTGGGTGAATCAAATTGGCAGGGGTGCTGAGGAAGAGGATTTCTTGGAATGTATGCGGGATAGTTATCTAAATCAACATTTAGAGGAACCAACGAGAGAGCAGGCTATTTTAGACTGGGTATTGAGTAATGAGGAAGGGTTAGTTAGCAGTCTTGTTGTACGTGCCCCCTTGGGCAAGAGTGACCATAATATGGTTGAGTTCTTCATTAGGATGGAGAGTGACATTGTTAATTCAGAAACAATGGTTCTGAACTTAAAGAAAGGTAACTTTGAGGGTATGAGACGTGAATTGGCCAAGATTGACTGGCAATTAATTCTAAAAGGGTTGACGGTGGATATGCAATGGAAGACTTTTAAAAACTGCATGGATGAACTACAAAAATTGTTCACCCCAGTTTGGCAAAAGAATAAATCAGGGAAGGTAGTGCATCCGTGGATAACAAGGGAAATCAGGGATAGTATCAAAGCGAAGGATGATGCGTACAAATTAGCCAGAAAAAGCAGCATACCGGAGGACTGGGAGAAATTCAGAGACCAGCAGAGGAGGACAAAGGGCTTAATTAGGAAAGGAAAAATAGATTATGAAAGAAAACTGGCAGGGAACATAACAACTGACTGCAAAAGTTTTTATAGATATGTGAAAAGAAAGAGATTAGTTAAAACAAATGTAGGTCCCTTGCAGTCAGAAACAGGTGAGTTGATCATGGGGAACAAGGATATGGCGGACCAATTGAATAACTACTTTGGTTCCGTCTTCACTAAGGAAGACATAAATAATCTGCCAGAAATAGCAGGGGACCGCGGGTCAAAGGAGTTGGAGGAATTGAGTGAAATCCAGGTTAGCCGGGAAGTGGTGTTGGGTAAATTGAATGGATTAAAGGCCGATAAATCCCCAGGGCCAGATAGGCTGCATCCCAGAGTACTTAAGGAAGTAGCTCCAGAAATAGTGGATGCATTAGTAATAATCTTTCAAAACTCTTTAGATTCTGGAGTAGTTCCTGAGGATTGGCGGGTAGCAAACGTAACCCCACTTTTTAAGAAGGGAGGAAGAGAGAAAACGGGGAATTACAGACCAGTTAGTCTAACATCGGTAGTGGGGAAACTGCTAGAGTCAGTTATTAAAGATGGGATAGCAGCACATTTGGAAAGTGGTGAAATCATTGGACAAAGTCAGCATGGATTTACAAAAGGTAAATCATGTCTGACGAATTTTATAGAATTTTTCGAGGATGTAACTAGTAGCGTGGATAGGGGAGAACCAGTGGATGTGGTGTATCTGGACTTCCAGAAGGCTTTCGACAAGGTCCCACATAAGAGATTAGTATACAAACTTAAAGCACACGGCATTAGGGGTTCAGTATTGATGTGGATAGAGAACTGGCTGGCAAACAGGAAGCAAAGAGTAGGAGTAAACGGGTCCTTTTCACAATGGCAGGCAGTGACTAGTGGGGTACCGCAAGGCTCAGTGCTGGGACCCCAGCTATTTACAATATATATTAATGATCTGGATGAGGGAATTGAAGGCAATATCTCCAAGTTTGCGGATGACACTAAGCTGGGGGGCAGTGTTAGTTCTGAGGAGGATGCTAGGAGACTGCAAGGTGACTTGGATAGGCTGGGTGAGTGGGCAAATGTTTGGCAGATGCAGTATAATGTGGATAAATATGAGGTTATCCATTTTGGTGGCAAAAACATGAAAGCAGACTATTATCTAAATGGTGGCCAACTAGGAAAAGGGGAGATGCAGCGAGACCTGGGTGTCATGGTACACCAGTCATTGAAAGTAGGCATGCAGGTGCAGCAGGCAGTGAAGAAAGCGAATGGTATGTTAGCTTTCATAGCAAAAGGATTTGAGTATAGGAGCAGGGAGGTTCTACTGCAGTTGTACAGGGTCTTGGTGAGACCACACCTGGAGTATTGTGTACAGTTTTGGTCTCCAAATCTGAGGAAGGACATTATTGCCATAGAGGGAGTGCAGAGAAGGTTCACCAGACTGATTCCTGGGATGTCAGGACTGTCTTATGAAGAAAGACTTGATAGACTTGGTTTATACTCTCTAGAATTTAGGAGTGAGAGGGGATCTTATAGAAACTTACAAAATTCTTAAGGGGTTGGACAGGCTAGATGCAGGAAGATTGCTCCCGATGTTGGGGAAGTCCAGGACAAGGGGTCACAGCTTAAGGATAAGGGGGAAATCCTTTAAAACCGAGATGAGAAGAACTTTTTTCACACAGAGAGTGGTGAATCTCTGGAACTCTCTGCCACAGAGGGTAGTCAAGGCCAGTTCATTGGCTATATTTAAGAGGGAGTTAGATGTGGCCCTTGTGGCTAAGGGGATCAGAGGGTATGGAGAGAAGGCAGGTACGGGATACTGAGTTGGATGATCAGCCATGATCATATTGAATGGCGGTGCAGGCTCGAAGTGCCGAATGGCCTACTCCTGCACCTAATTTCTATGTTTCTATGTTTTTCTCCCTCCTCTTTTAAAGGGCTTACCGTACACTGTGCTAGTCGTCTTAACCTTCCTGTTCATCGCGGTGTGTGTCTGTATCACCTTGGCTTTGCAACGTGTGAATTTCAGACAGCGCTCTCCCACTTTCCCTGGCCCCCGCCTTTGCGATGTGTGAGAGTCGGAGTCGGAGTGGGAGTGGGAGTGGGAATGGGAGTTTGAGTGGGAGAGGGAGTGGGAGTGGGAGTGGGAGTGGGAGAGGGAGTGGGAGTGGGAGAGTGAGAGTGAGTGTGAGTGTGAGTGCGTGTGTGTGTCTTCCACTCTGACAGTCGCCGTTCCAGTTGCCGGTCTTTCAGCGAGTGCTGCAAACTTGACATTCACCGGCAGTCTGCTGAAAAATCGCCCAAGTCTGACAGGCCCTTTAATATAATTTTCCATTTAGAAGTTTAAAATATTCAAATTCTGTTCAACATAAATGCGTCATTTTGGTAAGTGAAAAACACTTAAGCAAATAAAGATAATCTAGTTGAGTTCAACTGGCTAAATATTTATTATTAGAGGAGCAAAAAATGTTGTAGCTAAACATATCATTGCCATATCGTAGTGCCTGAAACCTAACATCAAACAGCAGTCAGAGATAATCCATTTTGTTCTGACTTAACTGAACTAAGCATTCTCTCATGTAATTTAAAGTTCAAAGAAAGTGATTTTAGTGTCACCATTTGTATTTTAAGGCTTGAACATGTATAAAAATGATAGCGTTATTCTAAATTAATACTAAACCCTCAGTCAATGTGATGAACCGAGATTTATTTTCCAAATCAAAGCAGAGAGTCAGAGAGTCATACAGCACTGACCACAGGCCCTTCAGCCCAACTCTTCCTTGCCAACCAAGATGCCTATCTATGCTATTTCCCCACTGTTTCGCCCACATCCTTCTAAACCTCTCCCATCCATGTACCTGTGCAAATGTCTCGCAAATGTTCTCCTTGTGTGGAAAGTACAAAGAAACGCCAAATGTTTGCTCTGAGAATTAGCAGGAAAAGAATGATTTCTCACTGAAAATAACCTTCAACCAAAGTCAGTATGCAACTTTCTATTGGTTGAAGAAAGGTTTAAGAAACACCTAGACAGGTACATGGATAGATAGGGCAGGTTTAGAGGGATTTGGGCCAAATGCAGACTGGTGTGACCAGTGTAGATGAGACATGTTGGTCGCTGTGGGCAAGTTGGGCCTGTTTCCGCGGTGCATGGCTATGACTTTATGATGGATTTTTGAAATAGGGCTTCAGTAGTTGGAAACTGAGTGGCAATTAGTTTAGAGATGCATTGAGGAAACAGTCCCTTTGGCCCACCGAGTCCGTGCTGTCCAGCCACACTTGCAGCTCCCAGGGCACAGCTAACTCATCAACCATCTTGTTGCACAAAAGACTGATACTTGCTGGTTACTAGAAGTAAAACTATATGGTGGCAAGAGGTACTGCATTTGTAAGTACCGCAGGCTCATAAAAGAACACGTTATTCAAACAAACAGCATATTGTCAGCTTGGTGTGGGAACAGCTCTACCCAAGACCGCAAGGCATCGCAGAGAGTTGTGGATGTAGCCCAGTCCATCACACAGACCAGACTCCCCACCATCGACTCCATCTACACTTCACGCTGCCTTGGAAAAGCAGCCGGCATAATCAAAGACTTCTCCCACCCCGGTCAATCTCCTTCTTCTACCTGCTCCCGTCCAGAAAAAAAGTGCCGAAGCTTGCAAGCCCCCACCACCACACTCGGGAACAACTTCCTCCCTGGGTAGACACAAACTGCTGGAGTAACTCAGCGGGACAGGCAACATCTATGGAGAGAAGGAATGGGTGACGTTTTGGGTCGAGACCCTTCTTCAGACTGAAGAAGGGTCTCGACCTGAAACGTCACCCATTCCCTCACTCCATGGATGCTGCCTGTCCCGCTGAGTTACTCCAGCAGTTTGTGTCTACCTTTGATTTTATCCAGCATCTGCAATTCTTTCTCACACAGCTCCTTCCTCTCTGTAATCAGGCTTGCGAATGGTCCATCCATACGTTGGTCTGATTCACCTCTAACCCATTGTGGATACTGGAACTGATGCACTACCATGCTGAGAACTATATTCTGCACTCTGTATCTTCTCCTTTGCCCCATCTATTGTACTTGAGTTTGAACAGATTGTATGGTAGGTCTCGACCCGAAACGTCGCCTATTCCCTTCGCTCCATAGATGCTGCCTCAACCGCTGAGTTTCTCCAGCATTTTTGTCTACCTTCCATTTTCCAGCATCTGCAGTTCCTTCTTAAACGTATGGTATATCTGATCTATTTGGATAGCATGCAAAACAAAGCTTTTCACTCAACCTCAGTATACACGACAATAATAAACCTAAACCATTTATGTTACAATAGAATTAATTTGCAAATTGAAGATAGTTCACAGCATTGCTTTGAGAATGCAGGGTGACTTGGACAGGTTGGGGGAGTGGGCAGATGCATGGCAGATGCAGTTTAATGTGGATAAATGTGAGGTTATCCACTTTGGTATAAAAAACAGGAAAGCAGATTATTATCTAAATGGCGTCAAGTTGGAAAAAAGGGAAGTACAACGGGATCGGGGGGGTCCTTGTACATCAGTCTATGAAAGTAAGCATGCAGGTACAGCAAGCAGTGAAGAAAGCGAAAGGCATGTTATAACATGCCTTTATAACAAGAGGAGTTGAGTATATGAGCAAAGAGGTCCTTCTGCAGTTGTACAGGGCCCTAGCGAGATCACACCTGGAGTATTGTGTGCAGTTTTGGTCCCCTAATTTGAGGATGGACATTCCTGCTATTGAGGGAGTGTAGCGTAGGTTTACAAGGTTAATTCCCGGGATGACGGGACTGTCATATGCTGAGAGAATGGAGCGGCTGGGCTTTTACACTCTGAAGTTTAGAAGGATGAGGGGGAATCTTATTGAAACATATAAGATTGTTAAGGGTTTGGACACGCTAGAGGCAGGAAACATGTTCCCAATGTTGGGGGAGTCCAGAACCAGGGGCTACAGTTAAAGAATAAGGGGTAAGCCATTTAGAACGGAGACGAGGAAACACTTTTTCTCACAGAGAGTTGTGAATCTGTGGAATTCTCTGCCTCGGGCAGTGGAGGCCGGTTCTTTGGATACTTTCAAGAGAGAGCTAGATAGGGCTCTTAAAGATAGCGGAGTCAGGGGATATGGGGAGAAGGCAGGAACGGGGTACTGATTGTGGGTGATCAGCCATGATCACATTGAATGGCGGTTCTGGCTAGAAGGGCCAAATGGCCTACTACTACACCTATAGTCTATTGTCTATAATGTTTGCATTAAGTTATTGGTATATGTAGTCTAATTAAAGACTGCAAACAGCCTCTTAAAAATTCAGTCCTTAGTTTAAGAAAATATATCTGTCAACATAAAATGTCAACTTCCTTAGAAGATGGAGGAGGCTCGACATGTCAACGAATGCCCTATTAACCGTCTACTGGTGTACAGTAGAGAGCTTATTGACTGGTTGCATCATGGCCTGGTTCAGCAACTCAAATGTCCAGGAATGATGGAGGCTACAGAGAGAGGTGGACACTGCCCGGTCCTTCACGGGTACTGACCTCCCCACCATCGAAGGGATCTATAGGAGGCACTGCCTCAAAAAGACAGCCAGCATCATCACAGGCCCACACCATCCTTGGCCACTCTCTCATCTCCCTGCTGCTATAGGATGCTGAAAACCGCAACCTCCTGGTTCAAGAACAGCTTCTTACCTGCAACCCTCGGGCTCCTGAACGTTGCACAACACTAACCTCAGCAACTGTGATCTTCGATGGGCTGCATTACAGGGAGTTTTTGTACTATTATGCTTACCCAGTATTATGGTTATTAATTTATTATTATGCATTTATCTAAAGGTTCTTGCCTTTGCAGGCCTGCAAACTGCAGCAAATAGGAATTTCATTGTTCCAATGTTGGTACATAGGACAATTAAACACTCTTGATTCATGAAAGCTAAAAATCTCTCATGGTATATTTATCATACACAATATCACCTATGTGCTGCAGGCATGAGAAGGGAAAATTGAACAATGATTTTCTTCTCCGAACTACCCAGTGACAATTGACACAAGGCTGAGGAACATAATACATGAGGAACTACGCTCAGACCCACAGAAGTTGACTGGTAGAGTTGCTGCCTTACAGCGCCAGAGACCCAGGTTCGACCCCGACTACAGGTGCTGTCTGTACGAAGTTTGCACCTTCTCCCCGTGACCATGTGGGTTCTCTCCGGGTGCTCGGGTTTCCCACCCCACATTCCAAAGACGTACAGGCTTGTAGGTTAACGAGCTTCTGTAAAATTGTAAACTGCCGCGAGTGCTTAGGAGAGTGCTGGTGATCGATGGTCTGCGCGGACTTGGTGGAACCTGTTTCCACACTGCCTCAAGTCTAAAGATGGAAGGGGTTGTTTAAACAGCAGCTGCATGTCAGACCTCAGCTGCAGGTTGATTTATTAGGTGGGACATCACCCCCCTTTGACAACTTTGAAGGCATTTCTTAGCTACATCATCAAGAGGCCACAAACAGGAGAGACTCGGCCTGATTTGGAAACGTGCACCATTTGGTCGCGCAGGGCAGGGTGAATTGCCAATGGCACAGTTTTCCGCACAATATCTGTACAATGTAAACAGCTGGATGCTCATCATGCATTGTCTTTCTGCTGACTGGATGTATCACACACCAAAAGCTTTTCACTGTACCTCGGTACACATGACAATAAACTTCAGTCTGAAGAAGGGTCTCGACCCAAAACGTCACCTATTTCCTTCGCTCCTCATCTCCTATTCCTTTTCTCCAGAGTTTCTCCAGCATTTTTGTCTACCTTCGATTTTTCCAGCATCTGCAGTTCTCTCTTACACACATGATAATGAACGGAACTAAAACTGCTTGTGGCTGGGGGCTGACGTTCCTTGGTAGCCTTTATGAAACTAGAATACCCAGGCACACACACTGGCCAAGGCTGGGGGGGGCGGAGTGGTTTGGGGTGCTGGCTGGAAGCCTCCTCGCATCTCATACCCCTCCCACAACTCATTCCCCTCCTCTCCAAACCTCTTGCATTCCCCCAACTCACTCCCCTTCCCCTCCCCCACATCTCACCCCCCAAGTTCATGTGATAGGAGCAGAATTAGGCCATTCGGCCCATTAAGTCTACTGCACCATTCAATCATGGCCAGACACAAAATGTTGGAGTAACTCAGCGGGACAGGCAGCATCTCTGGAGAGAAGGAAGAGGTCTGAAGATGGGTCTCGACCCGAAACGTCACCCATTCCTTCTCTCCAGAGATGCTGCCTGTCCCGCTGAGTTACTCCAACATTTTGTGTCTACCTTCGATTTAAACCAGCAGCTACAGTTCTTTCCTACACATTCAATCATGGCTGATCTATCTCCTACTAACCCCATTCTCCTGCCATCTCCCCATAACCCCTGACACCCGCATTAGTCAAATCTATCCATCTCCGCCTTAAAACTATCCACGCACTTAGTCTCCACAGCCATCTGTGGCAATGAATTCCACACTCACCAAAGGTGTGCCCTTTAATTCTGAGGCTACGGCCTCTGGTCCTAGGCTCTCCCACGAGTTGAAACCTCAGACCCCCACCCCCCCAATACCACAGACCCCACTCCCCATATTTTAGACCTACCTCCCACCCCCCCTTCCCCCACCTCAGACCCCCACCCCCCATCCCTCCCCACCTCCCCTCTAGGGTTCACCGCTCACATCCCCAGGGACGTGAACTCCACACAACGCCCTGTCACCAACCATTGCACTGCCTCAACTATCAAACCTGGGGCCACCT